>NW_027526460.1:35933247-36078247 GCF_048455015.1 Haemaphysalis longicornis
ATAAAAAATAACTTTACCCGCCCACTGCACATCGTGCGCTATATTAAGCAAGGACCAGTGGCACCCGGCTAATGATAGCTCTTCAGGCTACGCCCTCGGAATCTACCCTCATACTCGGTGACTTCACCACACGCACACAAACTCGCGATACCAAAAATACACCCCACGCAGCGGCCCGAAAATGCAACTGATAGCCCTAAGTGTTCATTTCACACACTCAACGACACGACCACTCCCACACGAAACTGCAGCTTCATATACTTTATCTTCCATCGCTAGCACGAACCGCAAAACAAGCAAGAAGCTATCACAATAAAAATACTTTACTGGCCTTGTGCCTGGGATTTGAACTTCAAAAACACTTCTCCGGATACTTTTAACGTGTGCGTAAGTTTTCAACGCTACAACTGGTGGAACTTTCGAGTCGGCAGCAGCGAGAAAGCCACAAAAGGAAACCCCGATCAGTTAAAATAGTCGAACTCAGGCTTAGGGGTGTACCGTGTACGGGCACAATCCCCCCCCCCCCCCCCAAAAAAAAAAAAAAAAAGCGAAGCGTGGACAAGCTACGGTCCCGTCTAAACTGTGAGGGGCAGGTGATCTCGGAGGGATGGAACGCTATACGGGAGCGCGAGCGTGGAAGAGAAAGGAGACAGGAGCAAAGGCTTGGGGCATGCCCAGCATCCACGCCGATGCGGCGGCCACGGCGGCGGTGGCTGCCGTGCGGCCTTCTTTTATGGTCGGACGTGCGGGCTCAAATTTAATTAGGCGCGACGCGGCGGTGTCGTTTCCAGGGGCCAGCAGAAAATTTGGCCGTCCGAAAAACCCGTTCCCTCCGGTCGTCGTGCGCTCACGTATGCGCGGCTGCCGCTCGCGGTGAGAGAAGCACGCCAACAGCACTTGCTCCCCCCGCCCGCACGACACACTGCGAAACTCGCATGCTGTCAAGTATACCGAATTTTGGTTCGTACAACAGGCACGGTATGACAATGCGGCGCAGCGAATCTGCACTATGGTGAATTTCGACAACGTCCCACAAAATAAATTCATTCAGGCATAAGCGCATGCAATACGGAAGGGTAGACGGTGGCCCTACTTGTTTAAGCCTACATTTAGCGCGCAAATAAAACCAGAGATTAGGTCGAGATAAAATAAGAGGGTAAAAATTACATGGGCGATGCAGTCATGAAGGGATTTATTGCAGCTACATAAACAATGATAGCCTTTTCTCTAACAGCGTTCCGCAGAGACTGCACTGAGCCCCCCGATGTAGACAGTCATGTTCTCGATAGCACAATAAATAAATGCGGCTCCAGTGTAACTATTTTATGCGTGTATTGGTGAACACTGACGTAGGAGTTCGCTCTTGAAGTACCCTTTTAAGCGTGATCACCACAAGACCACTAAACTTCAGAGTTTATGATGTGGGTTATTCCTTTCCATCCCTGTGTTGCATACGGATAATTCAATATAGAGACAGCTCTAACGGGTTAAAGGAGACATGGGTTCTTTGCCTTCGCACACATGTTCGGAGAAGCGAAATGAAATCCTTTGTATTTAGCCAGGTTTGAAAACCCACTTGTAGGGTGTTCGCTTTGGACGGTACTAGCTGGCGTCGTATTAAACATGTTTCGGTCCGGTCACACACGAACATTGCAGTACGAGCACGCTTACAGTTCACAGGACGAGGTAAAAGTCACGGAAATAGACGAAGGGTACCCAGAACTGTTGTAGCCCTTGCCGAAGAGGCACGGGCTACAACAGCACCTCATTGAGTTTGATGCGTCAGTCTTCACACAAACGCACTATAACCTTTACAAAAAGTTGAAGTTCAGTGAATGGAAAGAGGGGGAGCAGGAATACTTGTATTGGAAGGGAAGGCTCCAGGTACACTTGGAGACCGCAGTGGCGGGGTGGGAGTGGAGCTCTGCGGTTGAAGTCAAGCTAGATATGTGTCTCCGAACATGTAGGCCTACGCATTCACGTCGCACGCTTGCGCACTAAGGTGGAAGCCTCAAGTGCTCCATTCTGTAAGCTGTACTATGCAATGGTTTATTCTCGCTTGCATTTCTGTAATCTAGTGTTGTCTGCACTACGGCAAAAGGTAATCGTGAACGGATTCTGGTGTTACAAAAGAGATGTCTTAGATTTATCGAAAACCTTTCGCCAGGCGAACATACACTGCAATTTTTTTTTTTCAAAAATACAAAATCCTAATAATTGAACGCACATACCTTCCCCGTTTATGTCTGCGAATGATGCTACGCCGTTTACGCCGAGTTACAAACGGCCAGAATGCGGTAACAAGTTCAGACAGGCTTCATATATTATAAAAAAAGAAGTGCGAACGTCCTACGGAACCCAGTCAATAGAATGCAGCGTGCCTGATCTTCTAAAAAGGTGTCCCCCATTGCCTGAAATAGCACGTTAGTTAAATACAGCTGCTACGTTTAAAAAATGCGTACAAGCCCCTTTGGTAAGCCTGTAGTAATTGCTATGTATTTGTATATCCTGCTCTGTGTTCAGTTCCTTATTCTGTTTTTTTTTTTTTACTCTTCAATGTGCAAATTTGAATCTGTTTTTTAAGTGCGCTTTGAAGGGGCTGTGTACTTCTAATCGCGTGCTCTGAAGCAATGTGTTCTTTTCTTCGAATGCTACATATCAATAGAAAACATGCAGGAAGCGAGGCCCAGACAGGCGTCAGGTAGTCCCCTTTTGCCTCGCTTACCTTGGCAGTGCTGTGTATTTTTATTTTGCATTCTGAATGTAGTAATAATGTAAACATTGCCAGTCAGAAATTGAATTTAACTGCAATATGATGATATCACCGCAACCAACCACTCGACATAGTCACGTATAACACCAAGCTTTCGCAAATTATCTCTCTGAAAATATGATGTCCACAAACCAGACAAGGAGCTGTTTATCAAGATTATGTTTATATACATTTGGTGCTGCAGTGCTATAATGATCCACGTCAACCAAGCAATGTACATAGGTCATGTACAAGCTCAATAACGTTCCCAAAAATCATACACCCTTGACTCTAAAAGGTCAATGACGGCGACTGCGGAGATGTCTTGGTCATACACACTAAAGACGGAATCGGGACAATCACTACGTATACATCCTAAAGCAGACCGAGTGCGATATCGAGAAATTCATGACAACACAATTCTACATAGGTTATCCGTGATGACCCTACTTCTGTGATATTCATCGGAGGCTTCAACGTGAGCATTTCGAAATTAAACTAAATATGAATTATGTTGTTTGTGCTATAGAAGAGTTTTGTTTGACGTAGCACACCAATCCCAGTAACCCAACTACTAACAACGACCATGTATAGATTCAACTTTATCCACGAATATGTCTGAAGGTGTAACCGAAACAGTAGTGTAACTAACAGTGATCACACTGATGTTGTCACTATTATTACAATCTGACGAAAATAATTACATGTACCTTTGTCCAACCATGAGTGCTCGTCCACCATCCTAGAGTGGAACTTCCTCCGGTTTTTGTTGTTTTTATCCCGAGAATACAAAGTCAAGCGTAAGGCAAAATTGGGAAGCTTCTGGTTTAGGGTAAGTGGCAAAGGGGCAGCCGAAATCCTTCGCAAAAAAAAAAAAAGTTCTGGTCATGACCGTTACCAGTAATTCTCTTTTTATTGTGTAAGACGCGTTTGTCAATTTTGTGAAAGGCTGTTTTTCAACGTATTTTTTTTTTCTTTCTCGGATATGTTGTGCCAAATTCTGTACCTGTATTTGCGAGTGTCCACTTATTTTCTTGTTGACTTATGCTTTACTGTGAAGTAGGCTACTTAGTTAATCTAATACCGTCTTGTCTCATTTCATGAACGACACGGCACCAAAGAAAGGAAATGATCTCCCCCTCAGTAGTCAACACTGATGTGACTCCTGGGTCACTTGGGGGGGGGGGACTAACATCAGCAGTCCTTCGTCAAGCACAATCTCGCTGTATGCCTCCTCTTTTAGTGCCTGTGACAGCACCAACCGTCAGTTATTACCAAAATCCCATCCAGGAGATACCCCAAAGCCCTTCCCTATTTCGCAGAACTGCCACACGCCCCTGACCATACCTGTCCCTATTTTTATTCCACGCAATGGCAGCAGAAATTCATTTTCATAAATCCTTGAACCTTGTGCGTGTCTTCCCTGTCAGATAAAGTTCCGACAACTTATGTCTTGCAAGCTTCTACTGCATCATCATTACCACTGTCACGATGTCAGGTCGTTCGCTTTCCCCTTACAAGAACCATCATCATTTTGCCGCGCGCCGTACGTCGCAGCGGCAGCGGCTCTCTCACGTGGTTCTTCTTCTTAACACGAACTACGAGACGTAAAATGCGGCAGTGGCCGGTAGTCACAGCACCATTGCGGCCTACCTCATGCAGATAGAAAAAAGAAAAAGGCTCAAAAGAGGGATGGGGAAGGGGGGGGGGGGGGAGAGAAGGAAACTCGTTTGGGGTCCGCACAGCACGATGGAAAGGTTCCCGGCAAGGCGTGCCCTGGATGTCTACTGTGCCTAATTAGCTGCGATGGGACCCCCGGGGATGCGGACCCGAGGGCTAAGGCGCCTCGCCGCTGAGGGAGGGAAGAAAAAAGGTGGTGGTCTCCGGCATGGCCTCGGAGCGCGTCACCGTTTTTCCGCCAACCATGAAGCACCGCTCCATTACGTCTCTCTTCGCGCAGACCGGTGCTCTCGCCGTATATTCGCTTCTTCTTGTTGTAGTGGTTCTTCTGGAGCATGCCGCTACTTGCAGAAAGTTGGAATGGATGCGGCACGCGCTCACGAGAGTACAATCGCGCCGTGCAGTGTTTCCACCATGGTAATGAGAAATTATGTTGCATTCTGGACATTACTGAACACCAAGTATGCTTCCTGGAATGAAAACCCGATGTCGTTGCGTAAATGACACAACCACAAATACGGCGCGAGCGAGGAACTTCCAGCCATAAAGAATTTTTGTTCTTATCATTTCCCCCGCAAGAGGAACTCCAGGAAGATATGACGGGTCGTATCTTGTTCTTTGCGATCACCCCGGTAAAGGGTGCACTTGTGGCCTTTGCAATCTGGCCCATTTTGTATCCTACTTCTAATGTTTGCCGTCGCATTACTGATATTAAACTCTGCTTAGAGTTCAGCTCTGCCATGCTCAAAAAGTACGTTTGGCGAATGAAATGTTCCTCTCGGTTTCTCACGTGGTGCTGCTCAGCGGTTCAGGTCTTTGCTCCTAGCGTTGCAGGATCACTTTCCTGCTTCGGCAACCATATTTTAAATAAATTCCGAGAAATAAATTCCGAATTCGAAATAAATTCCGAGAAAACACCATTTCAAGCGGTTGTTAAGGAACGTATGGTGGCCTAAATTAAACTGAAAGTACGTCACTACCAAGCACACTACAAGAAACCGAAATAAACGTATGCTACACCCAAATACCGTAACCCGATGGTGGTGCTGTGTGCTCAGTAAATTCAGACGCAGGATAACAAGGGGGAGGGGGGGGGTGCGCATAAGAGCACATGGTTTTAGACAACCGCGAGGTTTTAATGGCGGGAATTATCTCCGCATGAACGTCCAATCCGCCTTTTTCATTGCGGTGTGCTGCCACCTAGCGTGCTTAGCGGAAGTTGAGGCGGTAGGGTTTGCCGGCGTTTCCTCCGGCTGCGTTCTCGTTGTATGCACGGCAATCCCACATTACGGCGAGGAGCAGCCGAAGTTTTTCTTCTGTGTTGGTGTTATAACGCCTTAAGATGACAGCCCCTGGTCAGCACATAATACCAGGCGGCTTCTTATCACTGAATGAGGGCTGGCAGAGAAATCTCGGACAGATCCGTGTGCCGTCCGAGTAGCAGAGCGAGCAGTACTTGGAGTCGTCTGGCATGAAGTGCGATCGCCAGCTCAACAAAGGCCGGCAGTTCGCCGACGGCCCGATGCGCGCATGAGATGCGTCGTCGGCGTCGCTCCGCCCACTGCTTTTGCTCCATGGTCAACTACGATGATCGCTGAGCCGAATTTGTAGATTCTGCGCGTTTGTTCGCAAGAAATGGATAAAGCAAGCAATCGTGAAGTGTTTTCTGCCTTCGGAAACAGTCCACGCACACGCCGGCCGCGCCTGCCAGCTCGGCACACTTAGCGGCTCGAACCGGCGCAGACCACGGTAGCAACCGCGCTTGTCGCTGCTCTTCTGAATCAATCTGATTGCTAAAAAGAAGTTCCACATACGAGATAGTAGGTGTTAGTGTGGTGAAAAATTGTGCTAAGGATTGTTGTCAGGGCTTATTTTAAAAGCGGCGATCAGACATCTGCCGCGATGCAAGCCTACGCTGACCGGCCGCCGCGGCGCGCGGTGCCCCGAGCGGCCCAGAGATGGCGATACCTGCGCGGAAGCATCGAAACAGGCTACGCAGATGTCTCGGTCACCGATCGCTCAAACGGCAGTTATAGCTTAAATAGAGTTCGTCATGCGAGAAAGGGGATGATAGTGTAGTGAAAAGTTGTGTTGCGGATTGTCATTCGCAGTTGCACAGATAGCGGCGATCAAATATCCGCCAGGATGCTAAGCCCAAAGTTCCGATCACCCGAGCCGACGCGAGCGACGCAAGCTGCCGTAGCCGATCGCGTGCGGCCGACGGGAAGCGATAGAAGCCGACACCGTTCCCTTTTCGGCACTCCGAGTTACAGCGGAACGCAGCACAAGTTGTGGGCATTGTTCCGCGCACAACGAACACACACAAAAAATCAAACGATGTAAATACAACCACGACCCCTTCCCGCTTGTGCGGGAGCTGTGGGGAATGTCGTCTGCTGCCCCTACCGGACTGCTTAGGGACTTGGCCGCTAGGGGATTGCGCATACGCAGTGAGGTTGTGAAAGAGGCGGATTCCTGCTTCGTATAAGAATCTCTGACGCTCCCCAAGTTTTGTCCGACTGAAACAAACCAGTCTGTAATACTTATTTACCACAACATTTCGGCTTCCGGGTATTTTTGCAAGGTGAAATGGGGCAGAATTCTCTAAATCGACGGGGCGTCGCTTTGAAACGAGGGGGTAGCACCATGCAAATGCATGTGTTATGGGGTTGGGGCCGTCGCTTTGAGGAAGCTGTGCACTAAGTGCGAGCCGCAGAAAAGCACTGTGGCAAGGGCGCGAAGCGACACCCACTGCCCCCCATCGTTTCACTTGTCGCTTCGCGCCCTTGCCACAGTGCTTTTCTGCGGCTCGCACTTAGTGCACAGCTTCCTCAAAGCGACGGCCCAACCCCATAACACATGCATTTGCACGGCGCTACACCGTCGTTTCAAAGCGACGCCCGGCCGTTTTAGAGAACTGAGCCCCAGGATGACCTTTACACATAAAAGTATCCACCTCAGAACACAGTGTTCTCTGAAAAATGCCATCATGCCCTTCGCCGCTTGTATCATAACTGCGTCTTTAAATTTTTGCTTAATAACCTTCTAAATGCAAGGGGGCGCATAAAACAAGCCAGGTTATTTCCTGCGAATCGTTTTCCCACTCATACAGCATCTCGTACATGATATCAGAGGCCTGTAAAATTTCCATGCGAAACTTAATAAAGATGCCGGCTCATTTTCCCGAGAAATATAACGCACAGGAGCGTGACACGTGCAGACAAAAAGCTACTAAAAACAACAAGACGAGATAAAAATCAAGAAAGAAGGAAAAATATAAATTAAGGAAGGAGGAAAGAGATACAAAAGTAGAAGCCAGAATATAAAAATAAAATAATTAAAATGTACAATTCCCTCCTAAAGAAAGTTGAGATAAGTGCTAAAGCTAACAGTGCGTCTAACGTTCGCTGAGAGCGCTTCCAAGCGATAGTAAAACCCTCAAAGACCCAAACCGCAAACTAAGAACGAATCCATGCGACGATTTTTCGCGCGCTAAGTAAATGTAATGATCTAAATGTATATCTATACGCGGTTTACGAGATAAGGATATACTATTAACTATTTCTTCATTACCGATGCGTGCATTGTCTTATCAGAAAGCGTTCATTTTTCACTGTTTTCAAGTAACCGCTTTGTCACAACGGAAGCCCGGTGTCACACGCGCGCCGTGAATACAGAGACCTTATCAGAGCTTTTCCGTTAACCAACCCGTCTATGGGGAAACGCAATAGTTTTTTTTGACAGGACGCCATTGGTCCCACTAAGACAGCTGTCCCTTTAATATAAAAAGAAAGAGTTTGGCGAGGAAAGCTTCGCCGAGGACCGTTGCTCTGATCCGCGACGTGTCCAACTAAAGCCAGTTTTCCTGCTCAGCCGGGCAATGCCCACAGGCAACTTCAACAAATACCCGCGACGCGTATTCCTCAAATATTTGCCCTCGAGCGATACACGCCTGCAGTTGGATGCGCTCGGAACTCCCAGAAACACTTGAGTTTAAGGCAATACTCGGACGTAAAATCAACATAATAAATAGTCAAAAGTCAAATATCTCCACTATACCAGTTGTCCAAATCCCACATGAACTGCTCAACAAGTATAGCGTACACTCCTTTCCAAGGTCATAGCTGTCATATCTGTTGAGACGAACGATAAGGTACTCTTTTTTTGGAAGTAACGCCAGTACAACGGAGCAAGCGGTTTGTAAAGGGTGCACCCCTGCACACAGGGTCTTCTTGCGGGGAAGCAGCCTTTAGTACTAAAGAGTATGTTATACTTGGGGTTGTTCGTTTTCGGGTTTTATATTTTAACACGCAAGTGTTTTATGCCGGTATGCACCAATATTTCGCTGACGTCATATACGTCACAGAAATGCCGCCCGTACACCTTTGCCGAAGCGACCCGCCAGCAGGACTTCGCTCGCCAAGCACCCCCACAAGACAGCCACCGACCCGCAAATCATGCTCAGCTGCAGATTTCGCTGCACATTTCACTTTCGTGTTTTACCGGTTTCTATGACAGAGAAATCAACCAAGGCGTTTACTGTTTCTTAAATGCGACTGCCTTCCTATTCTTTAGTTGGTTTTTTTCTTTGTGCCTCTCATAATTTGAGGATAGGTGCAGTGATATTACCCAGCGGCAGCTCTGGGGCGACGTTTCGCCAAGCTATGTTTTTACAAAAGCCCCACAGGGCTTGAATTGCTCCACAAGGTTCCAAATCTGAATCATAATATCGACTGGCCGGTTTGGTGGAGACGCCTGACTGGCTCTCTGAATTAGACACCCTAGTTTTGCCAGAGTTAGGGCAAAATACCAGTGCTAAAAATTAAGATATATAGGCCGGAAAGCCGAGAATCAAAAATAGTCTGACAAATTCAGAGAATTGTCTCCTAATTATAACGATTGAAAGGGGGACTTTCGCGAAATCTGCATTATTGTGGAAATGCAGGTCGTCATACGATTTGCTATTTTACGTATTTTTATATTTTTGTTATTATTTTTTCAAAATTTCGTTCGGCCAATTACCTCTATTATAACTACAGGTGGAATTTTCGCGAAATCTGCATTATTGTGGAAATGCAGGTCGTTATACGATTAGCTGTTTTCTGTATTTTTATATTTTTGTTATTATTTAAAAACTCCGTTTGGCCAATTATCTCCATTTACGCTATTATAACTCCAGGTGGAATTTTCGCGAAATCTGCATTATTGTGAAAATGCTGGGCGTTACACATTTCGGCATTTTTCGTAATTTTTTTTATATTCTTCTTTTTTATGTTTTTAGAAATTGCGCGCGACTAGTTATCTCCATTTACACCATTATAGCGGACACATGTGGAACTTCCGCGATACCTGAATTTTTGTGGAAATGCAGGGCGTTACACGGTCCTGGCTGTGGGAGTAATCGGCAAAGAATGCTACGCATTAATATGTATGTCGGAACGCATTTTGAGCAAATTATATTCATCGCTTCTTCCCTCTCGTTGTATGTAAATATATGTCGGGTTGTAAAATCTCGAGCAATACACATGGACTATTCCGTTGCAAAAAACAATATTCCCAACAGTGTTTACGGAAACGGTACATGCGCGAGCAAACACGCTCCCAAGTACTAGTAGTAGTAGTGGCACAGTTCATACATGCCAACAAAATTTAGCACAAAAGAAGCCTTTAGCATACTTTACACAAAACAGAACTACATCACGGCCGGACTCGACTCCCTTTCCGGATGAGGAGATTCGAGTCCGGCCGTGAGTACATAGTGTAATGTTTATCTTAGTCCTAAATACACATTGGATTGGCTGTTAAGAAAACATATCACCCCACCTAGGTTAAAAAGTCAAGGATGAGAGGCGAGATAATCGCAAAAAAACTGTGGTTGATTCCTCTGTCATAGAAATCGGTAAAACACAAAAGGGAAATGTGCAGCGAAATCTGCAGCTGAGCATGATTTGCGGGTCGGCGGCTGTCTTGTCGGTGTGCTTGGCGAGCGACATCCTGCTGGCGGGTCGATTTGGAAACATGTACTGGCCTCATTTCCATGACGGATATGACTGCAGTGAAATCTTGGTGTGGCCCGGCATAAAATACTTGCGTGTTAAAATATAAAACCCGAAAACGAACAACCCTGAATATAACGTACTCTCTTTAGTACTATAGGTTGCTTCTCCGCAAGACCATGAGTGCAGGGGTGCAACCTTTACAGGCCACTTGCTTCGTTGTACGTGCGTCACTTACGCGGCATATAACGTGACAGAAATCTTCGTGAATCCCGGAATAAAACACTTTCGTGTTAAAAAGTTACAAGGCAGGCACTCTCGCTCCATTCGTAGGAATGGTCCGACTGGCCTGGCTTATGCGCCAAATACAGAAGGCACCGCAGGGGGGCTGTCTCTCGCCGCTAGCGGGAGCCGGACAGCTGGCGTTTGAAACGTGGTCTATAGCACATCGCAGTAAATGCGGCCCACACATGGGCCCTGCTCGCGTTGGTTAACATTTTTCAATACATTCTGTGTTTCTCCGTTCATCTCGGCATAGACGGCTTGGTTCACTCATTTTTGCATTGGTGTAGTGCATACGTCCCCTGACTTGGTAAAATAAACTGTGCTCACAAAATCCAATATTTCGCGGAAGCTGTGGGGGCAAGTCTAGTCCACATCTCTCCCTTCTTATCATCCACAGTTCACTTGGCTGGAGCCAAGCGCGTAAATTTGCAAAAATATTAAAAGAAAACGAATCCGACGACGAAGCCCTTGAAACGAAGAAAAATGAATCGCGGGCCCAAATTACCGCCGCTCGCGAAGTAAAGTCCCGCCTTGCGAGGCGGGAAGATTCCGGGGAACTAAGCTACAGTGAGCACCGGAGCGAAGGGAGCAAAGGGTTGAAACGCCAACTCACTCCATCCGCACGAGGATACAGTCGGAGCCGGATTCAAAGATCAGAGTGCGACACGGACGAGCAAGAAAAAAATAAACTTAAGTCAATTCCGGAAGGAGGAGGTCAAAAAGACGTGATAACTCTCCGAAAATGTCAAAAATTTCGCAGAAGGTATTTCACGCTCTCCTATGCCCCGCGCGTCGCACGCCTTCACTAGATGCGTCGTGAACGTTCGAAATGACACGGTGCGCTCCGATGCACAGTTCTTTTTTTTTCTTCGCCTCGCCTTCCCGCGTGTTACGGGGACTCGCTCGAGCGCTATTAACTGTTTTTTTTTTTACTTTCCTTTCAATTTCGTGTCGGCGTTCTACCGCGACTACAGCAGGCGCCGACATCCAATCGCGTATGCAAAGGAGGTGCCAACCTGCAAATCATGTTCTCCTCCTGGTTCTCCCGTTCATAGTGCCGCCCCCACCTCGCCCATCCGTGACTGCGCAGTTTCCCTAAACTCTCAACCCTTGCGTCTCCTCTACCATCGCTTTTTCGCTCACTCAATCAATCACTGTGTCAATTTTCTTCTCTTCGCCAACAAAGACTTCTCTGTGTGCCGGTTCGGCTCCACCAATATAGAGGAATAATTTTCGGCATAAAATATCGCGTTTGTCAGATATTGGAGACCAGGTGGCGTAGAGATGTGCGATGACTATGGGCAGGCCTGCTACGAACAGGCGGTGAGTTACGATCCCGCATGACGTGCGCTTCCGGCGCCGGATATGGTTTCTGTTCGCGCTTCCGTCGAGTTGAGTGACGGATGGATTTTCAACAATAGTTTGGACTCTATAGTAAGCAAGAGTCGGACTTATGTCAGCCGAGAAACGCGAAAAACTTGCCTAGAACAGGAGGAGCAGGAGGAGGAGGAGGTGGAGGATGACCATGATTGTGGTGATGATGATGATGGTGGTGGTGGTGGTGAGGAGGAGGAGGAGGAGGAGGAGGAGGAGGAGGAGGAGGAGGAGGAGGAGGAGGAGGAGGAGGATCATGATTGTGATGGTGGTGGTGGTGGTGGTGGTGAGGAGGAGGAGGAGGAGGAGGAGGAGGAGGAGGAATCTTATTGAGAGTGGTATGGACTGCGGGAAGGGGGTGGGACAGCTACGTTAGTCTAAGGCAGCCTCACAATCTACGCGCCATAATGACAACAAAGTGTCCTTGTTTGTCGTCGGTTGTAGTCCACTCCTCTTGTGTGGTCCCACCTTGTGGGAGGTGTCTCTGCCGCATTCCCCAGAGGCCATCGCAATCCCACTGAAGTGATGAATCGAGGGGAGATCGGTATCGTGTCGGTAAAATGTGCAGGAGACCGCAGTCGTGGACAAAGCTGAAGTGTGAAAATCGATGCAGTGGTGTTTCGGTGCCGCCATTCGAATGAGACGTGCGCGTTATGTGCGTAGCCTGTTCTGGCCTCAGCAATCATAACATGAGCGCCTCTGGGCACCCCTTGGAGTCGCGGGCAACTCAGCTCACTTAAGTTTCTAGATCTACCAAGTGTACACCTAATTCTGGAAGCGCAAGGGGTAATTCGATTGCAAAGAGAAACATACTTTTCTTTTTTATTTCCCTATCAGGTTTGATTAGAAGCGCAGAAACAACTGAAAGAGCAGTATAAGCAGTTATACACTCTTTGGCTGAAAATTCGGCAACTGTTTTTTGGCAGACTTACTTTGCAGTCCGGTAGAATTACGTTGCACTACCTCTGACATCCTACGCACTAAACGTTTTTATACCATTTTCAGCCGAAAAGGGTGTAAAATATTGTCCCATGGAACACACCTTTAAAAGGTGTTTTGACTAAAATAGGGTGTAAGGATAAAAAAAAGACTGTGCTTCTGAACACCCTAAAATGAAGGTGTAAGGCTGCTTAACACCATAAAATAAGGGTGTGGGCAGCACAGCTATGCGTTTGGAATCTGCTGAGCGCACATCACGATCTACAGACACGTTCAAGATGCACAAGTCACACTTAAACGACAAAAAATTATTAAGCAAGAAAACCAACGGTATGGACGGGTCGAGCGAGGATCTACCAGTCATGGGCGCGCTAACAGTAAAAAGTAAGTCTTACAGTTAAAGTTACCTTATCTGAAAAAGTAACCTAGTTACATTTTGTTACATTGCTTCTAAAAGTAACATGTTGCATAAACAGTTACTGTGAAAAAGTAACGCCGTTACTTTTTCGTAACGACCCGCCGCGGTGGCTCAGTGGCTAAGGCGTTGCGCTGCTGAGCACGAGGTCGCGGGTTCGATTCCCGGCCGCGGCGGCCGCTTTTCTGATGGAGGCGAAAAGCAAAAACGCCCGTGTGTGCGAGATTTCGGCGCACGATAAAGATCCCCAGGTGGTCAAAATTAATCCGGAGCCCTCCACTACGGCGCGCCTCATCGCCTGCGTTGCGTCGGCGCGTTAAACCCCACAATCAATCAATCAATCAAATCAATCACTTTTTCGTAACTATATAAAACTAAGTAATATAATAGTCCACAAACGAAATGGTAGTTTACCGATTAAAAACGTACGAAGGCACGCGGGTAGTCACAATTGCTAGCGGTAAAACTCTAGACGAAGGGAACATAAAAGTGGTAAAACTGAAATCCAGCGCCAAGAATTGTTGGGTACGTCTCTTTTTGTAGCATCAGCCCATTTGTTGATGCACCCTTGGAGTCATTATGGGTGCACTGTTGTCTGTAGTCTAACCTCTGCGGTACTCTTTCTTTACAAGGCTAGGCCAGCTTCCCCCTAGGCGGAGGTCTACGGGCCAGTTTCTTTGTTTTTCAGTTTCCGCTCGACTCAAACCGAATAAAAAGCGTCAGAAAATCACATTAAAAGACGGCCTGTGACTTCTCTGTTTTACATAAAATTTAATCCCCGTTGCGACCTCCTCTCCTAGACTGTGAGGGTAGCCGTGTTGTGGAAAGGGAAAATGGGGAAATGATATGGGAATATAGAAAGTCCGATAAATCGCGATCTGTATGTCGGCCTTTAATGAGTGTTGCTGTAGGATAGTTTTTTATAAAGAAGGAAGTATGTAACGGTATTTCCTGTCAAAGCTGCTGCTGTGCAAAAAAAAGTAACAGTGTTACAGTTACAAGCTCCTCCAACCTAAAAGTAACTAGTTGCAGCTACAAGTAGCTAGTTACTAGTAACATATTACTAGTAACTAGTTGCTGCCCAAGACTCTTTTTGTAACTGTAACTTTATGTACAGTTAAATATACGCGTTATGCAGAGGCTTACACATGATTCAGCATTATCCTTGACAGCGATGTGTCGGTAACATCTTTGGGTTGTGGCATGACAGTGAACATAAATCCAGCACAGAAAACACGAAACAAAGGAGGAGGAACAATGACGACGGCTTCACAGGCTATACCGTAACTAATGCCGGCTATAATCTCTCTTGTAGAAAGTACTGAAAAGAAGAATTGATTGTATAAGCCAAGGATGTGCTAGCCCGTTAAGTGCTGGAGTTTTTTTTTTTTTTTTTTTCTCCTGGGTTTATAAGTTCCCCTGTCTGCACCTATCCTCAATTGTCTTATAGCACTTGAGTGCATGACTGCCTTGTCGAGCGTTCGTCGCAGTTCCGGGTCCGAGCCTGGTGTTCCGAAAGCGCTGACTATCCACTCCACTTTCCGCCCAAAACGTCGCCACGCCGACTGTGGGTGAAGGGCGCGCTCCGCTGCCTCTACCCTGGCTTTCCAGAGGGAGTGGAGGCCTATGGAGAGGACGCAGTCACGGACGACGGAGTGGTCCGCTTCCACGCATAGACACTTCAGGCTCGGCCAGGTGACGTTCCACGAGGTACGGAAACACGTTTGGATCTCGTCCCGGAAATAAATGGCCGTGTTGCAGTCTAAGAAAACATCTTCGGGGGTCTCCCGCTTTCCACATAGGAGGCACCTACTTCCTTACCTTACGACTAAATTTGCCCTACTTGCTTTTATATCCAGCAGAGGAAAGTCCCCTGATAGAGTCGGTGGGCTTCTCACAAGAATAAATATTTTAGCGGTAATTGGAATTATGCATTTTAATGTCACCGTATATAAGTCAGCATTTATATTTGCAAAAACTTTATAATTGTGAGTTGGAGGGGGAAAAGTGCTGTAGTTATTATGATCCAAAGTCGTGGAATTATATTAAATACCCAACACCGATTCCACAGCATTTCAACGTCCTCCAAGAAGGGTGTTAATTATTTCAACACCCTTTTTGCCACACGGGTGTAAATAGAACCTAAGAAAACGGGCGCAAGAGAAGTCCAAATATGGAGGTCTTTTCTACCTTTTTACGTGCGTGGACTTGAACATTTTCTATGAGCGGGGGAAAGGGGTGTTTTGCACCTCACGCTGTTTGAAACAATACGAATTGGCATAATTTATTAACAGCAGAGCTGTTTAAGCTTGAGCTTTGTCCGGTGGCGTTTGCAAAAAAAAAAAAAAAACACCGCGAAAAAATTACTGCAGCTTGCACTAGTGGTGCAAGCCCGAGGAAAAAGCAGAGCTGAGGGTCGACCAGCTTCTCCCCCACACTGACAGCGGATCCCAAAAGAGAAAGGGAGAAGCCCGACCCCAGCATTGCGAAGCCGTTTTGTACGGCACTATAAAGCAAACACTATTAAGTATGCGCGATGTTTCATTCAGTAACAATAATCATCATCCCTTTCGCCATCGTCTTCCGACGGCACAGCCGCATAAAGCAAATTCTCTTGTAGCGTGTCCTCGTCTCGGTAGACATTTAATTCTTCGTCAGCTGGTCCAGCGGTCGTCTCCACGAGTGGATTGTGAAGGGATGTCTTGACAGATTCGTCGTCATCGTCTTTGGCGCGGAGGACCCGTGGCGCGCGGGTCGCCACCCGACGACGGCGGCGACGATGGCGGGAGCTCCTTATGTGGCGGAAGTCCACGCGACGCCGGGCGGTCGCCGTGAGGTACGGGCTCACGTGCGCTCGCTATCTCTCTTTTTTTTTTGCTCGCTGGGCTGTCGCAGCGACGCACGCGCTCCCGTGCGATCAGGGTTTTCTGTCTCCGTCGGACGGATTTTTGTCGGCCTAAACAGCTCTTCTGTTAAGAACTGCACCGCCTGTAGAGGGTGCACCACCGCAGATAGGGTATTATCACAGTAAAGCCGGCTTTCGCGCATGCACAAAGGGAATACGCGATGGGCACCTCTTAGGTGATAGTCGTTCTTGGGCTACTAAAACGCAAAACAAGGCGCAGCTTGCACTAGTGGTGCAAGGCTGGTGAATCAGTAGAGCTGAGGGTCCACCTAGCGTTTTCCCCCCTGGAATCTGCTGTCAGTGTGGGGGGTTAAGGCAGAAAGTTGGGCTAGTTGGTTAGTTACTGACTGCATTTCACAGGACGCTCGCTAGACCAACTGAAAACTTTACTTCACGTGCGGGAAACATAGAAACATAACAGGAAACAACACCCTTTTCCGTAACATCTACTCACCACAGCACACACACTACATTGCGTATCACGCATGCGCCCTCGTAAAAAGCACAATTTCCTTTTCTGTGAGAGCAATCGAAGGCGAACTCACACACTGGCCGGCTTCCCTGTAGATATGATATGCCTCGTTAGTTTCCCGACTCGTTTGGTCACTTCCATATCCTAACAAACGTGTGCAATCAAATACTGGGACGCATCCAGCATACCGCTTACAATCCTCTAAAAAAAGCAGATTTCGCATCACGCCTCAGCCCACTCAAAGTCGTTTAAGCGCGGCATAGCGACGAACTGCCTGCGTCATGCCCTCCAGAAGTCATGCGCACACAAGGTGGCGGGATGTATGGAAGCGCAGGTGGCGAATCTGATGCATTCGGGCTTCCCGCTCGCACTGGTGCCGTCTGTTGCAGAAAGCCTCATCAGGGACGTTAAACTGGGTAGCGTTCTCCAAATAGACATGATGCCAACCGAGACAAGTTGCGGCGCGCCGCTGTGCCGTACGTATATCAGCTGACGCACCGCATGAAAAAAGTCGGCAAAAAGTGCGGAGTTAACGCACTGGCCACGTCACCTTGCAAGCTGGTGCGAATGTGCCCCGCTTAAACGGAAAACTGCACTGAGCTTGCGCCAAAAAAACATGACCCAAGGTTTGTCACCTGCAAAGAAAGGTTCACCTACCGAATCTCATTGTCCTGTGGCAAATCCTACGTAGTAAAGACGGGACGGTGCAAAAATTATAGACTGAGGGAGCACCGAGCAGCGGTGCCGTCGCTGGCGGCGAGGAGCCATCTGGCCGACCATTGTACGCTGTGCCCTGGATGCGACCCAGTCATTGATGACATACCTGTGTTAGGATATGGAATTGACCAAACCAGTCGGGAAATTAACGAGGCATATCATATCTAAACGGAAGCCGACAATTGTGCCAGTACGCCTTCGATGTCCCTTGCAGAAAAGGAATTGGGCTTTTTACGAGGGCGCATGCGTGATACGTAATATAACGTATGTGCGGTGGTGAGTTGATGGGACAAGAAAGGGTGTTGTTTTATGTTATCTTTCTACGTTTCACGCACGGGAAGTAATTTTTTTAGTTGAAGTCTGCCGAACGCCCTGTGTGCTTCTTCTTCCTCGTCCTCGTCCTTGCTTCACTAGTGAAATACCGTCACCTTGGGGGAACGACCGGAACAGCCTTATAAAAACCGGCTAGACTTGGCCCCACCCCTCAAAACTTAGCCTAGGCTACCTAGAACATTGCAAAACCTAGTAAAACTCAGCAAAACTGGAAGAATCTAGGTCGATCCCCATCTCCGCTGTTTCTTTTGGAACTGAACATCCATTTCCCACTATTTCAACGCCCTACAGAAAACCGAGGATGTTGCAGTCGATCAACATACCCTTTTTGCCACACAAAAATGGTGTAAAGCTACAAAATATGTAGCTGAAAACTAATAAAAGGGGTGTAATGACTTTCCAACACCCTTATTCCACTTATACTACACCTTTTTTATGGGATAAAAGTGTCAAAAAGCTCTGTGTGGATGCTATAACACCTTCTTTCTTTCATGCATTACAAGGCCAAAAAAGCCATTTTAGCGCAGTTTTGCGCATGGCTTCGCAATTTTCAGCGATCTATAAACTCAACGTACATATTCTGCGTTACAACTGCAAGTTGGGACATCGCGAGGGGTCCTAATATGCCTCGCAGAGCCCCTGTACATTCTTGGGAAGCGGGGACGTGGCTCGCTAGGCTTAGACACAGAAATGCGTGCGTTGTCCAGGCAGAAACAAGCATTCACCAGATTTAGCGGTAGCAAATGGTGCGTTCTCTGACGTGGCCTGTCTGGGCAGCTTCTTCAGCCAAATCATTGCCGATGCCCCAGAAATGACTTCGCAGCCACTGAAATACGACATTGTGACAAGTAATCACGGCTTGGTGAATTTCCCGAGAACCTCCGACACCTGTTGGTGAATAGGATCCTGGCGCAGAGATTCTTGCACACATTGTAGGGCGCCTTTAAAAAAACACCTTTGTTCAGGTGTTGAATAATGTATTCAAGAGCTTCGCGAATGGCCGCAAGTTGGGCAGCCGCAAAGTTCGTGGCATGGGCAACACGGAATCGTATGGTGGGGAAATCTGCTGGAACGACCACCGAAACCTTCCCGTCCCGTCTGTGTGTACTGAACTTTCCGTGTACATATGCTCCCGCTCGTTGTGTTATACGTGCAATAATAGCATCGCAAGCTGTTTCGGGGCCAATGACGATAAATCAGATTTCTTCTCAGCACCAGGAACACTTAGATAGATCGGGGTTTCAGCCCTTTGCATTGTACCAGCGGCGGAAGATGATGATCACAGTTGAGTTCGACGGCCGCGGACGCGCGCGCGCGCTCGCACGGAGCTCCAAAAAATAGCGAGCCTTTATCTTAGTGAGTATCTATAGACGTGCAGCCACAGCGTCTGAGTAGCAACATAAGTTGGCATCGAGTGGGCTTGAGCGACGCACTGCCATAACATTAGACTGCCATAAGGTTAGTATTTGAAACCACCGGCAAGCTGTAAAGAAGAATGCCCAACAAAACTGTGTTGTACAGCTACAGCGTACCTCCTGCCAATGTGCACTACGCTTTACACCGAAAAATTCAAACTTGTGCATGCCTCCAGGTTTCCTCTTCTGCAAAGACGGGTTGTTATCGCCACAGGACTTTCATAGAGGAACTGCATACGTGTACATTCAGTGTGGGGAGGGTATTCAAAACAAGCAAAACAATACTGGATAAAAGCACTCTTAATCGCCATAACTTGCTATGGTAATCGACCCTTGTTTATTACCCAAAATGTTTTATTACGATGCTTAGTGAATGCGTTTCGCATGCTGATAGTACGGTTGACGCGGTTTTATAGATAAAGTGCGAGCTTCTTTCACCCAAACTCCCATAAACAAAGTAAACTGTCAAGGAATGGGCGCTCACAATGTGGGTGCGCCGAAATTGTCCGCTCAAAATGCGAAGATTCCGAGACATATACCAATACAATTTTACACGAAATCTTGAATTCATTTCCAGCCAACATATCCAACCCGGAAGAGCGTATGATTGGTTACGGCATATGTATGCTTTTCTGTGAATCGAGGATTTATTTCGTTAATAAGGAGCCTGCATTTTACCTAAGTTGTATTTTGGTCAGAAACAAATGGAGTAGCATTATCACTACTATCAATGCAAGCAAAATAGCGCAATTTACATCAGCGACAATCCTGAAATGAAAGCCACTTCAAAGCAAAGTTTTTACCGCCCGTCGTTTGAACATGCTCAGTGAATACCAGAACTCCTAAGTTTTACGCACAGAGAAAATATATTTTACATAAATGTACTTGAAAAGTTCCGCAGCTTTGAAAAAGAATCGATAAGGCTGAAGTTGGTCTTTAAGTTTTACGTGCTTTCAGGGCACAGCTGGTGGATCCAGTAAGAAGAAAGAAGTCAATCTTAAGTCTAACAAATTGCTTGGTAGATAGAGGCCATATGCGGCCAAGCTTCCAACGCCATACGGGGGGCGATAAAGGCTCTTCTACAAAAGAAAAAGAAAACCACGCTTAAGCTAAAAAAAAAAAGAACATTCATAACACGAAACACCAGGAAGCTCTGCCTTTACGTTGCAGAGTTTCTTCCCAGCTACTGGTCACCTTGGCGGCACAGCTACGCAAGACTCGGGAACAAAAAGGCTAAAAGGGACGAAGAGCACGTACCTGGCTAAACCCACCAAAGCGAAAGAGAAGCGTCTGCTTGGACACGCAATAAATGAAAACGTCAGCCGCGTACAGCCTGGCCGCGTCTTATCGGTTCGTCCTGGTGTCCCAGCGGCCGCTTCCGAGAACAAAATTGGTGCGTCGACGGCCAGCAGGAATATCCATCAAATCGATAACGCGGCCTATAGATATATATATAACCAACACGGGCCTTACCAGCGCCCATCAGGCGGAGAAACAGAAGTGAGAGCGCAGCGAAGGATGGTGGTAAAACGAGAAAGAGAGAGAAACGACGCCGGTGATGAGATCTACCGTGGAGACAATCCACGAGCAGCTCGAGTGCGTGAGCCCTGCACGTTGCTCGCTGCTGTGGGATATCGGGCTTCCGCCCACGACTCGGTTCTCCGCGGACCTCGAGAAGGATCGTGCCGGACACGGCCGCTCCTTGTCTGCGTTGCCGCGCTCTGCTCGCTCTCCCGCGCGCCGAGAGATCAACGCCCCCAGAAGAAGTGATGCGTGGAGATCACGAGCCGGCCCGCCACCCTCTGCTCATGTGGTGTATTATTCCCCTGAAGCCTATCGCAGGAACGACAACAAAAACGGAGTCCGCAAGTGGGAGCCGAGCGGGGATAAGAGTCCTGGGTTTGTTGAAGCTCTGCTTATTTTCGCCGCACCTTTTAAGGCTGTGCGGCGCGGGATTGAAGGGGGCGGGTCGTGACAAGACTACCGCACCGGGGATCGTCGCCTTTTCGTCGGATATCGTCGGATGTCGTCGGTACTGCTGACATTCGCGGGTGGCATCTAAGTCATACTTACTCTTGCCATTTGCTGTCGTTCGGTGTTGGTACCTTTTAAGTATTTGTTTAAAGTTCACTCTTCAGATCTGTGCGCCCAAAACTGGCGTGCAGTCTTTGTCAAAAATTTGTGGGCCACAGCGATAGTGGCCGGAGCAGGCTAGCGGCCGAATAGGGGCGCTGCCCTTGGCGCTGTCGGCTGGTTACGCGGCTAAAGAGAGGGAAGGGAACTTTCTCGCTTCCCTGGCTGGCGCGATAAGTGCAGCAGGCATGGAGGCGCACTTCACTAAAGCGCAGGAACTTTGCGCAGCAGTTGTTTCTACGAAAGCCAGAGCAAAAGTTCCCCTCGCTCTCTTTAGCCGCGCAACCAGCCGACAGCGCCAAGCGCAGCGCCCCTATTCGGCCGCGCGCCTGCTCCGGCCATGGTCGCCGTGGCCCAGAAAATTTTGATGACAAAGGCTTTACGTTACATTTTCTTGTCATGGAATTGTGCGCGCGCGATAAAAGTGTTCCTTGGTTTAATTTTTAATACAACTTTTGGCACGGGCGCCGAGTCATTTGGCATTACCGCGAGCGGTATAAGATTAGGGCGCTTTTGCGCGTGTGAGGTCTGACGTTCCCCGCACCTACTGCCGATGGCACGAATGACGTTTTAGCGGCTAAAGTTTACAGCAGAAGATGTTTTTCTCATAACACGAAAGGGTTTTATTCCCGGTTACAGAAGGATTTCAATGACGACATATCCATCACGGAAGTGACGCCAGTTCAACGAAGCAAGCGGCCTGTAAACGGTGCATCCCTGCACACACGGTCTTTTTGAGGGGAAGCAACCCTTAGTACTAAAGAGTACGTTATACTTAGGGTTGTTTGTTTTCGGGTTTTATATTAAAGTGTTTTATGCAGCGCTACATTAAGATTTCACTGAAGTCATATCCGTTACGGAAATGAGGGCAGTACATCTTTGCCGAAGCGACCCGCCAGCAGGACGTCGCTGGCCAAGCTCACCCACAAGACAGCCGCCGACCCACAAATCATGCTGAGCAGCAGATTTCGCTGAACATTTCACTTTCATGTTTTGCTGATCCTATTATAGGGTAATCAACCACACTTTTTCGTACTGGAAACGTTACGGCAATCAAATGAGTTATGGGGAGTCATGACAACGCAGCAGCATCCAGCCGGAGCTGCTGGACACTGATGGCTGGACAGAAGACTAGCGCCGATTTGCATTGTGTTGCTAGCCACGTCCATCACGGCGAATGCCTGTGGCATCCCTCCAATAACCAACAACAAAGCTCACCACATCCAACAACACGCACGAATACGGAATAGGGTGTTCACTAGGTCAGCGAAAAACAGATTTTCCGGGTAGAAGCCACAAGAAAATGACTCAGATTACATCGCGATGTGAATTCGGACACTGCAGCCTGCGTATTGACGAGATGTGGCCGTCAAGCTATGAATTACACTGCTGGAACATCGACGAGAAAAGGCACGCCAGAAGTGCACGACTCCGTGAATGAGCCAGGCACACAACAAGTGATTGACGGACACAAGCTTTTTAAGTGCGAATGCACTTTATAAGCGACCCCAAAGCTTCCACCGCCGGCGGCGGCGGCGTCCGCAGTCCTCCTCTCCCTAGCAACGGCGTGGAGCGGAGAGGAGCGTCGGTAGCAACGGCGCGGTGACGTCACTTCACCACGTGACCGCGCTCGCTCCGCCTCCTCGCCGTGGCTGCGCGGGTGCGCGCCGCTCCCCGCACCGCTCCTCGCGCCGTGACGTCATGGTATGACGTCACAGCGCGCCTCCTCTCCCCAGCAGCTGCCGCGCGCCTCTCTCTCCACCGTGACGTCACACTCTCTCCTCTCCCCCTCGCTCGGCTGCAGCTGCCGTGCGCCGCTGTCCCTCTCCCCTTGCGCTCGCCTCCTCTCTCAGCCACCTGGCTCGGCGCGCTCGGCGCGGCGTACCCCCCTATATATGCAGCGATAAACTGCCAGACCTCCGTGGGTCGGCTCGCGCGCGCTCACGGGCGAATGCCAACGGATTTTAACTTTACTCCCCCTCATAGCATCACCCCGTGCATTCGCACTTAACCATGTTCACCCTCGGGGAAATGCTTGGGAGTTTTTTGGGTGCCCTGACATCAGTTAATCAGCCCATCAGAAGGGAGACAACTTCATCTTATGATTTGTTGTGGCGTATTTTGCTGCATACTATAGCGCCTAAATATAAATGTCGTGTTCATATAGATTAGGGACAGAGCATCCCGGCCCCACTGTTGGTGGACCCCGCCACGTAACTGCATATCGAGGCCTTGCATAAGATAGCGTGTTTTCTTGTACCAGAACTGACAGAGCTCGGAAGCCTTTGTTCAGTTTATATTGATTGTTCAATAACACGCAACACGCGCGTCAATGGCCTTTCAACTGGCACAGCCACAAAACAATTTCAGCGTGATTGGTTTCGTGCGCTTCCAAATTTATGTCAATTTATTTGTTTGAAACAATTTGACATTCACTTCGCATTCACTTAGAACCATAAACCTCCATTCACACTAGGGACCTCTTAAGTAGACCTGTTTTTTTTATTGCTCTATTTCCCTTCCGTTTCGTTCTGGGGCAGTATTCTCGTGTTTTGTCCCTTTTGAGCAAGGCCTGATTAGCTAAAAGCAAACAACCGGATGTGACGTGACGCAACGCGGCAAACCTACTGCGTTTTAGCGTGGATTCTTCGAACAGTCGATTTGAATTTCAAACAGACGGTTTTTGGAAGCAGTCATGAATGCTCCGATTATCGCCTTGTTGGCTTGCCGGCGGAACAAGCGGTCGAGAAGCAATGTACACGCGTTCGATATGCCCCGAGAAGCATTTTCCCAGCATTTTCGCCTCTCAAAGAGGACCGTGCGGTGGCTGTGCGACGAGCTCCGGGGCGAACTTGGTCGGCAGACGCGCGGGCTCAGCGTCGAGGAGCAAGTGTTATGCCCCCTTCGTTTCTTCGCTACCGGTGGCTTTCAGTCAGCGGCCGGTAACAAAGAAACGATATCGCTGTCGCAGCCCTCTGTGAGCGTGTGCATCATACGCCGCCACCGCATAGTGAAATAAAGGATCGTCTGCGAGCTAGCTAATGGTCAGCAGGTGCAATGGAATAAACGATCGTCTGCGAGCTTGATAGCTGTCGAGCAGACGGCTAAAATTACACAAGCACCCCGCATGACATTTATAACCTTTTATTGGTACCTTACGCATACACATACCAGCTTAACGTTCGTAGACTTCTCGCGCAACAGGTACATCATTAAGAAACGAAAATCCCCCCTTTTACACATTTTTTCTCTCGTAGAGCTCCACAAAAATGTCGGCAATGGTCTAATTAGTCGCAGCCCTTCCGCTCACTGACTAATCGCAGCCGCTTCCGCTCACTGACTAACCAGAACCATTATTAATAATTACAGGGACTCTGGCTATAGTCAGTGAGCGCAAGCGGATCGGACGGTTGGGTAAAATCAAGTATGACTGGTCCCACCGCCGCCATTATGCAACACTAATTAGACCGTTGCCGCAATGTCAACGACGTAAACCACCACTCCAGGTCCTTGGAAAAGCCCGCGTCGCCATGCCACAAGTGCGTCGATGCCAAAATACGTAACTGGATGGTTATCTTGATGCACGGGCATTGTCACCGACCTCGAAACGGAGTCCAACCTCGAAAAACTGAGTAGCCGCAGAATTTTTTACACTTCACTGTCACAAGGAAACAGCGGATTGCAGCTGATATATTTGGACGTTCCTCCCCTTGCGGTGAAAACTTTCAACGCCGTAACAAAAAAAAAAATTCCATCGCGTTTAGTTTTTCAAAATACGTTCAAATAAACACATAAAAGATACTCTGATACGGTTTAGTTCTTTAAAATGCGTTTGTAAGAACAGTTACGGTATTTGAATCAAAGGTCCACTGCTTAACCGGAAGTACGTCACGATGAAAGGGACGTAAAAGGGACGTTTTCAAAAGGGACAGTTACGAGAACACTGCCCCTGTTTTGAAATAACAGTCCTCTCTCTAGACGCACGCTCATTACTTCGAGAATGAAACCGATCGCGTTAAGGCTGCGCATTGGTGCGTCAACGGCCTACATTGAAAGGTGCCATGCCTATATGCCGTCGGGATATTTCTTAATCATTTGCAGCGTCAGATAAAGATTATGGTATCACTCAAATCGATTGTTTGGTCACCTGAAATAATTTATTCGCTGTCAATGGATTTACATTGAATTTAGTAAATATTATGTGGGCTTACGCTAAGCCACTGCTTTATGCCTTTGACTTTTCAAACGGCCATCGCCAATATATGCGTGCGAATGAGTTTTCTTCTGGCAATTGTCATCGTGTCTATATAAATCACCGCCAGAAGCAGGTGGCCGAAATGTTGTGAAAAACGGGTTCAAGTTTTTCTGGACAATAGAAATCCTACTTTGGAACCAGAGTATTAGCAGGTTGGGCTTGTTGTTAAGTGTGCGTTCGAAAAGCTGTGTGTGAAGGTGCACACAGTGCAGGCCTAGAAATCCTACCCCGGTCACCCATGCACACGGGGGAGCCCAACTACTCGAACATGCTGATCAGAAATTCCGGCATCCTACATCACTGTAGGCTAAGCCGAAGGGAGTACCCGCCTCTTAGTAAAAAAAAATCTCGATAAGGTGCAAAAAGTAACACCGACAAAAAAACACTAGAATAGAAACGAGCACGTACTGTTCCTGAAAGACTATGAGGCGCAATGTGCACACTGCAGCATATAGGGGGACCTATACCACATGGTATGAGCCTCCCAAGGAAATACAGAAATAACTAGGGTCAAAGGCAGCACGGTTGAGAGGTGGGAGAAAGTGCTGTCCAGCGAAAACCGGAAATTTCCGCAAGGGCTGATCGAAAGGGAAAAAGCGGCTGCAAGATCCAACGTTCTCAGAATAGAGGGTCTGACGACCAATTTTAGGTGCAATAACAAACTTGTTCGTCATCATAATCTCCCACAGAATTCCGACCACCCCAATCGCGAAAAGTTCAGATCCACAATTCAGATCTCACATTTTCTTATCCCCTTCCTCCACCGAGTTATCGGTCATCCCCTACCTAGGCTCTAGTCCTGTCTCCGGTAGCCATTATGTAACCATAGTGGTATACAGGTCGCAGAACAGTCCGCGTTAAAATGTCCGTAATTCAGACAAGATAACGCGGACTTCGGAGCTGAAGACTTTGGCTCACATGCCCACTTGCTGCTGAACAAGGCTTACGCTCATGCTGCTCGCGCTCCCCATATAATGACTCAATAAAGAGTTCTTGCTTTCCAAACGGCACAAACAAAAGCACAGTTCCAGTCAGCCCTCCACGAAACTTCTACCGCAGTTCCATCAAACCCCCTCTGTTCCACGCATCGGGTGGCTCGGGACACCCTCATTCACCTCCACCCAGGCAGGCGACACCTCCAGCGCACACAGTTCGATATTTGAAAACTTGACAACGCACTCCCCAACGCCTCCTCGCGTTCCTTTTCCAACCATCCCTTTTCCCCACCTTCCTCCTCCTTTTTAGGCAAACCACCTCCGATGTGGTGGCCTACCGACAGTTCCCTTCTTTGAGCCCCCGGCGGTGCGGTTCAACGTCTCTTCGCGATCTGATTTCCTCGAAGAGACCGAGAAAGAGCGTGAAAACTGTAGATAGCCAACGCAACGCCGAGCCACCACTGCCACCTCACTACTGCGTGCACTCTCGCACCGTTGCTCAAACTCAATGCGTGCGTGCGAGACTTGTTTGCGTCCCGGTGCGACGACGACGGCGAGAAATCAGGCCCGACTTTCACAAGATCGAAACGGCTGCAAACAAAGCGCGATCCTCGGCGCGTGCAACGAGCTCAGCGCTCCTAATTAAACGCCTGTTTCGCCTCCCGTGACTGCGACAGCGCGCATCGGAATCAACGTGGTTTTTTCCTTCTTTTTTATTGGTGAGGCTTATTCCCTCAACTTCGAAATGTTCAAACGCAGCTGGCAGGCTTCACATGAAAGTTCTACCACTGCGCTTCGAGCGACGCTTAGACATTGGCAAACTTGCCCCGGTCAGTTCTGTATTTGTTTTTGTTTGTCGATTTTATTTCTTACAGCAACACCTGTTTTAGTTGATTCGATGGCACAAAAACTGATATTCAACTATTTGCCATTATATGTAAAATCGCCTAAGTGTGCAACCGTAGCGCGGGCAACAAAACCTCCAGACTAAACGAAACTATATGTTTTTATTTTCTCGTCGTCTAGTTCCAAGCAGCTCGCACTTATTTTAACGCGATAGCGTTATCGGACTCATTTCCCAATAGCTGACGGCTGCTAGCCGTCCGCTATCAGCCGTGCTCATTAAGCATCCGTGGTATTACGTCATCACTGACAACCGGTAGCAACGACTGAGGCAGCCAGATGCGAGTGCTGGTCTTAATATTAACACAGTCCTTCAATTAATCTGGAATACGGCGCAGCAGCAACTGCAGTGTGGAAAGGAGGATAATGATAATACGGAGGAGGCGAAAGGAAAGATACGTGATATCAACAGGCCCCGCGTATGCGCATTGAAGTTCATTGTACCCCACGTCAGCTGTAGTAGGCTCGCCGACACGGCCGCCAGCTGTGCCCGCTACTGACGCTATAACACCAAAATGCCTTTCCCGGTGGAACTGATGCAGCGCCAACATTGTGTTTAACGCGCCGACGTGGCACGGGCGATGAGGCGCGCCACAGTGGAGGGCTCCGGATTAATTTTGACCACCTGGGGATCTTGAACGTGCGCCGAAATATCGAACACATGGGGGTTTTCCCTTCTCACCTCCATCAAAAAAGCGGCCGCCACGCAAGGGAATCGAACCCGCGTCCTCTTGCTCAGCAGCACATCACCTGCCCACGTTGTGTCTAAAAAAGTGGACTGAAGATCAACGCCACGCTCTCAAAAATTAAGGAAGGCCTAAATTCTTACCAGGAAAGAAATAAATGCCTCGTAATAAGCACCTTAATAATAGGTAATGATGTCATCCCAAAGAGCATACACGTAAAAGTCATCGGCATGGTCCTACAAAGCAGCGGCAGAGCGGATTTCACAATCGACAAAACACAGAAAAACTAACCAATCGGCCCATATTGTATAGCGCTAAACCAGGGGAAGAGCAGGAATGAGAGAAGAAGAAACGACAAGACTCACGCAGGCACTGGTCATGAGCCCGAAATCTCACTGCCTGCCACACCGCGAACTTACTCACACTAAAGAAAACCAAATAAACACAATCACTGGGACAGCATATAAGGCAGCCCCCAACCTCCCTGTTTGCACGGTCACTGAAAACGTCCTGAAATTGGGTTTTTATAACACCTTCTAATAAATCATACAAGCTACTCACCTAGCAAAAATGTAGCTGCTAGATAAAATTTGGGATGGGCTATTGTGTGGTAGATATGGGCCCCACTCCGGAGAAGAAATGACCTGCCGTGATGGGCATGTCACCGATCCAGCGAGTCCCCATAAAAACTTTACCCTAACGAAATAACAGGTTCAAACCCACAGAAGGAAAGACTACAAGCCAGGATCAAGTTCATCCGGGGAAAGTTCCAAAGCCATAAAAACACAACATACACCGACGCCGGGCTGGACTAAGTATGAAGACAAAATTGCCCCCACCTCCCCGAAGGGAATCATGAGGAAGTGCGAATGCATTTCTTGCGCCGAGAGTACACGGCGTAGTAATTCTGTCATCGCCTTGAGAGGCGCAGTACCGGCGAGGGGGAGCTGTCAGGCGAGGGGAGAGGCGCGCGCCGAGGGTGAGTGCAAACCTAACGGGGGGAGAGGCGCGCCAGCTGCAGAGCATGTGACGTCACGGCGCGAGGAGAGGGGGAGCAGACGCAAAGGCGCCAGCGCGCGGTCACGTGGGAGTGTGACGTCACGGCGCGAGGAGCGGTGCGGGAGCCGGCGCGGGCGCGCGCAGCCACGGCGCGGGAGGCGGAGCGCGCGCGGGTCACGTGGGGTGTGACGTCGCTGCACCGTTGCTACAGACGCTCCTCTCCGCTCCTCGCGCCGTTGCTAGGGGAGAGGAGGAGGAGCAATGTGGACGGCGGAAGGTTCGGGGTCGCTTATAAAGTGCATCGCACTTAAAAATTGTCGTAGTGGACTACTTGGCAGTCTTTGTGGGACTGCATGACCCTTCCTACACGCAGAAACGGAAGAAGCGGGGTTAAACTAAACTGTGGCCGTCTTTTTTTTCTTGTGTGTGTGTGTGGGAAGAAGGGAGAGGGAGGGGGGGGGGCTTTTTTTTTTTGCTTAGTGTTCCCAACGTTTAGCTTGTATATGTTGTACATATATGTCCTTATTAGTCCTGAATATGTATCCTCCCATTCTCTCTCTCCTCCCTTTCCTGTACACCTGTGTTCCCCATTCCCTCCCCCCCTCCCCCCCCAGCAGCAGGCGTTCCGGTGTCCACCCTTAGGTCAGACAAACTCCGACTGCTGGTGGTCTTTCCTTTCCATTTTAACAATAAATTCATTCATTCATTCAAATTTGAGCCATGCTCTTGGCAATCCAGCGAGCAGAGAAATCGAGTAGAAGCATAAACATCATTACAGGCTCCCTAAAGGCAATTACAGTTTTGGCTCTAAACAGAATACCTAAACGCGTCGGAAACATTCTCCAATCCACAATGTTAAAAGTTTAAAACCTCACATGGACACACGTACACGTGCATCAGTAAGGGAACAAGGCAGCCTACCAAGAAGCGCGCGAGCACCCCTATCATGCTCCTTGCGACCATGACAACCACACTCTCCTTCCTGGAAAATACATAGTGTCTCTCATTGCCCGTGCAAGAAGGAGGCATAAACGCCGAACAGTTGCAAACCCTGCGCAGCACGTATATCCACAAATCTAGACGGGCGCAGATACTTGGTTGGAAACATCAGACGTTGACTTAAAAATGTTCTAAATGCAGGGAAACATCCCCCCTGTCCCAGGCAACCTGGCCGGGTCCAAGGGTGTGCTCCCGGGATAACAATTCAAAGATTAGCCATTCCAGTTCTATCGAGACATGGGCGACAACTCTTACCAGCCTGTCCCCTCAAAAATAGCGTGACCTGATTGAGAGGGAAAGGGAAAGAGTTGCTGCATCTAAAGCCTGGAGCCTCAGAGCAACCCTAGAGCTCCTTACCATCCTTACCTTACCATCCTTACCATACCCTTTTCCCAAACTTTTAGTATTTATTATTTAAAAAAGGTCTTCTTTGCCTCACCCCCAGCAAAAAACCGAAACGTCTTTGTTTGTTTTTTTCGCTCCGACATTAAAGAATAGTCTTTGAAACATGACGCTGTCGCCTTCTGGCTCAAACTGACCAACACTCACTCACAGCCGCAGCCCTTGAGGCCAACATATTAAGCCACACAAGCTCAAATGTTCTCTATATTTAATGTGCCACAGCGATTAAAAACCGCTGCGGGTAGTCTTACTCTCTTCGCTGACCGTCAGGGCTTGGAAAGCATAATGGTAAATGCAGAAACTCCGTCCTAAAACGCTTCTCTACGCTGTCGCGTCGTAAATGTTAAGGCCCAAGTCTGCAACTTTTATTTAATTGTGACATTCTTGTTCCCCGTATTGATGTGGTCTTGTAGCTAGAATCATGTGACGCATGTTGACAGCTGAAGCCTCGGCCAAGTGGTGCTCTCCTTCGTACAGCACGAAACATTTAAAAGGAAGTAGGTAAGAGAATTGTAAAAATGTTAAGCAGGCTGTAGGCTACTTTACGGCACAAGACGTTCGAGTTCAGTGATCGTCTCTGGAGTGTTTTGGGCTGTAATATGTCGTGCATGTCGGTCGTTCGCACAAGGCGGATGAGCGCCTGAGGTTTAAATTCGAAAATAGAACATCGTTGGGGTCCAATTTCTTCCGACACTTACGTTCAATTTTGATGTGCGTTCGAGTTCGAGTCAATTTACACGTGCAGCCGCCATTGCTGACGTATTTTAGGGATATATTTCTAAGCAAAGGGGGCCACCTATGGCTCCGTATCGTAGGAATGCCCACGCAGTTGCTGGTGCGTCATCTGAAAGTGTCGTATGCTATCGCACGGAGCACGGCATCATTTTAATGCGAAAGCGATGAACGTCCCATTAAGCAGAAAAAAAGAAATCAAAGCCCCTTTCTTAAGAGAAGGATGGTGCAAACGCAAGGCTTTCCGCCATGCAACGTGATTCAAAGCCACAATCCAAAATCGAAGCTGTCAAATTGTCCAAAGCCAACGGCCAACCATGCTTAGGGAATGCATTTCATCATCATCATAGCTAACCGTGTGTACTGCCAAACTATATTTTCCCTGTTACGAGAGGTACATTAGGTGTGCAAAGACTGCCCATTGTCATTTAATGTGGTGTATGATTGATGTACTCTTTGAAAAACCTATTCTGTAAAGTTGACTTCCCTGCAGTGTATGTAAAGTTTGCCTTCTTGCAGTGTGTCTTCATAGGGCGTCAACGCCATCAGTAAGGCATAGAAAGCTTCGCTTTAAAAAGTCGCGGTCGGCGTCGGTAGAAGCGAAATAGCTCACAAAATGGCCCACGGCGAAAGGATAATACAAGAAAAAGTAACCGAGTTGAAAATAAAGTTTGGAAAATTTGAAATTCTATTCGAATCAAACCCAGAACCTCAAATAGGCGAGTCGACCCGAAGAAGCGCTCGCCGGCGTTCAATTAGACATCTGGTCACAGGGTTTAAAGGCGCAAGAAAAAACGTGGACGCTAGAAGAGAAAAAAAAAAATGGTTTTCTCTTCTAGTGTCCGCGTTTTTTCTTGCGCCTTTAAACCCTGTGATCATGTCGAACCAACTGGCCCACATTAGGCTATTGCTAGGCATCTGGGCTTTCGTGTTCACAACTCAATTGTTTAGGCGTCTTCGGGCGTTTTGCTGCTAAGTTGTTTTTCTTATCTTGGTTGAGTTTTGCTGTGCGAGTTTTCGGGTAACCGCAGTCGCTCCCAACGTCCGCGTCACCGCATGCCTATGATGTCATGCCGTGAAGCAAATCTATTCCATACTGGTCGGAGGCGTCACGCCTCGCCTCCCACCGACCTTGGGAAGGATGGGTGATCATCCCGAATTTTGTGAAAGGCAGCGGCGTCTTATATCGACCCCCATTAGCGTACAGGGAGGAGCAGAGGGCACGATCTTATTCTCATTCCTCGCCGCGGACAATGGCGTTGCACTTCACTCCTCACCGGAGCAGCGTATACAGCAGGAAAAGGGATTATGCGTAAGGGGAGAAATACTGGCATATAACTAGGGTTGTTCGTTTTCGGGTGAAACCCGATTTCACCCGATTCTTACATCACGAACATGTTCCAGGAGAATCAGGTTAAACCCGATTTCTCCACGAGTGGACCTTTTCAAAACAGCAATCTGCACAATCATGCACTGATGGTCCGCCGTTCTCAACCTCTATAGTTGCTGGAAGAGAGCCCCACAAACACAGCTTCCGAACTGATTGAGTATTGGCATCACTCTACCGCTCGTTACCTCAGGCTGAAAAATGCTTCACTGACATTGTTGTGTCTGGCTAATGGAAGCTGTCTTGTCGAGAGAACTTTCTCCCAGTTGAGATAGGCTAAGCGATCAGACAGGTCTCGAATGAAGGCCGACGTGTTGCGCAAACAGATGATAATGTACGTAAACAAGGATGAGTTAAAAATTGATGACCAGCGTTTAGGGAATAAAATGTTTCATTTTTAGAAGTTATCTATATCCTCTTTACTGCCATGATGTCTGAAAATTTTCAAACAAATTACATATTCTGGAGAGCCTTTTCTAGAAAACTGTTATGTCCCCCCGATTACTATTGAAATACAACCAATTTTAACCCGTTAGAGTTAAGAAGCTCGTGATACCGCCTAAAATAAACTGAGTGTATTACTTATTCCGTCTGTAGATTCAACCCGAAAAAACCCGAATTTCGGAATGGTTTAGAAAAAAACCCGGTTTCTCCCAGATTAGCAGTTTCAAAAATAGCGCTAGATTTTTACAACCCAAGATTTAAAAAAAAAATATGAAAGCCAAAGACGAATAACCCTACATATAATCCAGCTGCTCACCGACGTAAAAGTTGGATGAAAGGCGAACGACATCCTAATGGGCAGTGACGTTTCAATCCGTTCCTCACTAGTTCCTCACTAGTTCCTCACGAGGAAACAAATGGGATACTGACGCCTCTCTTCTTATCTATGGTTTCCCGCTCAACGCTGACGTCAGCGTTTGTAACAAAGTCAGATCCCAGTACAACTCCTTAACAAACGCCTGTTCATGAGAAACAGCAACTCGATGAGGCAAGAAGTGTAATGAGGGTCATAATCGTCCAACCTAGGTTATGATCGACACTAGCATAGGAAGGACAAGGAGGAGTGCAAGATCAGATGGGATCTATCCGTTCAACATCGCTCCCCACTCGCGTGAGAACAGGTGCAACGTGCGAATACAGTCGCATCTAACTTAAGAATTCGGTATTTAATCTTTCTAGCTACTGGATTTTGCTCAATATCTCATCAAACGACTAATATTCGGGGCTGCATTATAAGATACAATGCCCCAGGGTTTGGTATAACTTCAACAACGTATTTCACTCGCACAAGATAACATCTAAAGTTGAGTCGCTAGTAAGCAGTTTTTGAAGTGGGGGACGTAACAGCGGTGTCGTTATTGGTTTAAGTCTGAATCGAAGGTTTTTTTTTTTTTGCGCATAGACATCTTCATAAGGCGCAAACAACGCAGATACTAAAATATTCTACAATGTTCGCTAAAGATCTGTGAGCACGTCAAACGCCATATTTCATAATCTACGCTTGGATGCCACACGAAGACTGCCCGGCCCGGCACCAATGTGCATTCTGCCAATTCTTCAGACGTTTTACTGGTTCTGTTGTTTTGTCTTCCTCGGGAATCGGTAACAGACACGCATAATGTTTTATCATTTCAAAGTCAAAGCAAGAGAACTTCTAACGAATAGTAACGAAGTCGCATAATAACGCTCTCAAACAATTGGGAATTTAGAGGATCTAGACAGATGCAAGTGGCACTCGGAATAAAATGCTAAGCAATTCACGCTAAAGCCTCGATAGACCATCGGCCTACCGGCTATCTAGAACTCACATCTAAGTCGCGGTCTTTCCTATCTCCGTGCATTTTTTTAAATTCTTTTCTGTTTTTTCACTCCCCGCCTTCTTTTCTTTCCTGTGATTAGAAGTGTTTTCGACTAACCTACTTTACAGAACTTACTTTTCCTTTGCATTCATCTGCTTCGCCGATTCCCAGTGCCGGTGTAACCAGCTATCTGCTTGCAAACAACAACACCGACCAGTATCGGGGTCGGAATGCTCTTACAGAAGTCGCTTCTTGTATACATTAAACCTATAGCATTTCGTCTTTCACTGAAGTCGGCTTTTACTCATTATGAAGCAGTCTGCATAGAAGCACTCTGAACAGGGAGCTTGCGGATGGGGCAGCGGGAAATTATAAGCGGTGGTCGACTCCTGGAGTACTCCTACACAGTGTCCATACATGTATCGCTTCGCTTTGGGGTGCATTGAGATTTGTTAAACGATTAAAATACTTGTCAGCCTAAATGTAACTCGGGACACAGAAAAATATGAAAGGCGAAGCATGAAGTCGTTGTCTGTGTCCTGAGTTGAATTTAGGCTGACAAGTATTTAAATCAATTATGATCCAACTAGCTCAGATTCTGCCTATTCTGATTGTTAAACGACTTCCTCAGCAAGGCATGTTTAATGTCCCAGGCCTTGAGAAGGTATTCCTCAAGTAAGGATGATTACCAAAGCACCCGCAAAAAATATGCCCACAGCAAAATCAGAACTCCTGCGGTACTAATGTTCAGAACAACCCTCGTTAGCAAGTGTACGCCAAACTGGAAGTGGGGGGCAGCAAACACTGGCGAAAAATTTAACTTCCCTGCAATCTCACCGAAAATCAAAACCTTAATTGTGATTACGGCAGCTTACAAACGGCAGCAGGTTGATGTCCGTATTCCACCCACTTAAAATATATCAGTATTATAAAGAGACAAGTATGTATCTGGAGTATTCGTAAGCCCCAATAGCTAACAAGCGTTTAACGACGCCCAGACAACATATTCGATCCCCTTCGAAAATATCGGTATTGTAAAGTGATTATAATATATATTTGGAGTACCATCATCCTCCTCATCAACAGCCTACTCAGGCCGACTGCAGGACGAATGCCTCTCCCATTGACTTCCAACAGCTCCTGTCCTACACCGCTCCAGTCCACTGTTGGCCACGGAATTTTCTGATTTCATCCCTGCATCGTGTTATTGGCCTTCCCCTTCTTCTGAACCCGTCTCTTGGTATCCACTCTGTTATCCTAATAGTCCACCGGTTGTCGTTTCACCTCACTACATGGCCAGCCCGAGTCGATTTCTTTTTCTTTAAACTGTGATATATTCTGCTCTAATTTGTTCTCTGATCCAGGTAGCGCGTTTCCCGTCCCTGAGTACTACTCCTAATACTATTCGTTTCATGGCCCATTGAGCAGAGCTAAGTTTGCTTTATAGCTGCTTAGTAAGGTGCCAAGCTCCGTATCTCATCACCGGCAGTATGCACTGGTTGTAGATTTTTCTTTTAAAGAGGTAACATACTTTTCATTATTTGGGAGTGCTTGCCAGGTGCTCCCCGAACCTTGCCTATTTTCCGCCGGATTTCTCTCTAGTGGTGGGGGTCAGAACTAACCATTTGTCCGAGGTAGTTATATTCTTTTACTTCTTCTAGCATTTCGTTTCCTAAGTTGAAGAGGACGCTTTTGGCATGCCTATTCCTAATTTCATTAGATTTATTCCTATTTATTTTTTAGCCCCACGACCGTGCTTTCTGATTGTAGTTCCCCAAGCATTGTTTGCACGTGTTCTGCAGTATCACTGAGCAAGACTATGTCGTCTGCGAATCTCAAATGACTCAAGTATTCTCCGTTTATCCTGAATCCGGTGTTTTCCGAGTCAAGCTTTCTGATTAACCACTCCAGGCATGCTGCGAACAGTTTTTGTGAAATGGTATCTCCCTGTCTTACACCCTTTTGGATCGGGAATTTATCGCTTTGTTTATGAACTGTTATCCTGCCCGTACATCAGTTATATATGTCGTCTAGAAGTTTTATATAGGTCTCCTCTATTCTACAGTGTGTACTGAGTCAAAATCTTTCTCCTAATTATCATATCCCAAATATCTTACAAGCAATTTGCAATGTCCATACACTATATCAAAAGTACAATGTGCAGCCAGCTTTGAAGAGAAACGGCAAAAGAAAACGTGCAGTTGCAAACACTAGAGAACGTTTCATCTTTTCCAACTGCACCCTCCCCCTACCCCCTCACCACCCTACCAAACACGTCAAGTTAGCCCCATTCCCGAACAAGACTGGCTCCCTGAAAAGGCGCGCACTCTGACGAGCGCACGCCGAAAACGCTTTGCTCTCTTACGCAAAGTGAAGCGGGAGGGCGCCACCTCAAACGCTCCGAGCATTCAAATTTCAAACTGTTTTCGGCGGCAAAAGTTTGAAGATGGGTGTGTGTTAACGCTCTCGCTTACTAGACGGCAGCACTAAAACCTACAATATGATCTGTCTGGAGGAATGATCTGCCTTTACTCTCTTCCCTCTGTATTCTTTATTCTTTATTCAACGTATACCTGCAGCGCCCGAAGGCGTTGCAGCAGGGGGGTTACACGTTCGAAAAGAACAAGTTTTCATTCACAGCAGACACTTGTACATTTGAGAGCCCATTCCACTCATGTATCGTTCTGACAAAAAATAAATTTGCGAAAATTCAAGTCCTGGGACGGTATTCCCTGAGCTTAAAGGAATGAACAATTCGATTTGACAAATAATATGGCGTCTGTAAATACGTATCCTTGCTAATTCCAGTTTTATTAGTATATATTAAATACAGAAGTTTTAATCGCAATTTTCTTCTACGCGATGAAAGCAGCTCCCAATTCATTTCTTGTTTCACAGCGACAACTTTCGCGCCATTGATACCGTCCCAGGACAAAACTTGCCGCCCTTTTTTGTATTTTTTCTGTCTTATCACTGAGAGATATCTGCGCCGGATCCCAGGCTCGCAGGCGTATTCTAAGGCTGGTTGTATACACGTCAAACACGCACATACTTTAAGTCGATGATTCGAACATCTTAAGTTACGCTGAATAAAGTTTAACACTCTCGCAGCGTTCGAGACAACGTAATCCACATGTACATTCCATGAACGCTCAGAGGAAAAGAAAACACCCAGGTATTTGTAAGTTGTCTTCGGGAAATTGCCAGCATTTACTGCGTATGGCAGGCAAAATGGCAGCCGGCTGCTCCACGTGAGTGTGGACGCCTTTCACCCATAAATTTTCCCGTAAAAAAATGGAGGGCACTAAAGGGCTCCGCTTTTCACGCTTGGAACGCAATGGCATTGTCGGGCCCCTTTTGTATCGTACAGTCTTTCCGAGTGTAATGTCGGGCAGTAATAACGTTCCGCTTCTGCTCGCACGACATCTGTTGGGTCAGCCCCTTACTATCCCAAAAATTTCAGTGGGCACCTCAAGGTGACGCTGCAAGACTACCTGCTCACGCCGATTTTTTTCTCACAGTCAACGCCACCGACAACGCCAGCTTTTTGCAACACTCAATGCTGCGCGTTGATACTCAATACTGCATGGAATTAAAGTTGACCCTGTCTTGGTAGCAAATGCGCGTTCATCTACAACTCATCTACGCGTTCATCTACGCGTTTGCTACCAAATGCGCTACCAAATGCGCGTTCATCGTAGATGAACGCGCATAGATGAACGCGCATAGAAATGCGTAGATGAACGCGCATTTGCTACCAAATGCGCGTTCATCTACGCATTTGGTAGCAAATGTGCGTTCATCTAAACTTCATCTACACCCACGAACACACAAAGTGCGAATGGAAGCATAGACACAGCGCCATTTGAAAATGACTCGCGCAGAATACGACCACGATCCATGCGTAAATACTCTGTGCAGACACCTCGTTGTACGAACACAACCAAATCACGCGAAACCAAGGGCGGAATTCCCACAGGTAATCTACAATTCGAACGCGTCGTCCCTGTTCGTTCACGAACTCTGTCGCTGTTGCAACATGCCCGGCAGACGGAAATAAAAATCACGCGATGCGTACGCGTGAGCCGCATCCGCCCCTCAGTATATACCTTGTACAGAAAACAATACGACAAAGCGACCTCATTCGCAGAGCATCGAAAAAGCAGGATATTGTTAAACGCCGCCCCAAGGCAAGTTTGAGTAAAAAAAATTCAAGCATCTCCACGAAGTGAATCATGACGAGTGGGCGAAGCACTGGGGATCGTTCTTACCGTAAATCATCCGTGAGAGTGCTTACGGCTGCTAAAACGATTTCCAATCCAATCCAATGCAATGCAAGTCAATTTAATCCAATCCAATTCAATCCAATCCAAAATCCAATTCAATCCAATCCAATCCAATGCTGTTCGCGCATGCGCTGCACGGCTTTCTAGGAGCTCTCTCTCTCTCTCTCTCTCTCTCTCTCTCTCTCTCTCTCTCTCTCTCTAACCATTTCTCAACCCTTCAGAGATGTTTCGATTTACAAGGTGCTGTGACATGAGCACGGACGCCGGACGCCTGACAAGCCAACGTTACTAACCTATGTAGTAACGTTGGGACAAGCCTCGGCCTCCCTAATACAGCAAACAGCAAGAGCAGCTTTCTTTGAAATCCAGGTCCAGGTTCACGTCTTTTGACCTGGTCCAGGCGGTCTTTTTTTTTGGCGAGCGTGAAGGCTAGTAGAAAAGAGAAGAGCGGTGGGGAGGGGGGCGGGGAAATATTCACTTCAAGGGGGTTGTCCTTGACTAACTTAGTCCGCATAAGCAATGTGTCGCCATCTATACGGCGAGCGGGTACAAAACTAAAATTGCTGTGCTGCACCCCCGCGAGGTTCTTGATCGGTGCTGCCATCTGCACTCAGCGCGCGTACGAGGGATCTATGCGCGCGCCATTCGAAAAGGTTCTGACCTGCGGACTCGGCGGTGAAAGCGACACATCGGTGAACGGAATCCCTGCATTAGGGATGCCGACCGTCGAAACTCATTAGAAAGCATCACAGCGCCCAAACACCCCTCCCCTTCCTCCCCCTCTCTCTCCCTCCTCTCTCTCTCTCTCTCTCTCACTCTCTTGAACGTCCGAGTATGAACCAATCACAACATACCCAAACAAAAACTGGCCTTAGTGATAATCTAAAAAGAAAGCGCCGTCGAAACATGCAGCTACGTTGTGGCAACCATTCATTAGCCAAAGCATTACTTCATTCTGTATGCAGCGGAATCTCGTTGATACGTTTCGGCATAATTCCTTTTTCGGCTTAATACGTTTTTCATTTTATTCCGGGCCAACGTCCATAGAAGCAATGCATCTTTGTGCGTTTAATACGATCAAGTTTTTGCAGAAAATTGGATAATACGATCGCGAAAGTGGCTGTTAGCAGATATTTTTTAGAAATTGTACGTTTACTCTTCGCTATAGTAGCTCAACCGCTTCCCGAAAAGGAACGATATCTACGTTGCGGAGCCGCTGAGGCCGCGGCAGTGCCGGTTTTGCGGCGAAAACATCGCTGCTAGGCGTGGCCGCTCTGTCCAATGATGATGATACATCAGGCGATACACTGCGCCAGCTTGCGATACATATTATAATTGCACCGGAAGACGTCCAGCTTACATGCTTCGGAGAAAGCTAGAGCGGAAGGAGTGAACGTCGAAGGGTCAGGACATGTCCGCGCTCTTCTTGCACAGTGAAGACTTCCAAGCGCCCGGCGGCTGGATTCACCGATTTACTGGATTCACCGAATTTTCGTACAAAACAGCGCCCAGCGAAACGAAAAATACCGCTAGCTTCTTTTTTACGTTGCAGAAGAATGTAGTCTTGGACGTTGAAAATAACAAAGTGCCGCACAAATTGACCAGCAACTTCAACGTTGCCCAATTAAAAGGGTCCTGAAATACCTTCCGCCAATGCATGAATGTACATGTAACCAAATAAGACAATGTATTAGCAATATCCTCCCACAAGAATTTTGTTAAAGCGATGAGTATTAGCTGAGAAATCGCAAATCAAAAACCGCGCATTTACGTCGCGCCGCGTTTCCTCCTCCTTTCGCTGTTGACGGCGCGTTAGCCTTCCCTCCCATGATGCTGCGCGCTTCAGCAGTGACGTACTTTCGCTATGGCGCTCCTCATACTGCCGTCTGCTACATGTAAGCTTTGTTGACATCATGAATCCCGCACTCCGCCCAAGGCTGGAAAAGCGAACGAAAAATCTGGCCGCATTTGTGCGGCGGCCTGGCCTTGCCCTTTCGCGGTGTGGGTTGCTGCAGGGCAGCACGTGGCTTTTAATCGGCGGCGAACTCGCAGCCGCTCGGGGTGGATCGTGCGCTCGGTCCCTTTCATGCACCGCGCACTGTTTATCCAAAAAGCGCCGTATCAGATGTGGCCCCGCCGGTGCCGGGTCTTATTTTGCGGTGGTGGTAATTCCTGCCGGCGGCATGCGAAAAAGACATTTTAAACCGATACAGAACCTGTGCACAAACGCTTCAATCATGTGACCAGTTAAGCTTGGGGCGACGCGTGGTGGAGGGCGGCAACGTTGGCAAAACATGCTCCGGCGCGGCTCTGAGGTTTCTAGCGCTGGAGCGAGCGCCATTTCTTTGACAACCTCAAACATCGGTTGCCTTGGCAACAAGGCACAAACCTCCCCAGAAGTCAGTTACGGTTGCGTGATCCCGGTTCAGCTCGGGGCCCCACCTCGCGACATGTGGGCACTGCAGGCGTACCACTCACTCACATTGATAAGTGTGAGATGCGTTTGGCATTACAGGAGGCGATGGTGTGTGTGTTGTGGACGCCTTTGTTTCGCGATGAAATGCGAAGTTGTGCTTCTGCGGGTGGATAGTGCTTCCCATGATCTGGATTATCTTTCTCGAGCGGCGTACGACTCAACCTCGCATGGGGTATGTGCAGTGTGCGTGGCTAAAAGCCATCTCGGCTTGCACGCTAGAGTTAAGTGACTTGCTGTTCGTCCCCGCAAACCGCGCGCGAGGTGAGTGCCGAATTTACGACGGGCAGGAGGAGGCAACCTATCGTCTGTCAATCGCGGTTCAGACTTTCAACGCATGTTGTGACGTTGTGTTCGTTCGAAACGCATCTCTGGATTGTTTTGAAGTGGAATAAAATGTATCCGTCAAACCCGGGCATTCGGCTGAGGGCGTTCTCTGCGATTGCACGAAAGAAGTGCCACGGGGCTTCAACGCTTTCTTTACGGAACGTACTCAGGTAGAATATCCATGTCGTGTTATGGCCGTGTTTCATTCAATACGAACGGTTAAGCGTTTGTTCACACTTGTTTCGCTTGTCGTAAAATGTCCAAGCACTCCGGCACTCCGCTGGCAGATCAGCCGGCGAGCCGACGCTGAGCAGAGGACTCATTTCTTTGCCGGAAGTGCGTAAAAAAGCCGCCCAATAGCAGGATGTCTAGCTCATGACGAACATCTGGGAATCGATGATGTAGGCATGTGAAGATGGCGGCGTCCAAAAACACGAAGGAAAGGGTGAGAAAAAAAGCGACAAACTTTGCAACAAAAGTGTGAGCTTTCCGCTGCGCGTAAAAGAGTAATACTTGGCCCAGATGACCTTGACGACCCAATCTAACGATTGCGCTACTTCATTTAGTGTGCTCAAAACGCCCTTCAGGGCCTCTTTAAGTGAGTTGCTAACGGAGTATGCATACTTTTCTCCTGTCTTTAACCTCTTTGGATAATACGATTTTCGCATAATACGTTTTATTTTCCACTTCCCGTGAAAAACGTATCGACGAGATTTCACTGTAGTAGGATGAGGGAGTAAATTTAGTGCGCCTTGATTTTTAAATCCTCCGTTTGTTTTCTCTACACAAGCGTTTTAAATGGCAAGCGGGGTTGTTATTCCAACTCGTACATAGCCAAAAATCTTACACATAGCCAAAAACATTCCGGGTGCTTTTGGCTGCAACTTGATCGGCAACAATAATGCTGGCGAGGAGAATTTTTGAATGAATATTTTGTGGCGTGGAAGATTAATATCTAGAAATAGCGAGGAAGATACATTAAGAGTGGGGAAAAATTAATACAGAAAAGCAAAGAAAAGAAAACAACAAAACCTAAGCAATGAAAATTTAATTTAAAAAAAACTTCGCGATACTTTGAGTGAACCTTCTAGGAACTTCCGATTCTTTTGGTCATTTTTGCTTTGTCTTCCGGGGATTGTAAAATGGCTGATCGCCAGGCGTGTACGCAGACACCGAACCCGCATTAGCGTTTGGCAGAAAAGGACACAGCCGTACTCTTTATTTAGTGGTAGTTAGAGCTAGTGACTTCGCCCTTTCCCCACCTCTCCTTTCCCATCAAGCATGAAACGTTCGGAAAGGGGGCGAATTTCTTTTGCTCCCCCCTAACCCTGCGTAGGCCAGTGGTACAAACAATTGTAAATCGGTGTGTAATTTACGGGAAGGAAGCAGGGGAAGCTCTTTCGAAAGCAACTACATCTCTAAACGAAACATTAGGACGCAAAGTCAAACATCACAACTCCACAAAAGCATTAAGACTGTTCTGTTGCTCAAGCACCCTGCCCTCATGTCCCCATCCTGAAAACAAGAGTTTTTGCATCAAAGCCCTGAAAGTTAGTTGCTGCCCCCCCACCTTCTTCTTCGAACCAAATATTTCGCGTATACAAAGACGAAGTTCGGAGCTCATCGATTCTATCACGGGACAAACAGACTCACACCGGAATTGCAGGAGTCAATGTGAAAGCCAGAAACGATGGGTACACCTTTATCTCTCTCTCGCTCTCTTTTCACCAACCGTAAAGATCGCGCCTACTACACGCATAGCGGACGGCACTCCCATCGAACCCGAAAGAGTTCTCCAACCACAACACCCCATCTGCGGTCCGGATTCTTTCAGCATTAACTCGCAGCAAAGAAGAATGTTAACAGCGGCCTGAAACTAAAAAAATGCCGCTGTCCTTGCGGTGTCGACCCGGCAGCATTAGGCGACCCGATGCCAATCGTCACATTCCTGGTCTGTACAGAGTTAACCAATGGAAGTTAAAAGCGTGTGTTCGGAAATTAGTCAGTAGCCAACCACGCAATGGGGGTGAGCTGTATAAATGCCAGAGGTTCCGCCAGCACAAAATGTATGCAGAAACAACCGAAATTAGGGGCTGGAGCTTTTCGGGCACGAACACGGTACGAGGTTTCGACTAGTTCTTTCTACCACAAGCTTAGCAAGCGCGAAATAAACAAAGGAAACTTCCCCTTCTTTCGACGACCCCCGCCCCCTCCTCCCATTCTCAATAATAGTGCTTACAACAAACACAGTCAAGACCAGAAGGCCCACAGCTGACAGACATTCACCATGCTAAGCTCAGCTCGGGACTTACTAGACACGCCTTGTTTTAGCGTCAACTTAATAAAGTTTTCTTCCAGCTTTTTTTTTTTTTTCTCACTTTTCGTCCGCACCAGCTCACTGGCCCCCAAGTTATGACTAAGCAAGAAATGTTCCGTCCAATCTAGAAGGTGTTGCCGCAACGCCCTGAAAAGGCACCCTCGCCGCGCGTACGATAAATCAAGCCAGCACGCTCTGCTGTGACCCGCGTTTCTACCGGCATCCATCCCACTTCGCCTACTGAGCAAACGCAAACACAACACGCGTTTCACGCAGCGTTCATGGTAAGGATAGGCTTGCGGGGGAATGCGAATCTGCCCGACGTCACGCTGAAACAGCCTCGGGCAAGGCACTTTTTTCTACTAGCCGATTCGGGAAGGCACTTCTCTACCTGAACGGCGTGGCGCTAAAAATCGCATTCCTGCAGAAGCTCCTAGCGACGACGCGGTCCGGGTTTTCAGGATGGTGCGACTGCGTGTACACACCGACGGGCGTTTGGCGAGGTTGGCTTTGTTAATCAACACCGGCGCTTGTAAGCAACGCCTACCGGGGAGAATGCAATTATGCAACTCAATTAACCCCCTGGATGGGAAAGCGGATGCTCCCTGAGGAGTCCCACCTTTAGTTGTGCGCTGTGCGAGTGTGTTTCTGTCTGCAGAATACGTTTCTGCGAGGAGACAAAAAACTCTTGAAATCAACCCTTTTAAATGATCGCGCTCTAGGGCCTCAAAAAAATCTCCGCGTCGCCCCCGCTCATTGCGACGGGGACGGGTGCTATGGTGTTTGCGAACGCCGTCCAAAAATCCCGTCTTCGAATTGACACACTTTATTTCCAGGAGCATTTAGAAGGGGCGTGTTTAGGGAAAAACTGCGTCCGTGCTTTACGCTTTCCACACTCCATTTACGGCAGATTTAGAAGCGTTGGCATGGCTGGGGTTTTAGTCCAAAATGTTGGGGAAGAGTTGGAAATGCTACCCCCTCTCCCTCCCTCTCGCTCTAAACTTGTGCCTGCTTGAGAATTGTGAACTTTCAACGAATTGGTTAGGCTACAGCAGATATATTCAGCAAAACACTAACCGAAAAAAAAAGTATTGTCTGGAATTCTTACCGTTCTAGTTGGTGGGAATGTAGCTAGAGTTTAGAAACTTATAATACGTGCTTTATGTGAGACGCATGCCTCCACAAAATTGCAGAAATAGGTGTTGATGCTCTGGCTCGATAAAAATAAGGAACCGAGGTGAACAATGACTTACTTTAATCTCGCTCTTTAAATTCAGCGCGTAAAATGCGACTCTAAAGCAACGAAAATACATTTTAGTAAGCCTTTAAGCTCATTCTCGGCTCTGTTTTTTTTTTTTCTCTCTCGCACCCCTCATCCCTGATATTTTAGTTCCTAAGATACCACATTCTTCGATATTTCTCTTCTCTAGTCCTTGCACGCGTCAGTTTGAACAAAAATCTGTCACCCACTCAAAAGCGCTTCAAAAAGTTTGCGGCCTAAACACAAACATTTTGGTATTTGGTTGGTTTTGGTTTTGTGTATAGGGTCCATTAGAAAATGCCAGTCTCGTTAACGAACTTCTGAAAAGCAAACCAAAACGCCCTATTCCATCCAGGTATTATTTCTTTTAATTTCACTGTGCCACCATCGTCACCATTATGAAAATACTCATTGCCGTCTTCGCTGTCTTCATAATTATCAAATTCATTCGTTTTCCATTCACTCCTGAAATGCAAAGGTTTGACTTGCAGATCTCTGGAGGCGAAATTTTCTGGTCACTTTTCAGCTGGTTTACTTGTTTGTTAGATGTTTGTTTTTCTTTTTTTTTGGGGGGGGGGGGGGGGGGGGGGGGGGGCGGCGCGGCGTATCAATCAGCGCTGCTACTCATGCTGTCTAGCAGGTCTTGTTCCTGATAGCACACGAACAATGATCCATTGTCATTATTTTTTTCTAATTTTCAGCTATAATACGCTCCATATAATTCCGTTGTGTAAGCAGTGACTACATATTACCAGCGAAAAAGACACGGACAAAAAAAGAAGCAGTCAGGACGATCGCAGACAAGCTGATCGAAGACAAAACGATCGCAGACAGGACGTCTGCTTTTTTTTTTTTTTTTTTGGTTCAGGTTTTTCTCGCTGGTATTACGTATTCAAGTCAACGCTAACAATCCCAAGTTTCAGCCTTAACCGTAAACAATGATACTTGCTCTCTTTTATACCTTGCTTTTGGAATATTTCGCTTTGCCTATTTTTTCCTTCAGTACCAATAAAAAACTGCCGAATTCCGGCACCATGAAGGCCCAAAGCATGGGAGAGAAATTCTTTTTAACGACAAAGGTACCCTCTTTTTAATTAGTTGGTAGGACTGTTTATATGTTCTTCTTCCACTCAACTTTTCCCTAGATTTTATTCTGTAGTTACGAAATAAGCTGATTATTTTTCTGATCGAGTTGCACTCATTTACATCCTCCAACATTTCATTGTTTTGTGTAAAAAGGTTATCCCGCTGCTTGGCTGCTTGACATTGTTTTGTATCTATTTATAGTTACCTCTGAGAAAACCACTAAGCTTTTCCTGCGCAAGTCATGGTTCGTTTCCGGTCCTCTCCTGATATAAAGACGTCAGCATTACCCTTCCTTTTTAAAGATGATACTCTTTCTTGGGCTACTTAAACCCAGAAATTTTGGTCTGTCTGTCTGTCTGCCTGTCTGTCTGTCTGTCTGTCTGTCTGTCTGTGACTCGATTCAGCCAGCCGGCCAAAGTGAAACAAAGTCTGCGCGATAGTCTTAGATACTTACAGCCATATTTAAACGTTTAAGTCCGGTTTTTATGTTCATACTTGTCAACATTGTCGAACAAGAACAAGACATTACGCAAATATAAGGTAGAAAATCAATACATGAGTGATACTTGCAGTGTTCCTTTAGTAAAATATTAACGGATGCTTGGTTTTTGAGATAGCAAATGAAATACTACATCAAATGCCGAAAAACGTCGCCTGCTGTTTGTTGCCCGTGCTACCTTGCGGCATTTAAAAATCAAACGGCAACGGCAACAAAAATGAAACGTTCCACTAGATAGGTTCCACGTTCTGCTTGGAACGCACGTGGAGTAGGGAAACATGGTCCTATAAACGTTGAAGTAGGGCGCCTCGATTCACGCGCGTCCCGGCCGTACTGCAGCGCTGGCATCGAGGCAGCTGGACTGAAGCAGTAGAATGCGGTAAATCTAAATTGAGTTGAACAAAACTTTAGCGCGTTTACCTTGGGAGGAGCACGACAAAAGAGGAACAGCATGAGAGGTGAGCGGGAAATGAAGGGAGGCATTTACTTGACAAGTGTCGACAAAGACTGTCGTCTTTTGTCGACATTTGCAACGAAAGGAGCAGATACGCGGTCATTTTTATCTCCACCTGTTTAAAATGAACCTCACCCCCCCCCCCCCCTTCAAATTATAACCTTGAGGATATCGTCTCTTGTTGTATGAGGATTGTTCTACAATACAAAACGCTTGTTGTGTGTGTGTGCCTGTTTGTTTAAAACATACCTGCAGTTGCCCTACACTTTTGTTTTGCTATGCTGCCGTGCCCACTGAGCCAAAGACCTTTTCATAATCTATAAAGGTCAAATGCAGAGCTTTGTACTCTCCTGCGAGCTTTTGCTTTACGTTCACCTTTCGCTTTCTGTCACGTTCACCCGTCACTCGCCACTTACTATTCGTTCAAATCCCGAAGGAAAATACATGTGTTTTTTTTATTTACTGTTTACAGGGGCAGCCAATAACAACCGGACAACAAAAACAGCGACAATTTCCTGCAGAATGGGGCGCTTAAGGCTTTCACCTTAACAACAACCTCTTACAACACATTTCGTCTCAAAGTAACAAAACGCAGGTGTTCTACATGTTCGTCATAGCAATCCTCCCTTCCCACCTACCTTCCCTACTCGTTAATATGCCACCCGTCACATCCCAAAACCAATATTTCCTGGGTCGCATGCCGGTAGCAGGAAATGCACAGCGCTTAGTTTGGGACGACAACTACCGGTGCGACATACATCCTTACCAAAGAAGACAGCCCGTTCGGCGAAAAAGGATGGTCATGACCACGTCCCCGGGCAAGCAAGAGGTAATTCTGGGCAAGCGCCTAGAATGCACTCTTTTACAGGGGTCCTTTCAGCCGCGAATGCCAAAGTGACAGAGTGACAGACTCCGCGCTGGGAATAAAACAAACTGAAAGCAACGGAGGGAGAAAGAAAAGAAAATCATGGCGAGATTAGCGATCTTCTTTAAAGAAGGGGTGGCAACAATCGTGGCCTTGATTTATGCCCGCTCGCGAGGTTTTTGTTTATCATTAAAGTTTCTCCAGCTCCCTTCGTTTTAGGAACCTCGGTCTCAAGAAGAAAAGCAGAGGTAGAGGTTACCGCACAAAAAGAAGAGTGAGACGGAGGACCAAATTGAACGAAAGCAATTTTGGGGCTTTTTCTGCGGGACAACCGTGTTTCATCTGGTTAGATTTTATTTTCCTTGGGTCTTTAAGAATCTCGCGCTTCTTTGTTCAGGGCGCTTCCCTCGTAACCGTCGTCACTCAGAGTGCCACGCGGCCGCTGAAAGGATTCACGGCGTCCCTTTTAACGCCGCTGTCCGTGCAGCCTCCGCTAGAAAAATGGGGAGAAATAAATTATTCGGGGATAGTGTCATTTAGTCCCGTTTCACGGGCCTTGGTGCTTCGAAAAATAAGTGGAGAATGAAAAACCAAAATAAAACTCTCGCAGGAATTCGTTTTTTTTTTTCTTGTTAAACCGCGTGATAAATAAAGTGATTACGGAAGGTTCAGCTTTGCTGTTTTGTGCTGGTCAGACAGAACGTTGCTTCTGCCGTCATTTCTCCTCTTTTTGCCGGCAGGAATGCAGACTATGCCGACAAGCGTGGCATACTCCTCCCTACTGTATTTAAGGAATACACGCTTGGGTATTACTCTGCCTCACATACACGCGCGTATGGTCATCATCATGTGATGGTTTATGCCAAAATACAGTGGGCTACGATGCTCTGTAAAGACAAAAAGAAGGGGGGGGTGTCATTTTTTTTTCATTTACACTACTGGCCCTCAGTTCGATAGCATTGCTGTGTATGCTATACTATAATGTTAGCTACTATAGCGCATACTTCTATAGTTTATGGTACTATAGTGTATGCATGCTATAGCGTGGGCTAAAACTGGGAGCCGACTTTTATGCGCTGTGCTGATTTATTTTTAGTGATGCCACTTCACAAAGCATGTAAAGTTCTATAGCAATGCAAGGGTAGGCGATAATAATTAGCGCCCAATAAAGTAATGCTCCAATCCGGGGACGACATAGCAATATTTGTGTTTGTCTTCATTTTACATTCACCTTGTGCGAATTACACAACACCATGGATGAGCAGTAAAAGGGGCAACAAGCGACCGCTTGACACAGCCGCAAATCCCTAGCGCTCAAGAGAATTGCGACAGCATCAAATAGTTGGATTTTAGAAAGCAAAAAATTGTCGCTGCTTGCACTAAAGGTGCAAGGCAGGAGAAACAGCAGAGCTGCCGGCCCCTCTTTTCTTCGTCGGAGACCCGGCTGTTGCACCCCACATGAATTTCCTAACTTCCCGATGAAAGTTTTCCATGACTGGTATAGGTCCGGATCGTTTTGTCGGCAGCCTTTCACATCTCTCCCAAAGTGGACCGCGTTAGCATGCGCTCGAGCCGCGGCAACCGGCTTCGCGAACTCGGCGTCTCAGGAGTGAACCGACGTGAATTGGTGAGGAGTACACACGGAGCAAGAATAAGATATATTCTTGCTCCGTGGGAGTACAGCACGGGAGGGATCACGCCACGAACGCTAGCCAGAGCGTTCTCGAAGGTCGAGCTGGCCGACGCCGCGGACGCTCTTCACGAGGAGCACGCGCATGCGCGCTCGCTTATTTTAACAGCGAAGCTGCATAGCAAATCGTAATTTCTCGTGTCGGCAGTTAAAAATACCAAGAAATTGCCGAGCGCGCACACATGAACCCGCGTACCGCAGCTATTGTGGCTGCTAGTAATTTCCCCTGCACAGATTATGCACTCTTTCCACCATTCAGAGAAAAACGACGGTTTAAATAGCAAGCTTACCGGCAATCTTGGTTCCATGCTGATCCATCCTTAGAGCCAGCCGGTGGCTCTCAACTTCCGCTGGAAACTCTTTGCGTCATCATCATCATCATCATCACTAGTCAACTCAGAAGTCCCAGAACATGTCTTCGAAGTTGCTACTCCGTCACCACTGCGCCTCACACAAAAAGACACCTTACGCGCACTGCAGCCCCCGACGCCGACGTCTTTTGTTGTGGCCAACTTGCCCACTAAAATCTGGTCCGAAAATGCTAAACCTAACCAGCTGTCCCCGTTCAAAGGCTCCAAACAGCAGGAAAGTTCTTTTCACCACAGTTCAGAGGGCAGCGAATACCCACGGAAACGGCGCAGCACCACCGACGGATATCGGCCGTCGTTGAGTCCACAGGAAAGGCCTTGAACCACGTCTCTGTTCCTGCTACACAAATCCGCACAACTCACACACCCGCCGAGGAAGGTGTTCCCAACAATCTACACGACGTTTCCCCGCAGGCAACCATGTAAAAAGGCCCGAAATCCAGGCACGGGAACGAAGGTGTTCCGAGCGTCTCAAGAGTGCTGCAGATGAAGCATCGTCTCCGAGCGAACGCAGCTGGCTGTCTGGACAGGCGCGACGAAGCGTCTTTGCGCGGCGGGCGGCGCTCTAGCAGCGGCGTCGGGCAGAAAACGCAACGTCACCTTGTCACGGTATCGCCGGCGTTGTCGCGGGCAGCTAGCGAGCACTTACGTCTTTAACACACTGCAAGCATTGCAAGTCATTACGATTGCCGACCACGGCAACCAACTTCTCGTCGAGACGAATAAATGGACGGCTCTTGGCTAGCGCTTGGAAAAAACCGAAGTACAGTAGAAGAGGACGAAGGAACAAAAAAATAGAGCATTGCTGCATGTCGATGGAAGCCGTCGTGCACCGTCGTTACCGACAGAGACACAGCGCTAAACAACTGATGTGGCTGCCCAATAATTGTAATTCAACAGCGTTAATTAGGTTTAGTGGTTAGGCATTAGCTCAGTGGCTAAGGCATTGTGATGCTGATCCCAAGGATGCCGATTTTATTCTGGCCGCTGCGGCAGTTTTCTGATTGCGGCAAGAAACGAGAGCGCCCCTGTGTCGAGATTAGGGTAAAGTTCCCTTTGCCGCAAAGCGTGTTCGGCTGAAAAATTCGGATGACGTACCGCGAGAAAAAAAAAAAGGCCTACGAGCGAGCGATATACAGCTTCGCTGCAAAAAAAAAAAAAAAAAAAAAAAAACTTCACTGCCACCGTTCTCGCAAATAAGAATTGGGATAATGAATCGTTGAATGAATCAAGACAATCACACAATCTAAAGTCTACCGAACGTAAGGGATAGAATTACACGTTTTTATTAGGTTATTCTTACACAGACTTTCAATGCGCGGATATATCAGCACACGGCCAGTTAGGCACCGGGACATATCATGGCAAGGTGATTTCGATACAAACAGAGATGCTGGCGTGCCAATTATTGACTAAGAAAAAGTAAATAATTTAGATTAATTACAGGTTTGTCGATGTTCCTATTGTTTTTATTGCCAAAATGGACTCAATTCCTTGAAAACAGTTTATCCTTTAATTATATACTAGGGATGGTTTGTTGATCTCGTTTTATTGATTTTTTTTGTCAAGATCTCTAACAACAATTTTTCTAAAGAGTGCGTCTGTATTCGTACTATGGGTATCTAAGGTATAATCCTTATAGCCGATATTCTTTTAAACGATTTCCCGCGTAGATATTTATTAAGGATCGTTCTTCGATCTTGTTCATTTCATTTACTTTTTTCCTATTTTTGAACTTAGCATCCTCTTAATTATTTTGCTGACCCACCTCAAAAAAAGTTGTGCCTCAGATATGCCTCTTCAATTAACACTTGCCCATATATGTAGCCAATACTCTCATACGACCCACATTTTTACTGATGGCTCATATACGCCTGACAGCAGTTCTTCTGGGCTCTTCATTTCAAAAACCGGCCAAGCACTCTCATACCGTCTTGAGCGCCCAACGACATCTACATCAGCTGAGCTTCATGCCATCAAGCAAGCACTTCGCTACATTCTCCGCCAGCAGCCAGCACAGTGGGTAATCTTCACACATTCGAAGACAGCGCTGAAAACTCTTCGACGTGTCAGCTGCTCCAGCGTTCACGAACATATATCCCGTGATGTCTCCAACTTAAATCATCTAGTCTGTGTCGCCGGGCACCACGTGATACTGCAGTGGATCCCTGCCCACTGCGGCATCATAGGCAATGAGAAAGCAGATGAGGCTGCCAAGAGAGGATTACGACTGTGGAACGCGAGGAACATTTTCTTCACGAAGCACGATGCCTCTAGACTAGCAAAGGAGCTTGTTTTCAGGGAAAGAAGCACCTTCTGGTCTCTCCGGAAAACCAGCACCCATTCCTGCATCATGTCGACCCAACTTTGGCACTGAGGTTACCGGAGCGAATTCCACGTGGGCTAGAGACTTTGCTGCATCGATTACGTCTCAACGTAGCGCTTACACATGCCTACCGCTATCTCCTTGGCCTAACCTCGAACCCCTATTGTGACAACTGCGGTTCACCAGAAACCGTCGAGCATATGTTACTGGAGTGCCCTACGTACGGTCAAGAAAGAAACAACCTCGCACAGAAGATGGAGTGCATCAACCACAGTTCCCTAACTTTAAAAGCACTTCTGGGACCATGGCCATCTCTCTCGTCTCAGCGTAAAGTGCTAACCGCAATATTTGAATACCTCAATGACATCGGCGTCGCTGAGCTGATATAGGACCAGAACATCCTTGCACTGTGCAACCGTCTACAGACTTTTCACGTGCCGCACTGTCGGCCCCAACACACACGCTGCCTCCTTTTTTTTTACTTATTTTATTTCCCTCTTTCTTCTCTCCCTTCCACCTTACTACCTATTGCGACTTTATTCCCTCCTCCCGTACCCCGCAGAGTAGCATGTCGGCGTTAACATGCCGGCAGACCTCTCTGCTTTCCTCTAATAAAGAGCTCTCTCTCTCTCTCTCTCTCTCTCTCTCTCTCTCTCTCTCTCTCTCTCTCTCTCTCTCTCTCTCTCTCTCTCTCTCTCTCTCTCTCTCTCTCTCTCTCTCTCTCTCTCTCTCTCTCTCTCTCTCTCTCTCCCCCCCCCCCCTCTTAGTAGAAACATTTTTTTACAAAAGTATAGAATGTGAGCTTCAGAGACATCAATGAACCATGATCAGTGTCAGTAGGTACCACTCAAGAGTAGCTGGTATTACTCCCAAGCGCCATTCACCAGTCACAAGTGGCGAGTGGCCCTCGCACTCGCGAGTGGTGAGCGGGGCTCACCAAGAGTGGCGCGCACACCCATTCCCTCTCGCACTCACCGGCCCGAAGCGATGGTGAGGCTCACTCATGCCTCACTCGTGAATGGTGAGTGGGTGGTATGTGAGTGCACTCGTGAGCGAGCCTGCTGACCTGTGCGACGTAGCGGACGGCTCCGGATTAATTTTGAGCGTCTTGGGATCTTTCATGTGCGGTCAAATCTCAACACATGGGTGTCTTCGCTTTCCGCCTTTATCTGATTGATTGATTGATTGATTGATTGATTGATTGATTGATTGATTGATTGATTGATTGATTGATTGATTGATTGATTGATTGATTGATTGATTGATTGATTGATTGATTGATTGATTGATTGATTGATTGATTGATTGATTGATTGATTGATTGGTTGTAGGCGTTTAACGCGCCGACGCAACGCAGGCGATGAGGCGCACCGTAGTAGAGAGCTCCGGATTAATTTTGACCACCTGGGGATCTTTAACGTGCGCCGAAATCTCGTAAACATGGACGTTATTGCTTTTCGCCTCCACCAGAAAAGCAGCCGCCGCGCCCAGGAATCAAACCCACGAACAAAATAATTATAAGAAAAAATTACCATTCAAAGAAAGCCAAAGAAAACAAAACTGCACCTAATTTTCCAGTTTTATGTACACATTACTTTCGTACGCATATTTTATATCAATCAGCTATGTGCGATCACTGTGTCACATTTACCCGTTTTACAGTAGTAGGCACGGGTTGGGGCTTTTTTTATTTCTCTGTGGGTTTTTTTCTGGCCCCGAAATAAACGAAAACCATGAATGAAGTTACCTTCGTGGCTCTGTGCTTGCACCGAACCGTCGACCATTAGTTCTCAAACCACGCTTGTTTGATGAAGGCTGCATGGAAGCTGGTGCCTCCCGCTACCATGTTTACCAATAAGGTCAAGCTCAGCTATATTTGTTTGAAACGTTTGACCAGCTTTAAAAAACCCTTACATCTTTCTTTTCCATAGCTGCATCCTCGCAACGCAATTTTCTAAATTGCGTAACCAAGCTGTTCCTTTTTCTTGCTAGCTCTAATTGCGCTCTAAACTGTCAAGGTACTTTTTTTCGCTACTTATTGAACCAAGCTTCCAAAATGATCCATGCGACTATAGAGAAGCTACCTCAGGCCTGTAAGTCTTCCTTCTCCGCAGCATGACTCAACCTGCGGTGGAGCGCTCTTTACAGAAGCCCTTATTCGTCGACACGCATGGACGAGCACTGAAGACGGAGAATAGTACGAGATTCTCTCGGACGGGGTGGCAACAAATAAGCAACCGTGTTAACAAGAGGCACAAAGTGCCCGAGGCGGGGCCGTGATGTGAGAACACACGGGAGTAAAAGCACGCTAACCCCGCAGGCCACCGGGTGACGCAACGACTCATCGCGGGTGGTCCCGGCACAGAAAAACGCTTAATGAGCCTCACTATGCAGAAATCACGACTTCTGGTCCCTTCGCCAAGTTTCAGTTTGTGTTCCGCTCGGATAACGAGCTATACCCACCCGCCCCCTTGCTCTCATCCTGCAGCCTACCTAGCTTGGCGTTCGAGAGGCGCTAGTTACCAGACGAAGCGGCGTTTATTGGCCGGCTGCGAGCACGTCTGCGGGAGCGACGCTACTCGTCCGTGCTTTCCCCAGGGCTCGTTTCACGCGCTGTTAGCTGTGTGGGGCAAATGTTTTGGCGTCACAATGTCATGACCTGGCACGGCCAGACGAGGCCCTACGGTGGAAAAACAGAATCTGGCTTGATTCGGAACTGGTGAAGCCCGCCTCAGTGTTATTTTCCTTCTTTGCGTTTCTGGCTAGTTTGATATGTACGATGCAAGGTATCTCGTTTTATGGATCGGGTGTGGTTGACCAGCTTACAAAGTGAGTGGAATTTGAAACAATATGTTCATATATTTCTTTTCGTTTTTTCAAGAAACTCTTCTTTATTCGAAATATTGTCCAACTCTCATTTCACTAATCTGGAAGATCGCCCTCGAGCTACGCTTCTCTCGTCAGCACGCATGTTGGGCAAAGAAGCAAAAAAGGTACAAACTTACTTACTACCGATTCTTTAGGCTCATTTTGGGTCGGCGAGGAACGCGGCCATCAATGTGTGTTTTTTCTAACTTCCTGGACAAGTTTTGAATTCACGATGCCCAAAGCAGTACCATTGAACAAATTTCCCGTTTGCTAGCCGCGCGTTTCCTCACTACATCACTTGCTCCTTGCTGGACTGCGTTCATAAAAGGCAAAAAGAAAGAGCCGATGGCGCTGCTTTGAACGCACCAGACGTAGTGGGGTGCAATATATACATAACTTTTCCCACAAATTGGAAAAAAAATCAACCCGCGCTGTCATCAAGGTTGTGTTTTCCACTTCTAGCTGAGAAAACGATTTTCAATTAATCCTCTGCTGAAAAAACAAAAAACTCGTTTGCACAATCAAGTATCAGAAGTTATTCGTTCCAGGTTCCGAGAGAGCTGTTGTTGATTTGATAGCTTTATCCTGCGGGAAAGCCGAATATACTGGCTTCAGAAAGCACACGTACGATGTAATGAAGCCATTAGCGGCCATCCCGCATTCACTGCTGGAATGACGACCACATTCAACCTGGAAGGGATTTCATGTCAAATTGCATAGTCTTTCTCATGTAGCGCTGGTACTACCTAACAAAATTAGTTTTTAACCGCGAATTGTTTTGTGAACCGGGAAGCCAGAAAGCCTATTAAAACAAGCTATGCATAAAACTGCACTGTGTTTAAAACCTTTATAAACCGCATTTTGATGAAATTTTACGGGCACAAAAAGGTTTAAATCGTTGCTGCTTAGCCTCAAACCAAGCTGCTTAGCGAATCCGTAAAATTATCATTTACAAAATTGCTAGTAATTGCAAAATCGCCAGAAATGCAAGAATAAACGGGAGCCCTTTTGCTTTAAACACTTTCGGTTATTATCTCCTGGTGTGTGCAAACTCGTGATTTTCCCCCTCCAACAAAACATGCAGGTAAACGTAGCTATATTTTCTATTTTCAGTTGAATATTTCCTATCGCAACTACGTTGTTGCAAAAACGCACTTGCAGAACAAACACTGACGAAAACGTGAAACAAAAAACAATACAGAGCACCGAAAAATAAAGCGAGCAAAGAGCGCGTGTGAAACAGACAATGGAGGCACCCAAGCCACGATCGCGCGCAGTCATTAGTCAATTGAGCGCAACGAAAAGAGACAGTGTGTCGTTGTATACTTCGCCTGGTTCACCGTGCAACACTAAGAACGTGCAGTCCGTCGGTCACCGCCAAGGGAACTGCTTGTCGAAACAGGAGAGAAAGCGAGAGGGGAACGCCGGTGCGAAGGAAAAAAGAAAGGGAAGGACCCCCGCAGGAAGGAAGGCATAACGATGGAACGAGGGGAGGAGATTGCGTAGTCGGGGAATCTTGTTGAAACATGGGAAGAGAAGCATAAATGAGTGCGAAGAGGGATTTGGCAAAACAAAAGTACCAAGTACGGAGGGAGAGGCTTAAGCTGGCATGGGAACGACCACCACCCTTTCTCGATAGTCGGCCTGCGCAAAGTGGCCAAATTTGTCCCCGAACACGTCGCACTAGCAGCGCTGTGCTTGGAGGCGGCCACCTCTTGCGCTTACTGTCGCCCCGTACCCTATGGTCTTGTTTTGCTGTTACGCTAGATGTGTAGTGTACGTACCCCTCTTCCCCTGTCTTTCTTTTGCTTTGCTCGTTACGGGCCAGGGCTCTCTACTGACGACAGCCATGTTTAAAAGCTACCGCCTTTCGTCGCATTTTATCTTATCGTTTCTTGTTCGTTTGTTTCATGATCACTTTCATTTGATTTCATTTTCAGTTACTTCAAAACGCGGGTATTCGCAGGAGTGAAGATTTCTTTTTTTTCTGGCCCTCAGCAACCCTCCTAGAAAAATTGCAAGCCTTAAAAATTGAACATTGAAGAAACATAAAGAAAACAACCACACTAAAGATCATACATAATGCAGTGTTTTCGTACCAGGACACTTTGCTTAACGTAACTTGGTTGATATTCTTTATTTTAATTACTACTCGAATATTTTTGTTACTATTTAGTTATTAGTAAGAAAGTCATAAAAGAGCTAGGAAAACATCTCGTCATTAAAAAAAAGCAAACTTGACACGTACAGAGTTAATAATAAAATATACACAGGCTTTTTAAAAGAATGCACACGAACAACATTACGAACCACATGTTTCTTCCCCGTCAGAAACTTGTTGTTCTGTTTCTGCCCCGTCAAAACAGAAGCCTCTAAGTTTCTGCCCCGTTAGACGGTGCAGAAACTTGGAGGCTGACCAAGAGGGTTCAATTTAAATTGCGGACGACTCAGCGGGCGATGCAACGTAAGATGATAGGTGTAACATTAACAAGAAGAGAGCGGAGTGGGTCAGGAAACAAACGCGTGTTAAGGACATGTTACTGGAAATTAGGAAGAAGAAATGGGCGTGGGCAGGGCATGTAATACGAAGGCAAGATAACCGTTGGTCATTAAGGGTAACAGAGTGGATCCCTGGAGAAGGCAAGCGTGGCAGGGGGTGGCAGAAGGTTAGATGGGCAGATGAGATCAAGAAGTTTGCGGGGATAAATTGGTCGCAGTTGGCACAGGACAGGGATAATTGGAGATCTATGGAGGAGGCCTTTGCCCTGCAGTGGGCGTAGATAGGCTGATGATGATGACGAACAACATCTCACAAAACAAAACATATTACGCGCTTACCGAGATGACGGTAACAGTAAAGATTCAGTTAGACAAGCGACGTATTGTATACACCTTCTCAGTGCATTGAAAATTATTAGCTTCGTTTACCTAAAGAGGTATAATATTCTATGCTTTAGTTACTACTAAAATATGTTAATTACTGCTTGGTTATTACTAAGAAAGTAATACAGGAGGGACAAGGTACGGTGTGTTAACTGTTAATGTTTCGCAGTTTTTCCCGTTAGCAGCTAAAGTTGCAGCCAAGGCTGTTCTAGTCACTTGAACTGTAATTGTCCTGCGCAGCCGATAAGGTTCGCGCAGTGACTTCGAAGCACTGCGTGGAATATAGCCGATGGATTTACGAGCCTGTTGATTTGGTCTTGCTATAGCTCTACTGCTAATTATTGCGAAATGCAATGTACATGGATATCAGAAAGAAGTCCAAATTTACGACAACCATTGTCTGCGCACAGTTTCTGTTAATGTATTCATAAGTTTCGTGCGCAATGAGCCATGGTTAGACTGCGCGTGGTCCTCCAAAGCAGTAACCGCTAAATGTTGTAATGCAGTGCAACTGAACCCAAAACTGCTTTTATTAACAAGAACCCAGAAGCATATATTCTTTCAATGTATATGGTTTCAACGATTGAACGCTGGAACGTTTCAGTCGGGGTAGCTGTAAACTTAGGTTGTCTGCGTGTTCTTGGTGAGTTCTTTTTGCGTTTTGATCAGTTTTGCTTAACAAGCTGTTTAGCGTAGCCACCAATCTCATTATTGTGTATTTACTTTTATTCCGCATTTCCCTTTTAAGAAAATTAATGTGAGGATTGACTTGTTGCTTCGTACGATATCGTGCGAATTCCCGTTGCCTTCTGATGAGTTATGTTTAAAAACCTGATCTATTCTTGCATATCTATTCTTGCGGACAATGCGATTATTGTGTCGCCTTTCTACGAAAAATACGAAAACAAAATTAACAGTATGTCGAAACAAATATGCAAATTTTATGAACATATGTCTATGAAACAGGACAAGCTTGTATGCTCATACCACGTTTTGTGCTACGATTCCTTCTACGTGTTTCGACTAGGGACGAAAAATCTCTAGCGCACTAAGCATTAGCACGTATACATGGAACTCAACTGGCGCGCACAGCCTTGTAAACGTGTCACATTCATGAAATACCTATTAGCGCATAACGCGAAGAGTGGAAAGACATTCGCTTGCACCCGATATTGAGCAATTAACAAGTTCTTTGTGGATCTGACACACAAGGAAATTTTCCTGAGCCTTCCTTTGCCTTTACTGCACTATTTATTTCAGTTAGTTTGGCGTCATACCCAAGTTTCCATTGTCAATCTTCTTCTTCACCTACATCGTTGTCTTATTTTACAATATTTATTCCTGTCGGTACTTTCGCACTCATTTGCCGTACTAAATATTACGTACACCTGGATTGCGATTACAGCCAATCCCGCGCCGTAACGTGCCGCTACTTATTGCGGTTTCGTGCGGGAGAATAGCCCCTCTTCCAAAGACAAAATGCCGCCACTCAACACCAAACGGCCGACAGATGCCACCAGGCTGCCCGCTCAATCTTTACACGAACGTCTCTTCCGAGCCCACCGCCTGCTGCGACCACCCAGCCTATGATAGCGTTTACATCGACGGGAGCCGCATAGTGGCACCGTGCGGGCGCTGTCCGGGAGCTGTCCCTTTCATGAGCGGGGAAGAAGGACGACTCCGGTAATCCTCGCGGCGCTCGGTGATGGCGACGCGACGCCGTCGGCTGCCATCAGCGACCTGTCGAACACACCTGACACCACTGCCTCGTCGAGCGACCGAAGATAACTGCACCGTTCGTGTTGTTTTTGTTAAGGGAATGGGTGCGGGTAGGAGAAGTGACGCGGTTGCAATATCGAGGTGTCGAGTAGGGGGTTTCTTTCTTTGTGAGCGCCCTTCTCCGAGGCCTTCGAGACTTTTAGATGACGCTTTATTAGTCCTGCCTTCGCCACGACGTTCCACTGGTCTTGCTGCGGCGAACGTTGAGTCTTCAGGGTGAACGACGGCCGTTTATCTTGCGAGATCTTGCGCCGGCAACAGAGAAAGAACACCTCGGCCGCCTTTCAACGCAACCTGTGCCTTACTTAGGCCACTCGCTATATAATATATCGATAGGTTTGTGTGTTCGGGGTTGTTGGGGACGAAGGCGGCTTTCGAGACGAACAATCGGTGTCATGCTCTTCTACGTCTGCACCGTCAGTGTCTTTTAAGTAAAGACGTATTGCTCCCTCAAACTTTTCTCTACTCACGTGGTTGACTTGACTGTTGGCTCACATATATTCTGAATGGCCTGCTTTGGCCTGTCGACAACGCAGGAATCTTCAGCTTTTAAAGATTCCACTGACGAAGGAGTCCTGTTTAACTTTGTTCTTGTTCTTCAGTTGATTTGTGGCCTTTTTTTGTCAATGCTCATTTGAACTATAGGGGCAATACGGTCTACTGAAGGCTTTGCTTGTCAATCTTTCCTTCAATAAGAAGCTTGTCATTTTATTCGAAAAGAAATGACCGCACTCAGGGAGCGTTAGAACTAATCATGGCGAGATCGGCTACTTAGGTTTAACTAAAAAGTAGAAAATTTCTTTAATGGACCTAAATCTACTTACATGCATTGAAAGAAAAAGCCTTGCGATAATTACTGACAATTTCTTCACTGCTACATTATATTTGCGTCTCTTTCTCCGCTTTTGTTTCTTCGTCGTTTGGCGAGAATTACTTAGACCGGCTTTTTTTCCCCTACTCCCGTGACATCACGTTCAGGTGTCGCGCGGCACGCACTTTTCAACAACTTTACGCTTTCAGTATAAAGTTTTGCGCATTTTGTGCGGGCACATTGGCACCTTAAAGCTCCTGATTCCTTGCCAATACCAAAGTGGGTATGTACCGCAATGAAAATAACAACAACGACAACTTTTGTCCTACAGCTGGCAACGTGATGAGGTTCTGTGCCGTACGATCTCGTTGTGTTAATTGGAATGTTCAGCCTCTCGAAGTGCCGCTTGAATGACCGCAACGCGGAGGAACCTCGAAGATCGGAAGTCAATTTGCCGCGGACAATGTGCGCTTGTGCACAGTTCCTATGCCGCTCAATCACAACCGCCCGACTGGTTGCACCTCATCCAAGTATGTGTGTGTCTGCCTGACTTTTAAAAATGTGTACAGGCGAATCTACGGTTGTTACCGTATGTCAGTGAATGTGGTATTGTAGATCACCTATGATTTTACATATTTTACGTGTCGTTTTCTATGTAATAAAGAAAAAAAAGTGCTGAGGTAGCAGAGTGATAGCGCAGCGGGTTGCCACATGCTCCTACTGGGGTGACCAGACTCAAATCCCATTGGATCCCAGATGTGTGTTTTTTTTTTTCTCTCTCTCTTTTCAGCGGCGACCATTTCCTTTATCGAACAACGAACTTTTTTTTTTTTTTTTGAAGAATGGGGCACTTAAGGCTTTTTCGCCTTAAAAGGACATCGCCAGCCCAATATTCACAGAGGCGCGAAAAAGGATGCCATGTACGCCAGTGCTCGTTAAGCTGAACACTGAGCTGAGCGGGGCACCCCTCTGTCTTACGACGACGATGGTTGAACTCGAAGCTTTCTCGTGACGGATATCGTCGTCGTTACACGGTGGGGTGCAGGATTTTTCTGTCTGATTTCGAACGTATATGGGCCCCTCTCCAAATCCAAACCTCTTCGACCATGTCGAAATGGAGCAATGGGATAGAAGCCGGTAACTCGAGGAACCCATGTTCGATTCCGGCCACCGGAAGCGTTCTTTTTTCTTTCACTTCACCAGAACGTTTTCGCGTTACAGACGCCATCAGTGAGACCACTAAAGAAAAATAATTAGCAGTGGCTTAGCTCGGCTAAGCCAGGATATACGTAGCGTGAGCTAAGGTTCAGCTGGTTATTCTTGGGTTTCCTGGTTATCTAGGATTACCTAATAATGCTTACTGCTGCTAAAACGATTTCCCATCCAATCTACTGCAGTCCAGTCACTGCTCCTCGCGCACGCGCCGCACGGCTCTCCAGGAGCAACGTGAAACGGCTATCAAGCGGCTCCGGCGCAGCGTCAGACTTGGCTACTGCGCAACGGAGGCGCACAGCTGGACACGCGCCGGCGCAACTGCGCCGGCCGTGGCTATGACGTCACTCCTCTGGAATGCGCAGACCGGCGAATGTGCAGACCCAATTCTCTACACACCCGTACTCCAATTAGATTGGATGTCCAATTGGAATGGATTTTCAATCCAATCCAATATAATCTAATTTAATCCAATCCAATCCGATCCAGTGCTCCTCACGCCCTTCAAGGTCCACGCGAAACTGCTCAACCTCGGCCGGTGTAGCTTACGCTACAAAATTACGGCTGGCATTTCGGAGCAGTGTGTCCAGCGCAATGCTGGAAGAACTATGCGATCGTCTGGTGAGAAAGGTATGAGTTGTTGTAACGTAGCTGTCACCGACTCGTCACTGAATTGATATGGGCTCCTCGCGAGGAGTGGTCACCTGTCCTCCTGCACTTCACGTAGTGAAGACCATACTGCTTACTACTTACGCTACTTACCATGTGCGGAGACGCATACGCAATTATGAAGCAGTTGCCCTAGCGCTAGCAAGGTCTTCTGAAGTTGTCTGAAGAGAACTGGCGGGCGGACAACCGCTGAGCACAGTGGGCATGCCTCTACGTGCAACATACCAGTTCCTCACTCCTACCCCTCCACCCCCCTCTAAGCGTATCTTCTTTTCCCTACAGCCTCATGCCTAGGACAAACCATCACGTTGTTCTGACCTAGCGCCTAGCACTTGCAAGTAAAGCAGGAGGTAAGCCGCCGGAATGGGGGATGCATTCGCGCTGCCAGAGCAGCATAGCCGCCAGCGAGAGGTCACGTGATTCATAAGGAAGTCAGTAAGCCGAGCTGTTCGTAGGGTAGCGAAGCCGCGCGACCAGAATCTGGAGCTGTAAGTGCTGTGGCGTCGCAGAAGGCAGTGCCTGAGAAAAAAAAGTGAGTCGCAAAAAAGGGAATAGAACATCGAAGGCGCCAAGAAAAGCAGCGACGGGTCGTGCGGCAGTTAGGTGTAGTTTGAACTGCGCCGGCGCCTCAGGGCCAGGGCGGTCAGAATGGAATAGAGGGGATGGGAGGGGGGGAGAGAAAGCTGTCGGAAGCCACAAAAGCCTCACGACGACAAAACAGCGCCTGCGCGGGGAGACCGTATCCATACGCGCAGAAGATGGCACAGAGGGCCAGCACATTGTAAACAGAAACAAACGAAGAAACTCAAGAAGGAAACACTTTGGAGGGTAGCGGGGTGCCTTGCGACCAGAGATACGGCTACACGCGCACGTTCGCTTCAGGGCTGTAGAAAAGTGAGAGAGAAAGAAGTCATAAATCAGCTTTACGCCGAGTCTGCGCTCCCTCGCAAGCATTTGTTGGCTGTGGCGGCGTTGGAGCAGCCCGACCAACTTGAGGGACGTGGCTTCGGGCTCGGCAAAAGCCGCCTACTGATTCGATAAACGTGTGGGGGCCACCGAGGTTTTGTAAGCCGTCGACGTCATTTCGCCCTTTATCGCACGGCGAAGATTTGCGCGAGCGCGAAATAGAATAAACGCATATTCAAACCGCATTCAAGAACCGTCCAGACCGGAAAGATGTGGGGAAGAAAATGGGGCGCCGTCCAGTGCCCAGAAAGATTGAGGCGAAATCGCGGCTTTCCTCAAGAGCGGCCCCATGGAAGGAAAAAGCAAACGGAATAGCGTTCACGACCCCGTCAGAAAAATTGATGCTTCCTCGGCCAAAGCCGTAGCCGAAAGCAGGAAATCTAAAAATAAAGGGGATTTCAACAACACGCCGCGTAAACTGTCAAGCTCACCGCATAAAGCTGCGTGTATGCGCACGAATCAACCGTACCCCGTGATCGAATATAGTCGGAATATTTTCATGCGTAAGCATTCTTTGCCGTGCAACAAGGCGAACACTGTAAAGCCTCGTAACTGCAGTGAAATTCCTAAATGGTGAAGTTAGGCCATATAATTGTTATGCTAGTGTGAATGTAGATAATGGTTAGAAATAACAAAAAAATACCGTATGAAGCCAAAAGTCACCTAATTCGGTTATGATAGCTAATTGTGGCGCATTCTTCTAACACCGCTAAGACGACTAGGACAAAGAAAGACAAACACATGCGCAAGTAATGCGTTAGCCTTGTCAGAATGTCGTGCTCGCCGTCTGGAATGGCATATTCGACATCAACAGTGCCCTCGTCAATGTTTGTCCTTCTTTCTCTGTCCCTGTCGTCTTAGCGCTGTTAGAAGAATGCAACCATACCAACATAGCTCGACTTTCGTTACTGTTACAATTGTGGCTAGCCTCTCTCATAGCAGGGAACTAAAAACATAACAAAAAACTTAACGAACTGAAAATTAATTCGTGGAATCCCGAAGGTCTGTGTTGCAACGAGGTAACGACGAAGCGTCCATGAAACACACCTCCGTGGTCCAGGCTGTTGACGAAGAAAAAGCATTGTGCGGCGCGCAGACTTCGCGGGTTCTGTCTCACGGCCGTCGTCGCGTAAATAGGGTAAACACATCGCTCATAATCTACCGTGGTTCTTGTCGCCTCCATACTGCCGCCACGTAACAATATATTCGAGCGCCCTGGTGTGATTAAATAAAAACGAAACAATCAATAACAAATATTAACACCAAAATAAACTCGAAATCACAATGATCAATGTAATCCTGCCCGTTCACGCGATCAACAAACAAAACAAAAAGACGCTGATTGGGTTGCCGTGCCTCTTTAATGCCAAAAAAGAAACATAACGTTAGTGCGACGAAGAAGCGGCGTGCGTAACAATGTATACGTGTTATTGGGTGATTTTCAAAATGCAAGTAGATTTTGGGTCCATTCGATTCAGCCTGCACCTCTTGAACCAGTTCACAGCGGCGCAAAGTGGGTTCCGCCATCGGCGGAACCATCCCTGCACTTTACTCGTCTGCCTCTGCACCTCCTCGGCAGGGAGTGCAGGCAAAGCTGTGAACTCGTCCTGCACACGTCGGCACCACCGCTGAATCGAATGGCGCGGTTCAGGTGCCGTGAGCTGCACCGCTGAAACGAACGGCGAAGTGCCGCACTGCCTGAACTGGTCCACGTGGTGCAGGTGAAACGAATAGACCCTTTTTCATATCGAAACACGCCCTAACTTCGGCATTGTTGACGACCAGGGAAGGACTCCGGCTTCATGCGAGCGAGAACGGTATGAGGGCAGAAAGAAGGCGGAGAAATCAAGGGAAAACGAGGCGGTAATTGAGCAGGAGCTGAGCGCGGCTAAGCACCCTTCACTGCTGCGCTAGAATAGTGATGGGGCGGAAAGGGAACGCAATTTTGAAAAGTCACAAACAGCCTGCAGAAGTGTGCGCGCACAGACAACTAGAGAGAAACTCTGGACTGTCGGGCTCGGGCTGTTGGCGTTTCATGCCGGTGTCGTCTCATGTCGTAGTATCATGTAGTCACGGTATTAAAACACCTGGACACAAGTTTTCCAACGCCTTGCGCTAGAACGCTTTGTGGTTCAAATACACGAAAGTAACGGTAAAGCGGCTTACCTCTAACCTCCAACGGTTTCATATCCGTTGGCAAAAACGCCAAGGCGCCAAGAATACACTTCAATTATACACAGCATGCTTCGCCCCTCCCCAGGTTTCACGTTAAAGTAGATGGCCAGGGATTTTTTAGTCCTGTCGGACGTCTGCGCTCTCATGCACGCACAAGCAAAAATTTCGAGATGGGTTGGGTACAGCTAAAGGCACTTCATGCCTAATAAGGCGAACAAAGTGTTTCCGGAATGGGGGCCGCCATCGGCAGAGCTCTTTCTTTAATAATTTTGGGTATGTATCTCCGGAGCAGGGAACTGTTTTAATTAACTTCACGCATAAACCAGATGGCCTAAATCTCAAGCAACTGTTAAACCTCGCAGAAGACATGGCTGCCCTGCAGTATCGCACTCAGCAGCTGCGGGAATAGAGGTGGACACCCAGGAGCACCGGGAGCACGCGACACCCACAGAGGTATACAGGAGCCGTCGGCGAGTGTCCGTCGCCGATGAATTATTCAGAGCGCCTGGCAGGACTGGGCAGACGGGCGTTTCGACGAGAGCGAAAAAGAAAGCGGGTACCGACGGCTTCCGTATTCACGGGAAGAGCACACGGAAGTTGGGCAGCGGGCGCCCAAAAGAGGAACATCGATCTCCACTTAGCCCAAGGTCAACAAAACTCCACCGTAGATTCACCCGCCAGCACCTCTTTTTCTCCACGACCTGTTCTCCCAGAGGAGCTCATGGCCGACGACGTAGCCTGGACACGATTCTGGCAGGCGACTTCCAGATTAGGGCTGCTACTAAGTTGTTGCTTACCTGGCATTGTCGAGTTTGCTGTATAGGAAAGTGGGCACACACGTTTCCTGGAGTACGTAATGAGGAGAGAAAGGTGGCTGGATCGCGAAACTTGCTCGCTCGACAGATCACGCACCGAGTAGCAGAAGATTCGCTGTGGAGCGCAATAATGGCTGACAGAACGAAAGTGGCGCCGGGAAGTACGCATCAATTTGCTGAGTGCAGGTCGAATTTTTCGTCGCAGTTGCGAAACTGACCGCGCTGGCCGATGAAATTGGGAAGAGCGGGAGGGAGGCCGCTCCGTCGTCTAAACAAAACAAGGCGGTTGAGAGAAGTGCAGCCAAGAGGTTACGTAAGTCTTGTGTACGCTCCTTGTGTTTTAATGTACTCCGTTGTCACTAAGTGCCATGAAATATCAGTGTGTGTTTCACACTCACCGGAAAAATAAAACTTTTTTTCTTCAGCTTCAAAGGGTAATATCTAATTATACAGCCCCGTTTGGGTCACAAATTTCGTGTTACGGACGCGGGCTATCGGGCTGTATAAGGTGCAGACGGGGGCAGAATTGGACGCGCGAAGCAGAAGGTCAGAATACTGAAGTAAAGTCATTCTTGTTAGCAGTTACTAAAAACGCTGAAATAAATATACCAATGACAACAGTCAAAACTCGCTGAAAATACCAAATCTATGCGGGCACCATATGTATGTATGTGTATGCATGCATGCATGCATGCATGCATGTACGTATGTATGTATGTACGTATGTATGTATGTATGTATGTATGTACGTATGTATGTATGTATGTATGTATGTATGTATGTATGCATGTATGTATGTATGTATGCATGTATGTATGTATGTATGTATGTATGTATGTATGTATGTATGTATGTATGTATGTATTGTTGCGTAATGTCAAACAGGGACACAGGGAAGTTGTCTTCACGAAGGCGCAAGGGCAAAGTATTTATTAGGCGAGGTGCCTAACTTGCCAGGTGAAACAGACAGAGAGCGCCGGTTGGTGGCTAGCAATATGGCGACCAAAATCCAAGCACACGAGCCGCTAGCTAACGTACTCCGTTGTCGTTCTCTGCTGTGCCGCATCACACGACACGTACCCACGCGGGGGATTAGCTTGTCCGTTAGCGTGTCCGTCCTACTTGATAGTTATCCAACAGTTTGGCACGTGTCTATATATCTATATATATATATATATACAAGAAAAGAAGACTTTGAACAAGGTAAAAGCATGATTGTTGCCAACGTTTCAGCAAAGGGCCCTGACGCAAGTCTCTTTGCTGAAACGTTGGCAACAATCGTGCTTTTACCTTGTTAAAACTTTTCTTTTCTTGTGTTCTCTACCATCTTCAAAGTTCTACTGCTCCCTATATATATATATATATATATATATATATATATATATATATATATATATATATTGTAGTGACGAATATTAGCTATGCTCCCCAAAAGCATCAGAGTCTTCATTACCCAGAATGGGTCATGTTGACCAGTGCGAGCAGCGTCATCATCAGCAAAAAGACTTTCGGTAACTCTGACTGCTTCGATCGGCTCGTGTCTGCTTCCCTGCTCCGCGATTCCTAACCTCTCGCCTTCAGAAAGATATTCGTCAATAAATCACCTTTCAATATATATATATATATATATATATATATATATATATATATATATATATATATATATATATATATATAGAGAGAGAGAGAGAGAGAGAGAGAGAGAGAGGGGGGGTACGACACAAAGTACTCTGGAATAAAAAGAGTAAAAAGGTTAAGCGTTTTGCACCTTCGTAACACCACCTGCGCATTTAGGAGCAACGGGCGGAATAAAGGAAAAGGGAACTTTTTCGACAAGTTCCATCCCGACAGATTTCGGCGACAGCGAATATGCCCGTCGCCGTAAGTCTGCGTCTTCGAGCGGATAATGTCTTGAGACCACTTCATTCGCGGCTTACGGCCTTTGCATATTCATGAACGCGAGAGGCTCAAGACGGGCTTCACAGGCCGCGGAGCCTGCCGAAAGCACACACAGCGCCGCTTTCAGGCTGTAGCACCTGTTCCGAACGGGCGGAAATATAAAAACGGAGTGATCGTTTACGCACCTCGAAAAGCTCGCATTACGCCGTATCGTCACCCCCCCCCCCCCTCCTTTTCCTCAAACCTCCGCCTGTTCCTGAGCACTTTACAACGGCTATTACGTATTCCTAACCCCTCTCCTCTCCTTACTTTTTATTATTTTGGCTTCGTCGTGTGTGAAGGCTTGTTCCATTTCCGTCACTCTTTGCTAGGGCATCAGGACGGGACTGAATTGAAAAGTTTTCGGCGACAGTGGGGGCCTTGGAAAGTGCGCTTATTTACTTATTCACTCGCACCGTCAAACTGTTTCACACACACAAGAAAAATAACCAGTCGGGGCCTCGTTTAGCAGGAGTTGTACGCGGGTTCGCGAATTTAATTTATATTCAAAAAGGCAAGCGTGGACCACTTCGAGAAAAATTTATTTAAAGGAAGGCTCTATCCGTGCTGTGATAGGCAAGCTGAGCGATACAATTTATATTTGGGGTGTTTAACGCACCGATTGATTGATTGTAGGGTTTAACGCGCCGACGCAACGTAGGCGATGAGGCGGGCCGTAGTGGAAATCTCCGGATTCATTTTGACCACCTGGGAATCAACGTGCGCCGAAATCTCGAACACACGGGCGTTTTTTTTTTTTTTTTGCTTTTAGCCTCCATTAAAAAAGCGGCCGCCACGGCCGGGAATCGAACCCACGACCTCGTGCTCAGCAGCACAACGCCTTAGCCACTGAGCCACGGCGGCGGATTGTTTAACGCATCGAAGCTACATCTGGATCACATGGCACGCCACATTTGAAGATCTCCAGATTAATTTTGACCTCCTGGGGATGATCTTTCACGTGCGCCGAAATCTTGACACATGGCGTTATCGTTTTTTTTTTTTTTTTTTTTTTTTTTTTGCCTCCGTCTTAAAAGCGGTCGCCACGGCCGGGAATGAAACCCTTGTCCTTGGACTCTGCCACTGAGCCACCGCGGTGGGTCAAACGCAACGATCATAACGTGTTGAAATGGAAAACATGTGACGTTCTCTAACGAGCGCTAACGTAGAGGCCGTCTTTTGCAGTTGGTTTCTTCTAACTTCGTCTTTTTTGCGCGTTATTTTTTAACCATGTTGCCCCAAATCGCCCACAACAAACTTCTGTTGCTCTTACTAGAAGTGCCCAAAATAAACACCAGTGAGGAGGGCGTCAGTTAAGAGTCCCGAAGGGGAGTGAGAGAAAAAAAAAAAACATTTACTGAGCGTGAGTGCTGATGGCAGGGCACTCGCCCGGTGGAGGGCATCCTTATTCCGGGATACCCAGGCTGCGACTTGCCGTCCAGGCCCTCTTGACCAGTTCTTGCTGGTGTCCTAGGTCCGGATCGACCAGACGAGCCATCCACTGCTCAAAAGTTGGGAAGGGGATTGGGGGTAGGTTTGGAGTTTGTTGGCACTCCCATACCTAGTGGTACAGTGTGCCGGGAGTCGGACAGAAATTGATTCGCTATTCGGGGAAAGGCGATTTTGTACGATGTGTTCTAAAACTTCCCAACACTAAATGTGAGGGAAATGTGTCGCAGAGTTTGCTGGAGCTAGTGGCTTACCGGGTTTTGGTATCAGTGTAATGTCAGCGTGTTTCCACTGGGATGGGAGCTTTCCGGCAATCGAATGTTCGTTTATGTGTTCGAAAAGAGCCTCTAACGCCGTGGTGTCCAAATTTCGTATACAGCATGTTTCGAATATTGTGCTTTCCTGGTGTAGTATTCCGGGTTAAGTTTAGGACCACGGCTTCAATTTCAGCTATAGTGAATGGAGCATCCACTTATTGATTGGGGCCATTTCACAAGTTAGTTCGAGGCGTCAAAAAGTGGCAGATGACAGCAAAATAAACATAGCACAAAAAAAAGAATAAAATTACCGCAAGAGCAGGGCTACTCACACGAACTTCCATAATTAGGCTCCAGGATAGCATCGATGTAACGTTTCACGGCATGCTCCATTTCTGCATGCTTGTTATTGTTACCATTGCTCTCCGGAGGAGAAATGCGGGCACGATCAGTTAAGATTTATGACATGTTCGTCGTTGCTAATCAGCAGCTTGTCAGAAAATAAAGACACATTTTTGAGTTTCTCAGGAAAACCTTTCCCTCCATTTTTTCTACTGTAATTCTAAAACCAGGTGGCCGCCCCGCAACTGTGATCATATTTAAAGTCAGAGGTGCCCGCAGGATTTCAGTTGTAGGAGAGGGTGGGGAAGGTGCGGGGAGTGAACATGAAAGTAAAAAAAAAATTAAAAAATAAAGCACTCGAAGAGTGAACGGAGAACAGGAAGTAGGTTGAAAGTTAAAAATCAAGGGCTTCAAGATGAAGTGAGCGTATAACATTCATATCGTTTCGTTCATTCTTTTTTTTCATGGATTACACAATATGGACAAACGTATTGGTCAGAGTTGACATCGAAGCCACGTCGGCTTCATGTATAACACAAAAAAGGTCAATTGTAGGTAGTTCCACAGCATGTGACCTTTCACCCCCCTCTCCCACGCTTTTAACTCGCATACGCCAGCGCTTGAAGTTCGCGTGGTTTTCCTAGAAGGCGGCTGCAAACAACTCACGAAAGCCAACCCTTTCCACTAGCAGATTTTGTTCTGTTTCAAAAAGACATGGAAAGGAGAGAGTAGTGCTGTCACACAATGTAAAAAGAGACAGGGCCGAGCAGGGCCTCGTTCTTAGAACACCTGAAGAGACTGGTATTTCAAAAAGGACAAGCTAATAACCAAGTAGCGCTGGCCCTACTCAAGGGACGGGTATTTCAGTGTTCGAAAAAAGGATAGCCGCTCATGCAAAAAAAAAAAAAAAAAAAATCAGCAATGCTTAAGCAAAGAAACGAAAGAAACATGACAAATTGCCTTCTTTCTTTAATAAATGTGCTTGTTTCCTCAGAAATTCCACCATTTGTGGAAAAATTGCCTGGAAATGCCTAATCACCTCCGCTTTTGTATACGCCGGGAAGCCAGCCAGAAAAAAACACGCGCCATTACTTCGTACGACCCCGCACGCACAAAAGAAACGAAGTGGCCGGCCATTTTTTAACTCTTTCCAAACCCAAAAGCTGTACAAGTCGGTCTTTCAAACCAGCCAGTCTCGTGCGGTGGCTACCGTTTGCTACCGGCGTATCCGTTCGCGCTCTTTCACAAGCTAAGCGCCTCCTGTAAAGGAATTCTAGCACGGAAGCCGAGAACCGCTGCAAATGCTTTTTTTTAACCGTTGAAAAAAAAAAGTAACCTAGACGGAGCAGGAAAACGAAAAAAAAAATGGCCGGATAAGGGAAACAGAGGAGGCGTGAGAACCCGCACAAACTTCAAGCTTTCTCTCTACATTTTTCTTTGGTACTTCGTCACAAGCACCAACACGCACACGCGCAAAATATAGGGGAAAAAGTGTGGGAAACACGGTGCTACCGAAAGGGTTAGACGTGCTGGCTTCTTGGCTACCCTCGGAGTCTTTTTCTTTCAAGTACAATCAGTACCATGTTCAACCCCTCCTCACCCTCACCCCAGCATTTTTTCGTGGTCCTTTTTTTAAGCCCGTGTCTCGTCCAGCACAAAGGGAAGAAATGTTTTGGCAGCAAAGGGCTGAAAACCCATTACAGCGTAACCCTGCAGCTGAAGGCGAAGAAGACGCGGGGACGAACGACGACCCCTTCTTGTGAGGCGGCGAGGCCGGGACAAACGTCCTCTCAGACGTTTGTTTGGAACACTCCGAAAAAAAAAAAAAAAACATAGCCACCCTTTCGCGGCAAGTTGGCGGCTTTGAGTAACGGTAGGGAATGGTACAGGTGTACATTTCGGAGCCACCAAGAAAAACGGGCTCTTTGCGAAGGAAAGAGAGAAAAAATGTTAATCGGAGATTGAACTGGGGTTGCGGACGCCGGCAGCTTCAAAGGCTGGGCGCGAACCCGTAGTGGCTGGCCACGGCGGTTCGTCGACCTACCGAGAGAGACGGCTTTAGCCGGGGAACCCCGTCTTTGTTGGTGCCGTCGGCGGAGTTAAGCGGTGTCGTCTTTACCGAGATGTCTGCAGCAAAGTACGTTGCGACGAGACTAGGAGAAACGGGGAAACGAACAAAACTGAGGCTACTTTCCACGTCCTCGCAATTACCGGGGTTCCACATTCGAGATGTGGTTGCCGACGAATTTTTACTTCGCTAGAATAGCTTTAAACTGATTTGGGTTGCGCCACTTGTTTCGTTGGTCACTTTAGTCCGGCCACCGTTTTGTGACGCGTAATTAGTTAATACCTTCGTTGGCAGCTCGGTTTATTCATGCAGCGATTGTACTAAAAAAATGGCGTACTTTTTTGTTTCTTTTTAAACAATTTCATAGAAAATGAAAAGAAAACACAAGACTTGTTTTATTATTGTCCCGGACGCTCAGGCATCTGAAATTTCATTTTTTTTTTGTTCTTTGGATTCTTTCAGAGGTGAGTTTTCTCTACGTTTACTTTTTCGCACCAACGAGTTGACTCGTTCAAAGGAAGTTCACGTATTGTCACTCTCCGTGTATGCACGCTCCCGTTGCTTATATCATTGTCTCAAGAATCGAGGGCGCGGCTTGTCGTACGTGACTAACGGTATACCTTTTCATTGAATTTATTATGCCGCTGCGTTGTTGCGGAAATGTGGGCCTGTGACTCTGTCAAGTTCCCGGACGTCAACTTTTACGTGAATGTAGTTGCAGCAACTCTGATATTGAAAAGGAAGGCCAGAGGCCATTTTGTGGAATACTAGTAATGGAGGGGAACGCAGGCGTCTTCTAAAAAGATATGACAGCGCGCTTGTGCGTGTGTGGCGGTAATAAATTGATTTCAGTTTAACAGTGCCTTTTTATTCTCATCCTGTAAATCAAGACCCAGAACACCATTCAATTTAAGGTAAAGTATCATCGTCAATAACACTAGGCTCTAGTCTTATTGAGGATGATAGGATGATTAGTGGAAAGTTGAGGATGACTAGTGGAAAGGCGTAGTAGCGCGCCTTGCGCGCTACGTTTTTCCACTAATTATTTTCAACTTTGAATGAATGAATGAATGAATGAATGAATGAATGAATGAATTAATGAATGAATGAATGAATGAATGAATGAATTCACTCATTCATTCATTCATTCAACCGCACATGAAGCGGTGATCAGTGACACTGTGACACTGGTGGGAACAATTTATTTTTTTATGCGCTGGCCTTTGCAGAACTGCGGCAGAGAACGCCAGTACGAGGCCTACGGACGGGGTAGCAAAAAGCCACAGCTTGCGACCCTGCAGACACGTTGAGGGTGCAGGGGGGACCATCTCCGGTGACAACCGCGAGTGGGTTTAGTCTCGGTCGCTTCCGAAACCAAACTCCCGGAGCCGAATATACAGCCAGTGTGACGCGACGTCCAACTCGCTGCGTATCGCATAAACAAATGTCTGCCGCTCGCGACATCCGTATACACGCACTGAACGGGCCACATCGCTCTTCATGTCGCCCGTTTCCCGTCGCGTCAACGAGACAGAAGAGCTGCTGGCATATGCGTAGTCTCCAGTACCGAACTCGGGCCGGAATTCTTTTCGGTAATCCAGTCGCACGAGAGGCGGCGCAGGTTAATTTAGTTAAATGAGCCGGCTGTTGATTCATTAAAACACAAGTGTACAACCGGCAATGCGGGCTATCATTGCCCGAAGAATATACTAACACATCCCGACAAGCAAACACGACCCGGACGTTTCGTAAGGACAAGGAGAAAAAAGGGCAACTTTGGCGGAAATGCGTTCAAATGGATCATGTCACTGCAATTAAATAATTGGCATATTTAAATTTGTCTTTAATTTCTTCGGATTTGTGCATCGTAAAACAATATTAGGGATAACACCAAAAGCGCAGTCGACAATATTCAGATAGCCAAAAGGAATACACTGATATGTCGTAAACCAAAATATAGAAGTTCGTTACCTATTTTAACTTGCCATTTCATTATTTGTTCACATCGTCCACGATGTTCGCTTCAAAACAGCGTCAGCGTTGATGACTCATAAGACTGCGAGTGTTGGAGCGTGGGAAGAGCACTAGACAGAACAGGTCCAAGCGGAATACGTCCATGCTGGTCGCGAAAGGCCGAAAAGGTTTATTAAGAATCTAAAGATACACGCGTCTCTTCCAACGACTTGTGAAGTTGGAGTTCCCGAACTTATTTTCTTCCATGACGATGACTATTTGCATGCTCAACACTGCCTGCGAAGTTCTCTGTTGTGAGCGTGCCCATAGTCTTTAAGAACTTTGAGAGCAAACAAAGAACAAGCTATGCGATAAAACTATCTTTATACAGAAACTGGAATAGGTGCGTTGGACCAAAATCAAACGTAAACGCGCGACTACGAACCTGAGCCCTACCATTTCGGATTTTGGTTCTAAAAAGATTAAGTACTGTACAGGCATTTATTAATTAGAATGATTCGCAGTCATGGCACTCTGGAAAGGCACCGCAAGGATGTTCTTACAAGGCAACCTTTCTAAGCAACAGTTTTCAAAGTTCAGGTGTTCAGGGTGTTCAGGTTAACACTTCTGTACTCACATTTAACTCTGGCCCCATTATCGTGCCGGTCGGCGTGAAAGTACTCAATTACACACAAATTATTTCGAATACCCTACATTCTTAAAAAGCGACTGGGTGCCTCCATGGTAATTTCACTGGAGCCCAGCATACAACTCATACTTTATACTACGTGCGAACAAGTGATTGAAATTTAGTCTGATGCGCTGAGACAAGCTGTTACCAAAGTAGATTAGAAAATCCATCTCGGTACGGACGCCAGCGCATGCGCAGCAGCAGTTTCAGCCCTTCCTTCGGCACACTGGGGCGCCAGTCAGCTAATGCATACCGTCCCGAAACCGCTCCACCGCTCCGCCGAACTTTCAAGTGCTTCGGACTCGGCAGCAGAGAACCTCGGTCGCACCGCACCACACGGCTACGCACGCAAACTCGAAAAAGTGTGCCTCTCCGAGTGGGTACGTTAAACCATGGAGAGGCGAGGTGGCAGTTTTTTTTTGTTTGTTTGTTTGTTTGTTTAAGTTAGAGCTAACATTTTGTTTGAACGCAAGTATGAGCTAACATTTTGTTTCAATGCAGGGCTTTTTCTTTTTTTTTTTTTTCCTTCTGCGCGTTTTGACAGCAAGAAGGAAGTTGAGCCAATCGGGTGACGCGCTGCGCAATTTTTCATGACGGTGATCAGGGTGATCCCCCGTGCTTTTTCGGGGGGAATGGACGCACAGCTAGTGTGACCCCGCCAGAGGTACCCGGGAAAAGCTTTATGAAAAGACGACGGCCAGCGGAACTTTAAAACGCGATACACTGACCTTCGAGCTTTCGAAGAAAGACTCCCTAATGCTCGTGAAAGCACGCGTAGAGGCAGAAAGGCTCAGTGAGAAAGAGGAGGTTGATGTCAAAACAAAAAAGGCCAGTAAAAGTTACGTGCATCATGTATCGTTCAGCACTGCGTAGGTAGCCAATAACACCTTCTATAAAGAGAGGAAAAGGCCTGCGTACTGCCTGTTGTACGCGGATTCAACATTTTTTTGTTGGTCGTCACCTCTGATTACTGTGTTACATCGGACAGCAACAAACGGAAACGCACAATCTGACTACCATAGTGGTATTTGTAATTGCGCCCATTGGGCCTTGTTGTGGAGTGGGCGTCGACGCAAGGCACCGTTTAGACGACCCCGTTTCTGACGCTAGGCCTAGAAAACAGAACAAAACAAAAATCTATTTTAAAAGGCAAGCGCCGAAATAGGGGGAGAATTGATGCGCGCAGTACGATGCGAGGAGCAGGGCGCAAAATTCTTTTTTAAAATAACAAAAGAAGCATAACGTAATTTCTGCTGTCCTTATTTCTTGCTTCCTCACTTTGTTTTCTTTTCCTTTTTTTTCAGGTTACGTTGCTCTAATTCTTCCCCGAGGTGCTCTTTAGCTTTATTATTAGAAGTCGCATGCTTTCACACCACGGCTTTTTTGTCAGTACTTGGGTAACCCCGGCTGTTTTCAAGCTTTTGTTTATTTTCCCTGTGATGGGTTGGAGCGTGTCATCCCTTAACGCTTCGGAGTGAAATATGAACTGAAATTCGGACGCACGTTTGCAGAGAGGCTAGTGATTCTTCAAGCTTTCTGAGTGGCGCCAAGCGGCATTCATTCATCCAGTTCTTTCTGGCTCGACCGTCTCGAGGAGTGGCAGGAGGAAAAAAACTCAGCCCATGAACGAAGGTTGGGCACAAGCTGCCCAGCTGTGTTGATCTATATCCGATAGTCACTCGTACTTGACTTGAGAACCGGAGTGGATTTTAGTGACGGGCTACTTCGGAGAAAATATCTCCGGCCTCAGGATGTGCCCTTCTCTCGTGTGGACTGCAGCTTCGAACTTTTCTCGCTCGCGCAATATGTCAAAAGTGTCTAGGTGCTTTTCAAGCACCCTGTTTGCGTAGCGAATGACCTATACGCGTACGTCAGCAAAAGCGGCACATCCGCCTGGTATGGACGCCACCTCGCTCGTCTCTCCCGGGATCCCGGGGAACGAGATGGTATGGCAGGGCTAGTGCGCTGCTACTTGAGCGGCACAGGCAGCGCCTCCTGGCAGCCGCGGCGGCAAATTTTGCGCGTACGGGGCCGGCGCGGTCAGCCGCCCCCAGCGGCGGAGGTATCGCAGAACGGCGCCTTTACGGGCGAAAAATAAGCAATTCTGCCTACTTTTATGTTTGCCGATGGCTCAACAGTTACAAAAACAAGTATGGAACATCGCCAAAGAATAAATTATGTTGGTTTTTATGCGAATGTTATTAAGGAAAGCGCAGGCTGAGCTCCGAGGAGCCATCTGATCACCTCAACGCTTGGTTCCAGCATTTCTTCAACAGCGTCTGGAGCATATGTTGGCTCTACATTTTTGTGGCTGCCCTCGTACGCAGGAACGTCCGCAAAACCACATTTTACATCACGAATTTGTGCGGGCACCTTTTTCGGGTGACGTGTACACTAATTTCGATGTTGGACAGTTTCAATAGCGCTCGTCGTGCTAACATATAAATAAGCGTTTTATTTGCTGCTGTGTGTCCTGCGTTGGACGCACAGATGGCTTATCCCACGCACGCGGCAACTTCTTAGACAATTTCTTCCCGGCTGCCGTGGCTACTAATGTAAAATCGCCGTCGCCGTGTGTTAGCCCCAGCCGCGGCATACAGCCTTCCAGCAGCTTCCTCGAAAAAAAAAAAAGAAAAAAAAAAGCGTTTTGGGTTTGCCGACGATCACAGAAACGAAGCAAGGGATTATGTACGTGAACTATCAACAAAATTCGAGAAATTTAGAAAATTGTACGTGTGTATGGATTCCTATGCCGCTTCTGTTCATCTTGAGGCTTTTAATTGCAGCCAGATTGGTGCTTTTCTGACTTCTTTGTCTTTTTGTTTGCTTTTCTGGTTCGTGTTATTTTGGAATCAATAGACAGGTTAGTGCGGCGAATCGGTTTTCTTTTTGTTTCATTGGTTCATTTCTAGCTCTATTGGTATTTTTAGTTTTGCTTATACAAATAACGTACATTTACATTATTATACAACAAATATTTTAATAATTGTGCCCTTTTGTGCGAATGCAAGGCGTTTGTGATTTGGTGCGTATTAATAATTTTTTGTGTTCTTCGGGTTGCATTTCCGGGTTCTTTATAATTTTGTTTTATTAATCGTGTGAATGTTGTGATTAGGTAGACTTCTCGATATAGCAAGTTCATTTTTATTCTTTTTTCCTGTATTTTTAACTTCGCTCGACAAATGGCCTACAGTTACAGTATTAAGACGCGTTAACTTCGATCTCCCATTGTGCGTTATTGTGCAAATGCCAGGCATTACACAGATTTGGCTCTGGGATATTAGCAAAAAATGCTGATGGATTAAAATTTACATTCCATATTTTTTCCTTAAACCCAGCCGCACTTGCATTTTAAACTATTCATTTGAATCACACCATGTTCCGGGGCTATATAGAGGGCCCTATTTCGGTCTGAATTTCTGCGTTGAGGCCGAAGACATGGTTGCTGCCGTCTAGTCTTTTTTTTTTTTTTCGCAGGTCAAGTAGCCTTTATTTTTTAAGTATTTCTCAGGGCCCCCTATTTATTCTAAGCCGCAGAGCAGTTCACGCACGGCTCGCTTCGCGTAGTCACGCTGGCCCTGCGCACGGGATACGCGGGCAGGCGAAGCGCGGTACGCGCAAAATATGCGGCGCGTGTCGACAGGGGGCGCCGCTGGTTCGAATTCAGTGGCGCCACCATACCAGCGCACGAGGCCCCACCAACCTGACTTTGAATCCGACTTCGAATCCGACATCTTTGAATCCAATTTTGAATCCGACAACGTGCCGTCTGCGAAGGAGGGCAGGTGCAGACTAGCAACTTACCGGGAGATAGCCCAGCGCTACCGGCTGAGCTAATTGAAATTTCCTGCAGCCCAAACTGCACCAAAAAGAACTGGTCGCCATCCCGCCCTGCGAAAGTGTATGTCCAGCAAAGCTGTTGTAAACCACAAAAAATGGTGATTGAGGAGGGTATGAAATGTTTCTCGTCGTCTCGGCGGGCTTGTCGCTTGTGCTCGGCTAGTGTCACTAGATAACGGTACAGAGCGTCGGCACTCTTTTCTCCTATTGTTCTGTGCCGCCGCGCAATCATTGGTCAGTTCACATCACGTGACATTTGTTTACATTGCGACGGTTCATGGGCGCCGCCATATTGTTGTTTATGCGTTTCAGTAGGTCAACTCTGGTAGGTTTAGCTTGTCCTACCTGCTTTGCGGCTGCGCGCGTTCCTAATGCGAATAAAAGATAACGAGTGTAACAGCACTTCAGCAGCAGGAGTGTGTCCAAAGATGCTTTATTTATCGACACTAGTCCTACCTAGCCTTCAAAGATAATCTGCAAACATAATATTTACCAGGAACACATGGTTGGTGGGCCCCACTGTTCACAGACGCTTTATCATCCATAATTCGGTTTCGATGCTTCTTTTGTTGTTTCTTTAAACGAATTCTGAGCTCTACGCAGTATGCCTGAGTGGCCTTGCGCATGCGCTCGGCGTCTTAGGCCTTTGCACCTTGGTGTTCTTTGCCCACGAAGAAGAAGCCGTTGGGGAGTAGAGGTGTGACAGCTTTGCTGTAAAAATGGCGATCAGATGCACGGCGCAGGTTGCAATCAATTGAATACGTTCCCTCACCCCGCCCTGTATCACCGCAGCTATCCGGATATAGGTACACGGACAGATACAAGAGGTGCAACATTGCAGCAGCCACACTACAACACATGGTCTGGAAATGTCCCAGTAAACCACGGGTCTTTGAACAAGTAATACGTATAAGAAGCAGGCAGCTGTGGGAGGCCGCATTGCTCAGCTCTCTTCCCGGGATACAAGCTGCTGTAATCCAACTGGCAGAGGACGCCGTCAGGGACCATGGGTTCCTGGCCGCCGTCTGATGGGACGAAGACACCGGACATTCCCGCTTACTGCATTCGTCTTGAAAGGGATGACAGTAAAGTCTGCTCTCCCTCCCTCCCTCCCTCCCTCCTCCCTTTCTCACTACTCGCACAAACAAACGGACGGACAGACGGACGGACGGAGAAAAAAATTTCGGATCAGACAGAAAGACAAATGCGGCAAAATGTTCGGGTTTAATAGCCCAAGAAAGACTTTCGTCTTTCAAACCTCTCGTGCGGGAGTTCTCGCGTTAGCGAAGCGGTGCTGCTACGAAAGGAGCAGTCTCAAAGACGTCCCTCGCACGCAAGTGACCAAATGTCTCGGCATCATTGACGAAGCGCCTGCGCATCGCTCACGAAGCACCTGTTATGCTGGGACATGTGGCTGGGCAATGGCTGCTTCTTCAGCCGTCGGTTAGAGGTCCTGGGCACATCTTCCGAATTTAAATAAATATATAAAAACGCGTGTGGGTTCGTGTGCGATTTGAATGCGGGTCGCCAGAGCAGAAACCAAGCGCGCTAACAAAGTCGCTAATATAGCACCACGTTGTCATAGTGGAACAGGAATTACCCTCGGCCGCGTCAGCCTGTTTGTCGGGGTAATTCGCGTAAAGAATGAAGAAACGAAAGCGAACAAAGAGACGGAAACACGATACAGCAGTGAAGAGTCATTTGACAATCCCTGGCATTCGCCTTCAAATCACGTAAGTAGACTTAGGTGCCCGAGTTTTTTTTTATGATTGAAGGGTTTAACGCGCCAACGCAACGCAGGCGATGAGGCGCGCTCTGGGTTAATTTCGACTACCTGGGGATAGTTTCGAACTTTGATATAAAATTTGCGTCATTGTCACCAGGACAAAGCAGCCTTTCTAATAAACCAAACTTGTATTTTGCCTTCATTGCTCCTTTAAATGGAACTTTCACGGTCTATAGCTTGTGTTCACTGGCGAGGCATGCATGCAGGCAACCATGTCAGTGCGCCATCACTGGTTACGTCGGGCTTCGCGGGATGGCGGTACTTGTCCGTGCTAAGCACATGATGTGGGTTCGACGTTCCGAATTCTAACCCACCGAACGCAAAGTAAGGCCTCGAGTCCAATGTTTAGTGCGATTAATAATATCTCTGTTGACATCAACGTTGAGAATCGGGTTGAAATGGAGCAGACGATGCACGCCGGTGCTTTTTTTTTTCTTTGGCGTGCGGGCAGTGGCACAAGCCTCGCCATGTCCGTGGAGCAGCGGCCGTGTCCGAGGCTATTTCCAGTGTTGCCAAGCGAAGAAATTGACGACAGCTAAACTTTTGATTGATTGTAGGATTTAATGCACCGACGCAACGCAGGTGATAAGGCATGCCGTAGTGGAGGGCTCCGGATTAATTTTGACCACCTGGGGATCTTTAACGTGCGCCGAAACCTCGTACACACGGGCGTTTTTGCTTTTCGCCTCCATCAGAAAAGCGGCCGCCGCGGCGGGAATCGAACCCGGGTCCTCGTGCTCAGCAGCGCGACGCCTTAGCCACTGAGCCACCAAGGCGGATGCCCGAGTTTTTTGTCGTCGGACATTAAAATTCATGGCACTGTAGCCATATAAGCTGCGCTTAATGATTCGTGCGCATTCGCGCGTGACCGACCGTGACACTGCACTTGATAAAGACATCCGAGGAGGCCGTAACGAAAAGTAAACGCTGAAAAAAGTTGAGGTGCCACCAAGGAGGTTGGGTGCCACCCGGGGTGTTGCTGCTTGCCCGACCCAGCCCCTGAAGCGCCGAGGCGCCACGCGTGGCGCCTCAGCGTGAAGCCAACAACGCGCACGCGTGCCCGCCTCGACGGCAACACCCGGAGCCAAAAGGCGCCACAAACACAAGGGGAGAAAGCGCAGAATGGTGTTCCGGACGGCCCTGTCGTTGCAGTCGTCCTCATCGGCCGACAACAATCTCCTCGGGCCGTCCCTCGACAAGCCCCGTCTGCCTTTCATTTCACTGAGAAAAGAGCGCCGTCTCGGTCCGTCCACGTGCGGCGTCCTCTCCAAGCCCCGAGGCTGCAAAGCGGGGCAGCAGCTTCGTCCCGGGACAGAGCCCCGCTGTCAGCAGGTGGCTTGCCCCGCGGTTTTGGCCGTCCGGCGGCTGCACTCTGACGCGTATACCATCATGTCTGTCTTTTTATAAATTTCTGCTCAGTTTCCGCGAACGCCCACTGCGAAAATTCTAAGGCGGCGATAAGGCGGGAGCGTGCCTGCATTTTTTTTGCGGGGCCCGGGCGCTCGTCTTTTCCTTTATACGGGTTCACTTTCTGCGTGACTGTATATTTTCCGGGGAAGGGGGGGCGAAGAGAGGTTAGTTAGCTTGTTGAGCTGACTTTTTTTTTTTTCTTGTTTCTAGTGGGGATCCTTGGTTTAGGAGAGGATCTGAGCAAGAACTTTCCACTCGAAGTGTCGTTATGTTTAAGGGTACACTCCCCCGTGCAATAAAGCAAAAAAAAAAAGAAAAAGAAAGTAATAACGAAGCTGTGTCCCACTGGAAATGAGCATACCGAAATTTAATGCAATCAGCAAGAATTGACATGAAGACCTGTATGATTTGACGACACGGTATAGCTGTACCGTCATAACACATGTAAGCACGAAAAATTCAGATTGTCTGTATTGGGGCGGAGGGGGGATATCAGCTTGTACACTGGTCCCCATAGGAAGCATGACACACGGGCTTCAGTATTACGGCAGAGTAAGGTACTTAACTTACGTTACCTAAGCGGATACTTTACATTTTTACGTTTTTTTTTTTTTTTTGTAGTGTGAGGTACACTGGCCGAGGTTGAGCAGTTTCACGTGGCTCCTGGAGAGCCGTGCTGCGCATGCGGGAGGAGCAGTGACGTCACACGGCGCACAGAATGTTGCCCGCTGCTCGGCGTCTCTCACACACCCCACGCGCCCAGCGTCTTCGCCGACCTCCGTTTCGCACGTGGCGGCCCGGTACACTTGATGATCATGCGAGGGGTGATCGGGTGTGGAACCGATGGCTCGTGCGACGCAGCAACACCGACGTGCGCCTGTGGAAGCAGCTTAGCTCTGGGGCGATTGGTCACGCTGCGCCGGAGCCGCTCGATAATTATACATGTGTCACATAATGCGCATACCATGTGTGTGTCATTGAAGCAGCAGTCAGCATGATAATCAAGCTAATCCTAGACAGCCAGGAAAGCTAAGAATAGCCAGCTGAACCTTAACTCACGCTACGTATATCCTGCATAGCCGAGCTAAGCAACTGCTAATTTTTTTTACGTGCTTGGGGGGGGGGGGGGGGGGGAGAGAGAGGAAGTGACAAGACCCATCGAGACAGCGCAGGAGCTGGTGGCGTCCCTTGCTTCGACTTGACGTCACCTTGGCAACGTCGCACCGTTGCGAAAGCAGCTCTCTCCGTTCTTGAAGACTGCGCTTTCCACGCGTTCTCTCCACCCTGTCGTTCTCTTTTATCACTCACCCTGTTGACAGATCGGTGTGGCTTTGCGTAGTGATGCGAAAATTTGTCCGACACGCCGGCGCAACAAAATGTGATTTTAGGGACAAAGCCCCTTAGTGGCTCGGGCTGTTGTCTCATGTCATCGTAGTATCATGTAGTCATGGTACTAAAACACCGGGACACTCGTTTTCCAAGGCCTACCGCTAGAACGCTTCGTTCTTCAAAGACACGAGACTTTTACAGCAAAGCTATATACCTCTACCCCACAATGGTTTCATCTCCGTTTGAAAAAACGCCAAATCGCAAAGAATGCACTTTGTACTGTATGTTTCGCCCCTCCCCAGGTTTCAGCTAGTGCAGGTGGCCCGGGATTTTTTTTTTACTGTGCATGTATATTTGCCCCCACAGTCCGCAGCTGCGTCGAGAACCGTGGGTGCGGGACTATGGAGTAGCTAAGAACGGACCTACACCGCCTAATCAACCGGCAAGACATAGAACGAAATTTTGGGTTCAAGGAGCGCATCTCCAAAAATTTTTGGCGCAATACGCTCTCGGAATGTAAACTGGACTCATTATTTCCTGTGTCTTATATGATGCGATGTTAGAAGTTTTTTGCTATCATCTAATTGAATTGTCACATCATCTGGTTTCGCAAAGCGTCGAAGAAACGGATAGCGCAGCACATAAAAGAATACAAAACGGATGAACTCTCAACGCCCTGAAATAAGCTCTCTCTCTCTCTCTCTCTCTCTCTCTCTCTCTCTCTCTCTCTCTCTCTCTCTCTCTCTCTCTCTCTCTCTTCGTGCTTTATCTTCCGGAGCGAGGCTCCCGTTTTTCAATTTTCTGAAATGCGCCAGCAGAGCTTGTTTGCAGCAAGTGTTTGTATGTTTGACTAACAAATAGCAGATGAAGTGGACGTTTTTGTTTCGGACAGATGTTGCGGCTCCCCCCCAACTTTTTTTAGAGCTCGCTGAGCCGCGGGCAATCCTTTCTGTTTCTTTGGAAAACGCGGATGTGGGGATTACTGCAGGCGAACAAAACGGAAAAAGACGTGTTTAGACATATGATGCCCCCAGAAAGGTCAATGACATCTCACCAACCACACAAGACGCTGCAACGTTTATTATTTATTAATTGATTATTTACGAACCCTCAAAATTACGATAGGCAAGCTCTATTCAAGCTGCAGCTCCAGCTTCACACGTTTACAGCTACGCACATAAAAGAACGTAAGATGTCGAATCATATGTTGAAATAATTTTAACCGTGTTCTCATCGTGGTCTGCGGATATTGCCAGGTATGTTGCAGTTAACAATCCGGCTAACGTGGAATACAACAATTTTTTGTAGTCGACTGGTCCTCAGCCGCCAGGATTGCGCACGGATTTCTATCAGACTGCTGCGCGAGCGTGTAATCATTGACTCCGCTTTTTTGTGGGCCTTGTGCCAAACCACTACGGGTGTTCTTGTAATGCTTCACAGCAAAACTGTGGCGGAAATCATTCTCTACTTTCTTCTTCTCTCCGTAAATGGTATAAAAAAGAGAGCACCCAATTTGAGATTGCTCGGATGGCAAGCGGCGCTGGGCACGCCCCTTGTAGCCGAGAAGCTTCGGGCACACCACGTTTCTCATGCTGTTTTGGGCCCCCATAGCTGCACTGCCAGACAAAATTTTAGTAGGTAGGTTCACACGTACGAATTTGGAGTATATAGAGCATATGTGTTTTGATTCGGTCGCGGAAAAAAATGGTCCCCGAACAAATGGGCCCGGAACAAATGGCCCTGAAACAAATGGTCTCAACTTCAAAGTAGAAGAAAATGGCCCCACCCCTACTGCACCTACGCACGAGCGCCTGTATGAGGGAAGGAGGGGAGGGCGCGGAGGTCAGTGTATTTATATTGTGAGCATCAATCTGTGCGATGCGCTAGTGCCCACTTCGAGGAGACATGAACTAGCCAGTGCCCTTGTACTGTTGTGGCCAATTCACCGCATACTTCGTCTGCTTCTCACAACCATGATCATCATCATGTTCTCCCTCATCTCTTTCTCATACTCATCCTCATCATCATTCCTGGTGCTGGAGTTCTGGGCTCCGCTCGGAATAAACGCGCTGTGCCGTCTACTTCTGAGACGTCCCTCCTGTGTGACGGCAGTCCTTGACGTGTCCCTCAACATTTATGTTTGTATTTCTGCACAATGTGTTTTGCAGCTGTTTATATACGTTTTCTATGGCTGAATTTATTTGAGCTTTTTGTTCGTCACACGAGTACGTCCTCCCGCGCTTCCTTTGCTCGTCTTTTTTTTTTTTTTTTTTTTTGTTCCCACTGCTAGGCTAACCAGTGGCAAACATTTCAATCAAAATCTGCATGCACTTAGCCTCCCTCGGCAAGTGTTTAAAGTGCATGCAATGAAGGGCTGCCAGAATTTTCTTCATGAATGCACTGTTCTTATGAAGCGGAGCAACACAACTGCTGTTTATCTTAAACTGGCTAGGGTGTAGTACTCGCAAGCCTTATTTACAGTGACGGTATTATTTGAACTGGTAGAACGGTATCTGAACAACCCAAAAATACAAAAAGCAAAAAAATTAAAGGAATTTAAAAAGTCAACTTACCAGATCAAAAATATGAATTTTATGCACCTACACAAGGAATGTAAACGAAAATCAAAAGGCCAGGAAATAACGCAAGAACGACGAATAAAAAATCGCGAAAATGGACCAACCATGCACAACGACTTGCACCTGGGGGAAAATGAATTATTTGAGAATTTAGGGGACTTAATCACTCTAATTATGTAAACGTATGTCATCGGCCAAGAAAAACAAAGGAAACGCGTAAAACAATAAAATAAGCGAGCGTACTTAGCTTCTTATAGCCAAATATGGTTTAAACAACTCGCAATAAAGCAGGCTGGGTGAAAACGCTAAGCATCACTGGAGAATTTTCTGAATTTCTGGAAATATCCTGTAGACTAGTGTTATTGTGCTATTCCTCACAAAAGGGATCGAAAGCCGCTGTCACCCAAAAAGATCGAATCGTGTTTTTTTTTTTGTTTGTTTGTAATCTGATAGTAACGCTGTCGGAGGAGGAACATAAAAACTGTGGTTGATTTCTCTGTCATAGGAATCGGTAAAACCAGAAAGTGAAATGTGCAGCGAAATCTGCCAGCATGATTTGCGGGTCGGTGGCTGTCTTGTGGGTGTGCTTGGCGAGTGACATCCTGCTGGCGGGTAGCTTCACCAAAGGTGTACTGGCGTAATTGCCGTGACGGATATGACTTCAGTGAAATCTTGGTGTATCCCGGCATAAAACCCTTCCGGTTAAAATATAAAACCCGAAAACGAAGAACCCGAAGTACAACGTACTCTTTAGTACTAAAGGTTGCTTCCCCGCAAGAAGACTCTGTGTGCAGGGGTGCACTCTTTACAGGCCGCTTGCTTCGTTGCACTGGCGTCACTTCCGTGAAGGATTTGACGTAAGTGAAGTCTTCGTGAATCATGGAATAAAACACTTTTGTGGTAAAAAGCGGAATATCATGGTGAACAGCATGGCCGTGGGCAGTATATTTTCTCGGTGAAGGGAGGTATCATTGTTGGTTATAGGAGGGGTAAATTTTTGCCAAAAGGAACACCAGAACCCACATACACGCTGCCTGAAAAAAAAAGGGGGGAAGGGGGGGGTTGAATACACAAACCCCGCGCCCCCCTCACCTGGCTATGGCCTGGTGAACAGGTTTTTTTCACCTTTAGTTACTTAATCACTAAATAATTTGTAGCATTTTGCAACTATGCATAATAAGGTAACAAAAATGAACGGATCGTTTTCTGACAGTTCTTGTGAAGGCAGGCGATACTGTACTCCAGCGAGATGCAGCAAATTTAAATAGAGGTCGTCACACGTGGAGTTTAATGGAACCATTTTGCCCGAAGACGACCATTTTTTCCGGGACCACAAGTTTCGGCACCATTTGTTTCTACTTTGGAGTTGGGACCATTTGTTCCAGGACCGTTTGTTTCCGGGCCATAACTTTCGGGACCATTTGTCCCTGACCATTCGTATCACTAACCCAGCCACTGCGGAAGAGGCGACAGTAGCATTAGCGCTAACGAAACAGCCGACCCCCTCCACAGTCATCACCGATTCTAAAACGGCAGTTCAAATTTTCGCCTCCGGCTTTATTTCGCCTCAGGCACTCAAAACTCTCCAGCAAGCCCCCCCAACGTCCCCCGTAGGAATCATCTGGGCTCCGGAGCACGCTGGCCTGGAGTGGAATGAAGTTGCCCACAGTATGGCTCGAAAACTCGCCATCCGAGCCGGGCCCAGCTCGTTCCCCTACCATGGCGCCAGATCCGCTGGAGACCGGATGATCACGTACAATGAAATTACCACCCATTACCGCCTCTCTCGTCGTGTCTACCCCCCGGCACACACAAAACTCACCATCGACCAAGAACACACATGCCGTCTTTTGCAAACAAGCACATTTCCCAGTCCCGCTAAATTACACCTAATTCAGCCAGCCCTATACCCTTCACCTAACTGCACAGCCTGCCAGTCCCTCGGCACCCTTCCGCACCTTATCTGGGGATGCCCGAGAGGTCGCGCTTCTGGTCAAGAGGTCCAATGAGTCAAGAGGTCCAACGAGACAAGAGGTCCAATAGTCACGTGACAGCCGAGTCAAGAGGTACAACGAGTCAAAAGGTCCAATTTGGGTCAAGAGGTACAACGCGTCAAGAGGTCCAACGCGTCAGAAGGTCCAACGAGCCTCCTTCAGCTCACTTTATAAAATCGCTGGATCCAATAAAATGTCCTAGTAATATCTGGTTTAAGTTTTGCGGGTTTAGATTGCGATAAATGGGTGCTTGGGATGGGTACTGATTGTTCTAGCTATTTTGATGATTCTGTACTATACTACTTCTATATGGTTGTTGGCGAAAAGTAGACAGACAGACTGCTAATAATACCCTGCTTACACGGGCGCAGTTAACAACGGTCAAGCGAACCGCGGTTCGACAAAACCACAGTTTGCTGCGTTACACATGCAGTTCAGTCACGCTAACCGCAGTTGCCACAGCCGCAGTGCTCAAAATCGCGCAAGTCAGTTCGGGCGCAAGTGGCGGCGCATCAGCGAAGGCGGAAAAAAAATCACCTGGTGTTCAGAGGAGACGAAGGTTCTCAAATAGCGAGCTTCCCAAAGCTTTTTGGGAAGCCCCTCTTTTCGCCGCGCGCGACTGCATTGTGTTTGGCTCTGATCGACTGCTTTAAAGATATTTCATTTTGTCTACACTGCTTCTCTTTTGTTTTTTATGGTTAAGTTAAAAGTGTGGTCATTTATTTTTGTTACGCTCACAACCAAGTGACCGCGGTCACCGCACTTGGAATTTCGCGTGTAACAGCCAAAACCGCAGTTTGTGATAACCGCGGTTAAAGTTAAGTAACCACGGTTAAGCTTAACTGTGGTTACGTCTGCTATGTAACTACAGTATAACGGTTCCTGGTAACGGTTACTAAGTGCTTGAGTGACATATTTTGGTCTATTAGAATTAGGGTCTGTGTTCTTGCATATGCGTTCTATGACACATATTATACTAATTCTATAGAAATTCTCGCTTCGGCATCTTACGTTCAGCCTTCCAGTTTAGTATCTCAGTACTCTTAATCACCAATACTTCCTTGCGTAACTCTGACCAGTCCTTGGATCTCGTGTGTTCTGTTTTTTATAAACGTGACTAGCGATCGGGGCCCCTCTCAAAGGTTGCAGAATGCCGTAGTCCCCAAACCGAATTAATATTCTTTCAAAGCGTAGCACAGATTACGCGTTTCTTCGTCCCTGTAAAGTAAAATAATTCAGCTTCCATCTAGTGACTTCCCAACGCCGACTCACCCTGTGAATTAGCTACTCTTTCAGCGCTATGGTAATTATTTTACTCAAGAAAGGTATAGTGAGGAATTTTTATTGAAACAGAAACGCACAGTTACAGGAACCATTTATTGAACAGTTGAATGATATTGAAATGGAATGAGATGTTGTCCGCAACAATCAAGTGAACACAAACGTCGAAGAAGCGCCCTACAAAGTCCCGTGCACGGTCGAGCGTCGTCGACTAAAATGTAGCGGTGTTTGCAGCGTTATTCCGAACCATCAAACTGGATAGGAAACATTGTCTATCAAAGAAACGTTTGATACACAAAAGTATAGAATAAAAGTATGTTCACATTAAATAAGGTCACCCGGAGCTGTGCAGAATAAACAGAGGAAACATTGGGTCAGCTCTAAAAAGCTGAAATAGCCTGGCGCGGATAGGCGCTGGCAAAAAAAAAAAAAAAAAAAAGCTTTCCGAAATTACACCGTGACTAGAAGCCCAAACGTGGCAACCCTATCGAGATAGTTGATTATTACCTGTACCCTGCATAAACGCCGTTGGAGGTTTCCTTGTAAAGACAGCCCACAAAATTATTATTTACTCGCATTATTCGCACTTAACCCAACACAGTTGCGTAAGTTGCGTACGTGGGAATAACAAAACGCTGTGCATGGTTGCGTCTACCGCGCTCTGCTTGGCGCCTAATAAATATTCGTAAAGTGCGCTTGAACAATTCTACGAGCATGGATGCAAGTGCAGCATCCTTTATAGAACCTGCAGTGCCAGCAAACGTTCACGCAGTGCGGTTGGCATCTTGCGGTGATTTGTTAAAGCGTGGACCTCTCGACTCGTTGGACCTTTTGACTCGCCTCAGCCGCGTCAAGAGGTCCACGGTGAGCCAAGAGGTCCAAAGAGACAAGAGGTCCAACGCGTCAAAAGGTCCAATATTGGACCTTTTGACGCGTTGGACCTCTTGACTCATTGGACCTCTTGACTCGGAATCAGAGGTCGCTATCCGAAAATAACCACATGTGAGCAGTGGGAGGAGGCGTTGCGCTGCCCACACCAGGAGGCCCAAGCTTCAATGGTCGTCCGGGTGGCCGCGGTCACCGCCAAAACGGTGGCCACCATCGCCAACTAACTCTGCTCCCAAATAAATGTGCTTCTTCTTCTTCTTCCGGAGCTATTACGAAATGTAGTCGAGTTTGTTTATACCTCAAAAACAAATACATCCGCGCACTGCTTCTGACAGCTCCGATTTTTTTTTTTTCCGCGCGGGAACTGTTGATACAGTTTCACTCCATCCTTCCTGAACAATACAGTTACTTTGCGAATTCTTTCGACTACCTCTTAAACCCCTTCCTCCTTTGGCCTAGAGTCCTTCAGCCCAAATAAAAGCTATTTCTTCCTCTCCGTCCCCCCTCTCCCAAATTCTTTCCAGTAATGTCTCGCCTCTTTCGTGCTAGTTGAAAAGGTTGCAAACAGGTTTCCGCACTGCTGTACACATGCATTTATTTGCCACACCATAAGGAATGAACATGTGTGCCCCACAAACTTTTGGAACCCCTAATTCCAGTCGTTCCAACGGCACTAACTGCCAACGTAAACAGCCGTAAACGGTCAAGTTTGCGGTGCATGAATGGCTGTATTTCTGAGAAAGGTCAACAAGCTGGTGAAGACCGGGGTGGCTGCAAATGGAAGTTGGTGCGAGTTAGAGCATAGTTTTCAGATATTAAGGGAGTTACCGAAAATCGCGTCCAGTCAGATGTGTAAGCTTAATTACGCGACATAAAAGCCCAGCCATTCAAGCTCCGCGAGCAAGCTGGCGGAGGTAGTGAATTTTTTGTGAGCTGCGAACCAAATTATGAGAGCGAATGCTGGGCTCCTGTCGCGGAAGCTTCTGTGTTGCATTCGAAATCTCAGCGAAGATAATTTTAAACCAGAGCAAGGCCATATATATTCGGTCATTCAAGTGATGATATACGCTACACGGATCAGTCTATCCATCATGTAACCTCGGCGTCAATGCAGGGTCCCAGTTTAAAACGTGCCCTCCATGGATCTTATAAAGTTATAATACTATAACGACTGACGTGCAGCCAATACAGGAAGTGATGCCGAGAGTAAGCATCACGCAACATTTCGCTTATGCGTCCAAATGAACTTCTACGGGTTTCTTCTCCCACGACATCTGTGTTGTGCAGTGCAGTGAAGCCGTAGCAGGTCGTGTGGACCTGGAGTACCCGCCATCATGGCCGGCTAAAAGTGACTGCAAAAAATCGTGCACCTCTTCACCTAACGATGACGATGGTTGAACGCGAAGCTTTCTCGTGATGGATTATTCGGTTGGCCAACCCCGCGCTGCGACTATGTGTTACTCTGGAGGTTCGCCCACTTTTCTCGAATACCCACAGCGACTCTCTGTCTCCGGTGGGCACTCCGTAGGCCTAACTTTGGGTTTGGGGTGTACGGCGCGAATCGGTACCTGCTGCTTGGCGTTCGCTTCGGCCATGTCGAAATGCAGCAATCGGAGAGACGCCGGCTTCATAACGCGAGAGACCCACGCTCAATTCCGGTCACGGTGAAGCGGTGTTTTCTATCACTTCACCCACGATCATTCATCATCATCGTCAGCAAAAGTTGGCTTTCCTGGAGGGCCTATTGGCGTACAACGGCATCAGCGAGGACACTAAGACTTCGCTTTAAAAGCAGATAAGTTTTACTCAAATCGTTTTCATTGCCTAGTCAACTATTTATTCAAAAACACCCAAATATATTAATTTCGTTGTCACGAGAGCGTCTACCAGTTTTCCTTTTCTTCGAACATTTTTAATTTACGGTGCTTGAAACAAGCCCGGCAAAGTATATTTCTTGGACTTGCAAAACGGTGAATACACAAGTTCTACATCCAGAGAAGTCTATGCCTGAATACGCGCAGTCGTGTCATGCGTTTCGGCAGAAATTTATAAACTTTTTCTTTCCTGCATGAATGTCCGGTTTACACTTACTTTTCTGTCCCTGTTTGTCCACTTCCTGTTCGTCGTTTGCTGTTTCAGCTGTCAAAATTATTATCTCGCAAATACCGAATCATCCCACTTGTCCGCTGCTTACAAAATCGTTACGCAACGTGCCTTGAGGCAACGGCGTCATTCACAGAAGCCCGGACCCCATTCAACTCACAGCGATTCATACTGGAGGAGCTTCAGAGATACTCACGATGTGGCGGTGTTGCGAAACGTACACAGGGCCTACGAAGACCAAATACAAGTTTGGTTCATTGAAAAGGCTGCTTTGTCCCGATAACAATGATACCACATTCGTTCGAAACCTCAAATAAACAATCTAGATAACATGGAAAACAGATGAAGCTGTTGCGGCTTCCTGGTCACTTTGTGGCGCGGTCTCTACGACGGTCAAGGAATGTTATTAGATGCGACTGCATCTCATTCACTCGCCTTGTCCATGCAGCGTCGTCGGCGTTGTTGTCGTCCGCCCCTCGCCCTACACTATAAAAAAATAATAGTTAGCGGCGCCCGGTTCCGATCCCACGACCCTGTGGGCGGAACGCGAGGTACATGGTGCTCTTCCCACTGCGCCACAAAACCGAGATAGAATCAAATGCTACGAACGCGCCTTATATCCTTGACTCATTCAAACTACGTCAAGATGTTACTTATACAACGCATGATGGGGCAATGATTAACACTTGCAATAAAAGAAAAGAAGCTCCCACTTACAGCAACAATGATGGAGTAAAGGTCGTTGCGACAGCGAAGCCCCAAGCATACCACTTAGAGAGATTGACCAAGATTGGCCAATAAAACATAATAATAATCATAAAACATAATAATCATACGCGTTCCCGACACGTTTCACGCGATTTCAGAATCAATCCAACGGAAACACCAAGTGAACCCCACGATGCGTCGCATCTACACAGGGTTCCCCTCGCGGGGAGGTGGGCGCAGTTTTTGTGCGATTGTCAGTCGTCGACCAAACCCGCCACGGAAAAAAGTATTGAGGAATTGTAGGTGGGCATCTAGTTACGTTTGATTGTATCACTGTGTTCTTTAACGTTTCCCTCATATACGTAGCGGTTGCCAAAATACGTTTCTCAACCAAAAAATTGCGACAACATTTTTTTTTTTTGGTAGGGAAAACGCATTTGTGGCTGTAATAAAGCTTAGTGAGTTACGAAAGGCCAAACAGTGCTGTACCTTAACTTCACGGTCACGCTAAAGCTATGCGTGATGTGATGCAGTATTGCGAAACAGACACAGGGCTCGAGACCCGGGAGGACGTCTCTCCATACCAAGCTCACAAGTGGCCAGCACAATACGAGCCCGAACTCCGTATTCCGGCGACATTTGCCGGAGAACGGCGGCAACAGAAACAACACCCACATCTACGAAAGCAAAAACAACAACTTCGTGGCACCGACACGGCAATTACCGAGAAACCAAGCGTCAAAACCTGTACCAAGGAACAACAACGCCGCGCGCCACAAGAGTAAGGACAGGATAAATGTTCCAGCCCCCTCCCCCGCCTCCTGCGCTTTTACTGTTCATCCGCATTCTTCTCTTGATACTTCTCTCCCAACCAGCGCGACTCTTGCTGCTTCCTCTGCCTCTCTTTTTTGTATTTCCCCCGCGCGCGGCTCTTCGCAGCTCCCCGAAGCGTTTATTCAATCTGAGACGCCGCGTGTTTTACAACCCATATCTCCCCCGCGGTGAGATGCGCGAAATGAAAGGAGCGGGCAAGTTGGGAAGCGCGGGAGCTCTCCAAAGGAAAAGCACCGCACGGGCGGTGCGCGAAGGGCGCTGCTGCGGAAAGAAGGGAGCACGTGCGATGAGGTGTTGGGGGAACAATGGGGGAGGGCGGTTGGTCCAACTTTTAGAAACACAAAAACGCACCAGTCATTTCGTAGGTGGAATTACAGTAACTATACATGTAGGTAAAGACTGTGGAAAGATGCGGCAGACAAAAAGGTGGAAGCGAGGAAAAGCAAGGGAAATCAAGGGAACTGAAAGTAAAGCAAGGGAAATAATAAAGGAACACTGACATTGCGTGCGAGAGGAGGAAGAGGATGAGGAGTAGTAGTGCGCTACCGGGGGGAGGGGGTATTGCGAAAATACACAGAGGGGGAGGGCTGGGGAGAATAGGGACGCACTTGCACGCGAACCGGACCAGCCTGGTGCGAGCCGCAGAGCTCAACACCGCTTGCGCTCGGAAAAGAAAGGCGGGAAACAGAAAGAGAGGAACGAAAGGTCACGGCACGAACGAGAACAGAGGCGAAAGTTATTTAGCCCCTTCCGAAATCTTGGCGGCTCTTTGGCCCGGTTTTATGGCCTTGTAAAACAGAAACCGAGAAGAGCCCCCCCCCCCCCCTCTTCTCTCCGAGGACGAGGGGAGGCGAAGGAAAGGAACGGGGAAAAAAGTACGAAAAGCACACCAGAGGCCTGCATCGAAACAAGGGCCGCTGCTGTATGTAGGCTCTCTACGACACGACTTGGCGACAAGGATCGCGGTTCGCAAAGGAACGCCGTGACAAGAGCTGCGGGCGACAGACGCGGTGGAAGAAAAAAAAAGCGGATTCGTGTAAGTGGTACGCATCCAGAAAGGCGAGAAGCCAGAGTGGTGACGAGACGAAATAAAAATGCGAGAGAAAGAAAGGAAAGAAGAAAAACCGGCGAGACAGTGGAGAGTACGCTTCGGGCGTCGAGCGAAGGTCGCGTTGTTCGGCGCGCACGCTCCGGCAGGGCCCCAGAAACCGCGATGGAAAGAACTGGAAGTCGCGCGCAAGCGACCCAGCGACTCGCAGTGGAAAATTCACTCTGGCGCTCCCCCGCCGGTTTCGGGGAAAAGGTCCACCTCCCACCGTCCCACTGCAATTCAACGGGACGAGCCGAGCAAGTGCAGTCTTGCGCCCATTCGTTTGTACCGTTTATAGTGCTCTTTGAGCGCGTCAAGCTCCATGCGGATCAGCGATTTGGTGTACCGAATAGTGTAGAGACTCCCAATTACACTACTTGCTCTGATTCCCTGATCACATGAGCACTACCTGTTGTCGTGTGCACCAACAGTCTCCTACACTTTCAACAAAAATTGTTTTCTAATACGGAAACTGAACTTGGGACCACGTGATCAACAGCAGTTAGCCACCGTCGAACCGAACGTGCACTCGCAGTATAGATGCGGTGCCTTAGGCGTGTCGAGGGCGTCAGTGCAGTCGTGTTGAGTTGGGTGAAGTCGCCTCGGACATTGCTACAGCTGCATGCACGGTACGCGTGATGTGGTGAATTGAACTTCGGCCGGATGATGGGAGGCTGAGAATCACGAGTGGCGAGGCGTGAAAAGTACTTTGCTCGAACAAACAAAATGGCGAAACTAGTGGGAATCAAAACTACATGGCCTAACCGGCCACTTGCGTTTGATATATGCACACCCTGTTACTAGCGTCACTAAATAAAGCAATGTTAATGGAATGGAATGGAATGGAATGATAACACGTAGAGCCAGCTTATTTAGTGGATCTACGAGATGCCATTCCTGAAACTAGACTAGGCTCAATGAGCGACGTTTAATGGGTGCTAGCTGGAGCCATTTATTTAGTGACGTAGAGGCACGTTGCGCTGGGGGGGGGGGGGGGGGGTAATTTTTGTTGTGAAAGATGCCACGCATTTCACGGGCTCGGTTCGTAGCCTTCATATTACGTAAGTGTCAGTCCTCTGTCCCAGACACCAACAGCCGGGATTATCACGAGTCACGCACGGGCGCCCACACAAAGAAGGCATCAAACGTAACGTCATGATAACAAGGCCGAGAAGAACGAAGAGCTTAAGTGGCGCAGGCGAAAACACGCCAGTCGCTGCTATTGCAGCCGACCAGACAGACTGCTGCTAATACAAATGGCAGGGAGGAACCAATGCATTCATCACGGCCGTTTTTCTTTACATCGTGTCTCAGTGTCAACCCCGTAGATCGTTGGAACGGCATGCTGCAGGCAGTGGGTGCTGCACGAGAAATCGCCACTCCTTTATCGATGCCCTAGCGTGCGTGGCAGACAACTTTAGTAGTAGTAGGAAAAGTGCTGCGCACACAGCGGCCTCTGTGCGGTGCAACGTGCCTATAGTGCTAGCCGTCCACAGCATTTGTGGATATCACCTGCGCGCAGCAAGCGTTTGCAGAATGACGTCCTCTCTCGTCACCACCACCCGAAGCAACGATGCCGCAGACAAAAGCCAGCGCCCCTCTGAAGCTCAAATCGGCCGCATCCACGTGAAGTGTGGCAAGGAAGGAATATGTCGCTAGGATCGCCAACAATGAAACTACGCCGAAGAAGGAAAGGGTACGGGATTTCTGCAATAGCCGCGCCTGCGCAGTGCAGTTCGTTCTCCCCACATCGGCTTTCGTACGTTGTTCTGAAGTCACGGTCGCCAGCAGTGCTCGGAATTAACCGACACCATGGCCGACATTGCGTCGCAAATCTATAAAATGTGGTCGACATTTACGCTAGGCTCTCAGAAACAAACATAATGTCTCAATTAGGAACAGAATTGCGGTAAAGGGTTTACTAAATTAGAAATAATTACATGAATTTGCAAACTACAGTTCGAATCTCTCGCGGTTTTGTAATACCCCTGTCACACGGGCACTTTCAATCGCGATTGAAGTGAATCGCGATCGAGTTTTCGAGCGCGCTCGACGCAGTGCCGCTGCTACACGGCACGTTTCAATCGCGATCGAGAAGTTGCGAGGGTTGCACTCGTGTACGCCAGATGGCGCTAACAATGTAATTGCGGCCGGTGTCTGGTAACTTCGCGCAGTCGTAGGTATCCGTAACTATGTAAATATTACCTCTCACTTATTTGGGTCAAGTTATTTGACACAATTTGTAGCGTTCGTTGAAGTTGTCACATTCTGTGCCATTACTGATCGGGCACGAGAGTATCGCCGCTTTCGTTCGATCGCGCTTGGAAGCCTCGATCGCGCTTGAGAAACCAGGATTGAGTTCGAGCGGGATCGAGCTCGATCGTGATTGAAACTGCCATGTAGCAGGGGCCCGATCCGGATTGAGCTCGATCCTGATCGACTCAATCGCGATTGAAAGTGCCCGTGTGACAGGGGTATAACAACCGCAAGGTCCGCCTGAAAAACGAACGTTCGCGCCCCACGCGGTCAACCAACGGCCCAACCACGGCGCTCAGAAGTTACGCACCTTGAAGTACAGAAACTGTCCCATCCTCACTCAAACGCAGCAACACCCCGTAACTGCACGATCTCGCGCTAACACTCTAAGCCACACAAGCGTAAATGTCCTCCGCATTTTTAAGCTCACTATGTAGCCATTGGTATCGAACTTGTAGGGCAGCATGTCCAAAGACTTGGAATAGTTTCGTTAGTGCACTGTATTAAATGCTTTCAAATTTTCATGCACGCCGACACCATTTCCTCCTCTTGCACGGGGCCCAAAATGGCTTCTGATGCAATACTTCGAACGGCAGCCGAACCTGCGACCTCCTGCAGGCCGCAGACCGTTTCGGAAACTGTGTCCACGCGAAGCGCAAGTGTATACCCAATGTATACCGATGCACTAAGTGGTGTTCGCGGCAGTCGATGGGCCGCAAGGCCGCACAGCGTCAAAATGGGTCTCTAATATCCATTCCCCACATATAAAAAAAATGGCATTAAGTGTTTAAGGCCTTAAAATGCCGAATGACATTATTTGGGGGGTCCGCGCTACACGCGAAAATGTAAAGGCATTAAATGTGTTGGGCATGATGGTGATAATAACCAAAAAGAGGAAAGCACTCATATTTTAGAAGTTTTTAACGTAGAGAAAAAGCCTTACAAGGGTCAAAATGTTTTTTTTTTTTTTGTGTGAACGAAAGCGTTATGAGAAATAGTGTTTAGTGTTTTCTAAAAAGTGGTGCGAGCCGTTTCTAAAAGTGGCTTCAGCAGCTGCCGTCGCCTGCCAGCGGCAGCCAAATCCGAAAATTTCAAAACGACGAGTAACAGAATGTTTTGCCTTTTGCCGTTGTTCTAGTGAAGATCGTCTTCTTCAGAACTTCGCCACCAAGAGTGCACGAAAAAATCGTCTTATTTCGAAGTTCAGCTACGTTTCCGCGTCAACACTCTGGTGCTGAGAGTTTTGTTGGTTTCATTTAGGTGCTCATCGTGTTCGAGCGTAGGCAAATTTAAGGCGTTCTGAAGGCGAATGAGTTGTGCGGAACTCCTTAAACCAGAAATGACACTAGAGCGAATGACCGATTTTTGCGTGTAGCAGCGAATTAATGGCATTAAAACTTAGGGCACCAGCACTAAAGTCATTTTTCGCGTACGTGTGGCACAGGTATGACACGCGTCCTCCATGCGGATGATAGCTGGTGGACTTCCTCTTGGACTTTCTCCTTTCGCGGGAAGCCCTTGTCCCCGTCTGGACTGCGGGCTGCAGTTCTCTGCCGGGGATTTTTTTTCTTTTCTTTTTTTCATCAGCCTGCTTTCTTTCCCGCTTCCCAGAAACGGGCCTTCCGGCTGTTTTGCCTTTACCACTGCTCGCCTGGCCGCAGCCGTGGCCGGCGTGGTGTCGCGAGTGCGCGCTGTATCGCCACGCTGCCTTTCTGCGCGGATAACAAAAAAAGCGAACAGAGCGCAAGAGAAAGAAACAAGCAGGCAAGGCGGCGGAGCAGGGCGCAGTTCGGACAACGCGGGACGGGCCTGGTTTTATGGTCGTCGCTGGTGCCACACGCCGTGGCCGACGACGAGCCCCCGCCTCGTGTTCGCCGTCGCCCCAAGCGTTCAGCCACAACGCTCGTCAAGCCTGGGTCCCCCCTCACTTCGTTTAGTGAACCCAGAGTGTCCCAGCCGAAGCAGACAAAACAGAGACCCTCACGCGAGAAACGCCAAACCAGATGGGAGAAAAAAAAACTGAACCCGGTGTGGCGGGAACAAAGCTCCAAGTTTGGCCACGCCTTCTACGTAAGAACACAGCCCACGAGTCACCTCCTGGATCCACGTTTGCTGTTCTTTTTATATGAGGAGATTGACAGCGTTAGTTGCGTGCTATCAATGTATCGACGTTGGTAATTCAGATGAACCGACCTCTGATGAGCAGGCGTACTGTGACCAACGGTCACAAAGAGGCCTTGTGACCATGACAATGTTGGCCACCCTCCCGCAACCCGCACCCCTCGGGCGAGCCCACGCGCCGCCGCATGGCTCGGTTGCTCGCCGCACGCAGCTTGCGCGTATTGCTTTCTCTTACTAGTTTACCCGCACAGTTTCCTGTTTTCTTACGAGCCACTGTGTCGTTGCATGTTGCTTAGACTGAACGCACACTCTGTTGTCTTTTGTGTGTGCGTGTATGCGAGCGTTGTCGCTCCCGAGGCGTGAAAACTTTGGCGTCAACCTGCGGGGCCACCTAACGAAATTCTTCCCCCGGAGGAAAGCAGCACGTGTCACAGTGTCTCGTGACTGGCGAGCGGGAATAGTTTTCTCGGAAACAGGAATCTGGGGTAACAGCCTTGTAAATTGTTGGGAGACACGCATCCAATGAAGGGCTGTGAGACCCCGGATGCAACTCAATTAACGCATGTCGAATGCGTGCAGTCGCATTTAATACGACCTACGCAACAACCATTGTCATTTGAATGTGCATGCTCGCAATTCGCCTCAGCATTGGGCCATTATTACCTAGACACAGCTAGCCGGGGCATCCCGCGCTGACTCGAGACGATTCGGCACTGAAATCGTTAGACTAACGAAAACTTTACCATTCCTTCCTGAAGAAAGTTGAAAGAAGCGCGAAAGCTAGAAGTGCGTCCAATCGATGGGCAAACCTTCAAAGACCCAAATCGCAAACGAAGAACCCTATGCGGCAATTTTTCGCGCACTAAGTAAACGCATCTACGAACGATCTAAATGTATACCGATACGTGGAATTATGAGATAAACGTATACCATTGTACCCCTTCTTCGTGATCTATGCGTATATTGTTTTATCCAGAACAGTTCCTCGTTCGCGACTTTCAAGTAATCGTTTTCACACACCGGCATCCCGGTTTCACGCACGTGCTATGTGTCCAGCGATCTTATCGGAGCTTTTCGGTCGACCAACCGGTCTACGGGGAAATGCTTTAGTTTTGTGACAGGACACCATCGGTCGCACTAAAAAAAAAAAAAAAAGCTTTCACTTTGAAACAACGAACTTAATCAGTGGATCGGTGTGACCATAATCAGCCACAACAGCTGCGTTAGAGAGTGCGATACCGCCTTATCCACGTGCACCCACCTGTGTGACGCGCACAGCGGCAACAAGATAGCGCGTTTGAATGCCTTTGGCATAATGCCCAGATATATAGCCCAGTTTGTTACCTGATGTACCGTAATCAGCGTTACACTTCAAACTGCAGTTCAAACTGTAGTATTTTTGAACGAGGCTGCATTAACGCGACTGCAGGAATTGGGGCCCCGCGTTAATGCAGCCCGTTCAAAAATACGCAGCGTCCGAAGGTGAACAGGTAACTATTGCCTGTGTAAAGGAATCATCCACGCGTAACAGCAAAGCGAGCCGCGCTGCGCTGTCAGGATCACCGTAGAAGAGTTCCAAGAAGCGGCGACGTACCGTAGGACATTAGCGACGCGCCCAGATCTCTTCAATCCACATCGCGGTGGGTGATGACACACCGGGCCTTATAGTCGCAGGTGGAAAAGCCCGAGAAAGTACGCCACGGCGGAAAAGGCTACAGCGGCTCCAAATGCCGCTCGTCATAACCACTGTTCTGAGGAAGTGGCTGTGGATGAAGCTGCGGCACCGGCCCGACGAGAGCAACAACAACGTTCAACAGAAAGTTGGACAGCAGGTCAACAGAATTTCCAACTGGACTTTCGCCTTAACATTTTTATAACGTTCTAAGCATCCTCGGTATTTTTTTTTGTTCCCTTTGCCATTAAGAGCCTTACAAAACGAACTCAGCAAACTAGGGCTTTATTTTAAGAATTCCTAGCGTAAAACATCCACACCCTCTTATTTTCAATGCAAGGTACTCGGTGCCCATTGCAACACGGGGCTACGTTCTTTTATCCGTCACTGCATGCGGTTTGTACCAATATCTGTGCGTCTGTGAACGTTGAACGGAACCATCCTCCCGTGGGCGTGTTAATGTTTGTGTGCGTTTTTTGTGCGCTGCCATTCTTCCCTTCTTTCAATTGCCGTACAGTGTAGCAACCTAAGCTCACTGCTATAGCTGACCCCTCAGCTGCAATTAAAGTTTCGCTCTCTTTCAGGGCGTCGTTACAAGTGACGACTATAAATATCCTGTTTGTAGCGAAGCGGTGAGGAAGGACTTTACAAAGCACCGCAATTACAGCCGCAATGCGGTGCCGGACCGTATAACAAGATGGGTCTCGTTTGCGGATCTCCAAACGATTCGTATTTGGGACGTAAAATGCCGTCCCTGCAGAAGAGCCCGCTTAACGCTCGTGTCCGCATATGCGGTTCGCGCCGTTTAACTGCCCCGAACGCCGTTAAACTTTATTCCACGTTGCCTTTTTTTCCCCTTGGTTCTTTTCCTGAAAGTCATATACACGAGGGACACTGCTCGAGATGACCTGCCCCGTTATAGCCTCAGAAAGACGAAGCAGAGGTAGCAGCGACAGCACGGAGGAAAGAACAAGAGTCGGCGCGGCGTTACTTGTCGACCGTATACGTATAAGGAGCCACGAGCTCACTGTGGAAGGGGGTTCCAATCTTCCCCGATGCTCCCACCAAAGGCGGAGAATACGATGTAGAAAGGAATCCGGCCCGCTAATTAAACGGCCCCGTCGTTCTGTCTGCTCCGCCGGACCCCTCGCCACCGCGTAGAAGCACGCGTGCAAGTCCGCGGCGCGGCGGAGCACGACGTCTCTTGGCATTGCGCGCGCACACTCGCCGAACGGGGAGACGGGAGGAAACGTAGAACGCGCGAGGAAGAGAAGGGGAGGGAAAGGGGCAGTGTAACGCGACCGAAATTGCATTCCGAAACCTCGAAGCCGACCCCGGTCGCTCGGGTGGCGCGACGGCTCTGAGTATGTCTCCGCGTGCCTAATGTCCGCGCGCGTGCGCGACGCCGTAAACGTGGTCGGAAACAGACGGACCGAGATCGCGAGGCTGGCTCGGGACACCGGTAGTTTGAACCGTTTTCGGCGGGTTTCGGTGGGCGGAACGCATCGCCGAGCCGCGTGAAGGTCAGTCAGGCACGTACGTGGACGGCAATTTTCTCCGGGTTTCCCTTGGTGACTGAAACTGAGTAACGGAGCGAATTAGGCGAATCGGCGAAGATTCGTAGTGTAGTACAGCTCAAACGCACAATGAATAACGGAACGAAGGGACACGCAAGCGCCGTCCTTGCGTGTTTGCGCCGTATTGCGAGAATGAAACTGGTGTTTGGAGCGAAGCTGTGTATGTCAGGGTGGTCGGAATTTTCTCGTGGCGCTGTGGTTCGACGACAGTCGACAGAAACCGACACGTATCAAAGCCAACCTTTTTACGAATGCACTGAAGCTCCCAATCTAATGTAGCTCGTAATGTAGCCGTAATGAGCCTACAATCTTGGAAGAAAAATATGCTGCAAATGACCGGTAATATTGTCACGAGGAAGAGACGAAGTGGACACTTACACATGCTGCCATGTTTGCCCACCTTCGAAGAAGAAGAAGCCGATCGTGTGACATAGCCGTGCTCACGCCAAGATGGCTGATGCCCATTAAATCATCGTTTCATCAATCACCGTTCGTCTCATCGTTATTCTGCCACGTTAGATATGGCTGTTGTTACGACGAGTTTCGTTTATTCGTCATTATTATGTAACGGCATAATTTGGTCCAGCACCGCTACTGTTGAAGGATAAGTCCGGCGATGAAGCAACCGAAGATTTCAGAGGTTCAAAGGTGAACTGATTTAATATTGACACTTTGATTTAAAACATAGAGGCAAAACGTTACAACTGATACATAAAAATAGGAGAAAACAGGCAATCAAGAGTACTTAACGAAACATAGTTGGCGGGCCAAGGGCTCCCGGCGTCTGGCCCTGACGACCGGCAGCAAGTGGCTCCCCTGGTGCAGCTGCCGCCCGGCACCCCCAATAGCTAGCGGAGCCGCGTTATATTCGCTTCAAGCGGTCTGGTATGGGGGACGTATTGGGGGAAAAAGTGCATCCTGGAGCGTGCGGACCTAATGGAACAAGGCTTTCTGCAGCCAATCCGCGAGACGCTTCTTAGCTCCAATCAGCTATGTTCCCGCCAAAGTGAAAAGGAAAAATCAAACACAGACACAAGGCCGAACCCGAAAGCGTGCGCTTGGAGAACCATGGGTGTAAAGAAAGTAGTTTAGACAAAACGTACTAAAGTGAACAGAGGAAAAAAAAGGAAGGTCTTCTGAAGAACACTGAGGACACGGAGCCCGTCTCCCGGTCGGTCAGCGCGCAGAGACACACTCCGCATGCGCTTCTTAGAAAAAACGGGGCTAGGCGACCGGAGAGGGATGTTGCAAAAGAGAAAAAGCAAACGAACCGGGGGGCTTCGTGACAATTAGTTCACAACGGGGTTGTGAGCTATTGGGAATTTCCGTCTGCTGTCAGTACACGGGCTTCTATGATTACAGAAACCGGCTGTAACTCGTGTCTTATTGAAACTATCCTAAAACAAATTAAGGTGTACTGCTCAAACGACTATATGTGGCAGTTTGGTTCATCTCAGCAAAATCATGAGTAACTAACTGTCACACTTTAAATACAAATAGAATGAAACGCCGCTTATAAGTCATTTTAGCAGCATCATAAAGCTACAGACAGCCTCATGTCAGTCTTCAAGGATAAATCTGCAGTCCTTCTGAGTTTCATTATTCTTTATAACTCCGAAGTTACTAAATCGCCAATTAGAAACAACCGTGTTATGTTTTCTGCACTCATTTGGACTGCACTCCGGACAATCGTGTTTCGTGCCGTTCACCCGCTTGTCTTCGGTACCCCTCACAGCATAGATTGGGGACAATATTTTTGTTTCCCACCAGTCGTACTTGTTGGCATGATCTTCAGCTACTTAGGAAGAGAAGGCGAGAGAGTAGAAAGCTGTCCTCCTAAAATGTCAGCCTTTCCGTGCTGACATTTCTGTGTTAGGATCCAGTGGTTGAAATTATGGATATGGCGTGAACGCTATGCATGGGGAGTAAAAAAAGTTGGACATTTTGGTTACAGCGTTAAAGGTATGGGATAGGCCACGTGCATGGGCATGTTTGCTTCACACAGATGCACACGCCGGTAATCTTGGCTTTGCCTTGAATGTTGTATGGAGGGAAAGCCACCTTTACTCTGAAGGTAGCATTTGCTGGAAAGTTTGTTTTTAAACAAAAACTTGGAACGGAAGATGCAGGAGAGCGGCATGTCAGTTCCAGCTACGCCAGTAAGGTTGGCTTTGTACTGAGGTTAGCTTTGTCCTAAAGCTATAATATCTTCTGGCTAGTTAAACTTCGTCACAAAGAAATGCAGGCTTTGCGGTAAGCTAACCGTTCATTGCGACTCAGAAAGGCTGAAGCTTGGGCCATTTGGTTCAGCATGATCATGACTACAGCTGAAAAAGATTGGAGGACCCTTAAGCTTAGATTTTAAGCGTGGAACCTGATAGCGTCATCGTACTCGGCGATAAAGAATAGTGTAGTGCTCACAGCGCACGTATACGCCAGCACAATATTGACACGTGCATTGCGGGCGAGCGTGCCCTACGGCGCATTACACCTTAGCGCTGACGTCATCGTACCCCCTAGCGGCGCCTTCGAGCGCTGAAAACTTTCCGCTCCAACTCGCACACCGTCTGTTGGGGCAGCGACTTACAAAACCGGGGGTTTCAGTCGGCGCCGCAAGGCAGCTTTACGGCATTTCCCCCTCCAAGACAACGCTGCCGACAATGCCGTTTTTTCTGCGAGATGGCACCCTTAGAGCTACGCGTTAAAAACACAGAGAAGGGCACGAAAGGGTCAAAACGCTTTGCTGACTTCCAACTAAATGTTTATTACTGCCAAACAACCTTCGCTTGTAAAGTTGGCTTTGTCACAAGGCACCTTCTGACCGTGCCAGTGCGAGCGCTAATAATTACGACAAAACTTACCTCCCCCCCCCCCCCCTCACTACTGCCTTACGAGTTACGGAAGAGAAAAGATTATCGCCCACAATGTTAGTTTTTGCTCAGAAGAGGGCAAATGATGATTGTATCATTTTCGAAATCTCCTGTGCCTCAATTTTTTTTCTCCCCTGGGTTGTTTTATATGGGACGTCGTGTGTATGAGCCCGCACCCCCACCCATTTTGCCTAACAGTTGGTGCTGTGGAAGTAAGCTCGGGCTTCATGCTGCACGCAGTCACAAGGAAAGGGCGCCGCATAAGGAAGTTTCACAATCTGCAACAAATGTTTTGCGGAACTCGGTGAAACCCTTTCTCATAAGTTACTGCTAGAAGCTAGTAAAAGAGGACGGAAAGCGGTTAGCGGGCACACCGGTAAAAAAAAAAAAAAATGTAATTCCGGGTATCAAGGTTTGCCGAACACTCTTTTTTTCCAGCTCTTTTTTGTTTTATAGCGGAGATTTATTGGGCTACCTTTACCGCTTTCGATGCCCTCACACCAAAACTCTGACTGCGCGTATCTCTGAAGCGCGAGGGATTCTATAGCGCGAACCATTTTATAATTTCTGCTACGGCGGCCCTAAAAACTACCCACGTCTCATATATACTCTATCCTCTTCGATTCTATTCTCTCCTCCTATAATTCCTTCCCTCCGCACTGCGCTGTATGCAAATGGACACTGCAATACGATAATATAGGCAGTGCATCCTTTCGAATCAGTAAACAACGGTAATAGCGAAAGGAACGAGCAGCGGCGCAACGGGCGGGAGACAGATCGAAACCACTCGAAGACTTAAGGTGGAAGCGGATAGTAAAGCAAATCGCGTCAAGCAGTAAGAGAACGAAACCATTCGAGAACGCGGGGCGGAAGCTAAACAAAAGGAAGCATTCAGGACTCTTTCTAAGAAGAGCTTAGGTGTCCTCACCCTCAGACTGCCCTCGGATCAGTGGTTAGTTGCGATGACACAACAATCATGGTAGTACCCGGTGATTTCGATGGGAGTGTGAGGGAGTGAAGAGGTTGTGGCTTACGCGTTCCCTGTTAAAGGCATTTGGCTTGTGATATCACACCGATCCGGCTCAACCGACCATCTAGCGGCGCACATGCATCGATTTGACCCATTACCAAAGGTTACGTGTGCAGTTGCGAGTACGCCGATCAGTGTATATCATGGTGACAACAAAGCCACTGCGGTCATCGTTATTAAATGAAACGGACTCGATAGCTCCACTGATCATCTATACCGCAGAGTCGAATGGTGCTGATTTTTTTTTTACATTTTTTCTTTGAGGAAACATTTTTCAATTAAGTCATTGCCGTGCAAGTTCTTACAAAAGCTTCTCTCGAGTCCTGGGTGCTTGAATTGCAATCCTAAATCAGAGCGTATAGTGTGGTAGCAACGCGTGTAATCTTCTGAATTCATTCGGTGGGGTGGTAAGCAAAAACTAAGCAAGAGTAAACTTTTTATTTATTAAGGCGAAGCCCCTTAGGGGCTGTGGGCGTCTCCTGTCGTCGTCATCGTTTCATGCAGTCACGATACTAAAACACAGGGGTACTGGCTTTCGAACGCCTCGCGCTACAATGTAACGCGTTCTGAAAGAACACACCGGAACACTCGTTTTTCAACGCCTCGCGCTAGAACGCTTCGTGCTTCAAAGACACGAGACTTTTACACCAGAGCTGCATACCCCTACCTCCCAACGGTTTCATCACCATGGGCAAAAATGACAAGGCGCCATGAATGCACTTATACACTGCATTCTTCGCGTCTCCCCAGGTTTCACGTTGGTGGAGATGGCCCGGGATATTTATTGTCTTCAAGAATGCAGCACACCTTATTTTACAGGCATTCGTCATAGTGGTCACTAACCCCTGTAATTGAACTTCAGGTCCCGGCATGAAGCTCACAACTGTGTGTGGTAATATGACATATTTCAGTAGAGAAATACGAAAATTAGAATAATCAAACATTTTCCCAGACGAAGCGAGAAATGGCCCCGACGTCTTTTCACCCCTCTTCCCCCCCTCTTTCTTCCCAAAGTGCGGCTTCGGCCGCGGCGGGCTGCCCCGCACGGCCCCGGAGCCCGCACGAGAAAACGAAACCGCAGGGGCGACGGGCGGCGCTCCCATTGGCCGCGCGCCGGGCACGTCACTCAGGTCGACCGCCAATCCGCCACGGGGCTGGCCCTCTCCTCGGCCGCGCTCGCCCCGGTGTCAATGAGGCCGGAGCGGTGTTCCACATCGCGGCTGCGTCTCTTCCACTCGCCTGCCGCATCTGCGAGCGAAGCTGCGACCGCCCGCGAAGACCGCCTCGCGTCCACTTTTCTGCCCCGGCGAGGAAGCTTCCTTTTCCCCCTTCGATCTTCCGCTTCCTCCTCATCGCCCGCACCATCCACGAGCCGTCCCGGCGAAGCGAAGGAACTTCTTTTTTCGCCGACCGCAACCGGGACCCTTACCATACGGCGCGCCTGCGCACACCGTCGCCCGCAAACTCGGAATCGGCGGCGCGCACCGCCCGCCAAACTTTCTTCTCCTTCGCGCCTTCGCCCTCCCGTGTTCGTGCTCTAAAACTTTGTGCGTGCGTGCGTCCGTCCGGCGGCTCCGACTTTCTCCCTCCTCTGCATCTTCCCCCGTCCTCTGAGATCCGCGAAGGAAAAAACAGCCACCACGTCGGGAAGATGCACTTGCCGGCGGCTTCGTGCGCGATCGGCCACCACCACCACCCCCAGCAGCAGCGCGAGGCGATCGTCGTGCCGACTGCGATCACGACCACGTGCGGAGGGGACGGCGGGATGGCGTCGCCGACGAGCTCGGCCGCATCCTCCTCCGAGCTGGCCTCGATGCTCCCGGGCGAGCGGGCGCTGACGCAGGTGCTGGCCGAGCACCCGGGCGAGCTGATGCGCACGGGCAGCCCCAACGTGGTGTGCTCGGTGCTGCCCACCCACTGGCGGTCCAACAAGACGCTGCCCATGTCGTTCCGCGTGCTGGCGCTCGGCGGAGACGTGTGCGACGGCACGCTGGTCACGCTCAGGGCGGGCAACGACGAGAACTACTGCGGGGAACTGCGCAACGCGTCAGCCGTCATGAAGAACCAGGTGGCCAAGTTCAACGACCTGCGGTTCGTCGGCAGGAGCGGCCGAGGTCAGTTCTCACTCCACTTATCGCTTGCTAAACGAACGTTATGCTAAACAACGGGACGATGTGAGCCCCACATGTCCAGATTGTTGCCACTCTGCATGCCTCTTTGGACGATGTCACTTAACCTAAAGGCCATTGGATCACAAGGAGGCACATTTTACGCCTGGTACTCCGGTTTTTGAGGGACACAAGCCTCAGTGACTCCTGGTTATTTCCTGAGCATAGCGGTAAAAAAGGTGCGGATTGGGGGAGCAACTGCCGGCATACCACCCAAGGCTAGGTCCATCAGTTAATAAACATCACCACCACCACCATCCCCGCTCACTAAACAAACGCTCTATGACGTTGTAGCGGCCAAGCTGTTGGCGCAGTTGTTGCCACTGAGTGTATTTTTGTCTCCTCAAAAAGTTCCACGCAAAAAAATAATTAGGAACTATTCCACTAGACGTATGAGAAGCTGCGTAAAATAGACATCACATACATGGTTAGATAATGTATTATTTTCCCGTCACTTAGTAATGATAGTAACTATGGCTTTGTGACTGCTTGATGAAATTGGGAAGGACTATAGCTTTATCCCAGCATGCAAACACGGTTCTGCACGGTTCTGCATGCATTGACAGCAGACGGAAATTTTGTAACGTTCGCAACTTTCCTGTGAACTACCTAATCGTGGCAAGTGAGTGGAGGTCGGCGTAAAATAGGATCGCCTTAGCGGCCAATAGTCATGTAAGTTTTGTTGGGATAATTTTGGTAAAACAAGAATTACAGTCATTTTCTGCTGAGAATTCCCAATAAAGTTGGTTTCCCCGAATGGAGTCGTTGCACACGCATAGGAAAAATGTACGAAAGCTTAGCTACAGAAAGCTTCGCTTTAAAAAAAAAGGTCTAGTGAACCGTTGTTGCAGGGTGTGAAGTTCAATACCATTAACGTGGGTGTACAGTCCTGGGATTAGCCGTGATGAGTTGAAGACTTGACTAATGAAATGTAGAGTAATTTGTTAATAATACAATTTGTTCGTGCATCGCAGCGCCAACACGTGTTGTGACTCCACGTGCTCCGAATCATGACCAAAAACTTGCAATTGTTCGCTCTTAGCTCTGTGAGGGTAGGGGCATGGGGTTTTAAAAAGTAAGCAGAATGAAGCACGTTTAAAATGGTCATGAAAAAATCAATTTACTCACTAGCACCGTTTCCACGCCTTAACAACACGCGCACGTCTTGCGTAATTTCACGTCCAATTCCCACCGAAATGGAACACCTTTATGATTGCAGAAACATGCTCTGGATTGTTTCGTGTTTTCCTTCTGTTTAACAGATCCCACACCAAGGCTGTATTTTATCGGCATATTGTTTGCGAAGATTGCGCATTATTCGCGAACCACATCAAACTTGAATTTCACTGCCCCCATGATGCGATCCCATGCGCTGGTCGAAGCGGTCTTCGACGCTGAGATACTTGCATGCGCCAGCTTCGTCCACTGCATTATTCTAAACAAAAAACAAACACAAAGCCGCGGATACGCGAAGATACAAGATTCCAAAAAGTCTTTTATTTTTTTGTGTTCTCTCTCTCTCTCTAAACAAGATTTGAAATCTTGCCTTCCACGGTTTTTTAATGCCAAATCTTTGCCACCGTGCTGTCAAGGCCGAAAAAGCGGGAGTGGACCACTCGAAACCAACGTTTCTATTCAGCATTTATTTGTCACCAAATAAAGATAAACATGCACAGACTTGGATAGTGTGGGCTAGAGGAACGCATTAAAACTGAGGCCCGAATCGGGGCTAAGGAGCTCCACTGCTAAGCACTGATCCAGATTTAGAAGCAGCAAAGTCGGTGCAGGGGCAAGCAAGTGTTAACCAACCAACGTGCGTATTCCAGCGGACCCGAGTTACAATCGACGGTCACGTTTTGCCTCAATGACACCACAGACACCCCTTGTCGTAGTCACTCCTGAGATGCAATGCCTCGTGTAGCCGTTATCCGTGAGCAGAACAGGGGAAACGGTGATACCGATCCGTGCACCTTGCCTGAGCATTTCGTTTACTTTCCTTCTGATGCATGCAACATTTTCACGCATGCGCCTTGGCTACCTCCACCTGATGCCAAAGGGAATCCAGAGTGACACCACAAGGGAGAAAAGGGCAGGGAGGCGGAATATTTGCGGCGGACAAATATCCGCTTAGCAAACAAAAGATTTTTACAAAACGGTTTAATTACTGGTTTAATTAAAGGTTTAATTAATGTGGAACAGAGTTTTTCTTAAACAAGCGATAACACTGATTTTGGAGCGCTCGGGTCCACCACTTATCTTGTGGCCGATGTATAGGCTTGAGACATGCTTTTGTTCGGACAGTCGGGATGTCGATACCAAGTGAAACATATACAGACGCTGTCAGAGCCGGATATATAGTCCAATATGACAAGTGAATTCATTGCTTGCGTTGCGTGCGCCTCCCTACGGGAATCCCTCCCTGTTTGTCTCAATCCAAAGCGATTGGTCAAGTCTGCGCCCGCAACGAAACCCGAAGCCTTGTTAGCTCTAGCTCTCTTTTCTTTTCTATGGCTCGTTAGCGTGGTACCTCTGGAAAGAATTCAAGCCACGCAACGTATTGCTTGCCGGACCTGTCGCGTCTGAGGGCTGGCAAACTGAAACTAGTGGCTTCGCAAATGTGCTCGATATTCTGCAGTATGTGCGCGTTAAGATGCGCGCTGAAAGTACATCGTATAGTGGTAGCCGCATGGACCGCTTTACGCAATAAAAGAGGGAGCGACGATCTATTAATATCGCGAAGGAGATTTCCCGCTGTCTCATTGCTCTCGGCTTTGGGCCGCAAGAAAACATTGCTCGTCCCATGGAATTTCCCTGGTGCGTATAAATATATTAGGCATTCACAGCGCAACTGTACCCATCGCTTTAAAAAAAAACGCTTTTAATTAAAGAACAACTGACTCAACCAACGCATGATCTTATACGGACATCTATAACCGCATTACATAAAGTTTCGTGCACTTGTTTTATCGCTGTCTCACGTAAAATGCAGGCATACTAAGTTTTCAATGCAGCAGCATCACGTCCACCCGAATATATTAGAACCATCCCCTGCATGCGGCTGTCTCGGCGAATGCTAAAAGCACGTTAGCCGTGATTTCGACGTGAGAGCACAGGTTCGGGCACAGGGCCATATTAGCTTAACACACCAAGAATTTGAAACGGCCAGTACTGTACAATAAAAACAGTCAATCCGAAGGGGCATTCCGGAGGAGCACAAAGAGCGAACACGTTTCTCTTTCCGTATTCATCTCTCTTACAAACACGCACAAAATAACTAAATGCTACCTCTGAACGCTCGAAAAAGGGTTCAGAACGACGGCACGCAGCCAAACTCAAAAGTATTCAGTAGCGCACCCTGCACCCAGCGGCTAGCCTCTGCGGCTTCAGAGAACACAAAATTTGTTTCCGGAAAAGAGAACAAAGCGACCACGTGTGGGTTTCTGGGTACACGCTTGACCAACAACCGCATTCGGCGAACACTTCGGCCGCTCCAGAAGAGGCGGAAATGGTCAGCTCTTGCAATCCAGCAAAACACGCCGACAACGGTGCGGACGAACCCCTGACCACTAACTGTCCCTTCACGCCCTCCTCCACCCTCTTCACCAAAGGCTTTGCGAAAGGCTTCAAGAGCGAAACCGTAATCAAAGTATACACGAGCAGCCCGCGAGTGTAGCGAGAGAATGCATCAGTGCACGCTGTCCGGCCTCCCAGGGCGTGTCGACCTCCCCCGCCGGACAGAGGGGAACAACCGCATGGAGTAGAACGGCTCGCTCATTACAGACACTTTGACCACTCCGGTAGGGGTCAGGGTAAGTGAGCGCGGTCGTCAAACTAATTCGTCGCCGAGACCGTTTACACGGCCGTCCAACGGTGCTTTTTCGGCTAATTCCTCGAGTGGAAGGGTCATTAAGTGGAGCGCTGACCAGCGGTCATCTTTTCTTCTGGCTTTCACAAATGACACGCACATTCGCAGTGGACGCGTCTTCCCCCCCGGGTGCACGTGGTGTGAGGAAAGGTCGTGAAAGCCACATGCGCAAAGCCACTTTGGTCGCGTGCCACCGACCGTGCGTTTACTCTCACAATAGAAGTAGAGAGAGAGAGAGAGAGAGAGAGAGAGAGAGAGAGAGAGAGAGAGAGAGAGAGGCGTGGGCAGCTTTACAAATGAGGCTCGCGATTTGTGAAACTAGCTGTCACGGCTTAACATGCTGGAAAAAGGCGCATGAACAGCCCGTTTAGGAAATCAGAGCTGGGCATTGGCCGAACGACGGCTTTCTTGGAGTAAGAGTTTATGGCAAACGCGACACCATGCTGGCGCTACCGAGGAGGTTTAGGACTCAGTTCGTTTACATTTTGCCAGTTAATGAGCCGTTTACCTTGTCAGATATTAGAACACTGTATTGAAAAAACTGAATCATCTGTGGACTATACTGGCCATACAGTGGCCGTAGCAACTTAAATTGTGCACAGTCGTTGGAAGACCAACCCAAAAGCTCGATGTGGTTTGGCACACGAGCTTATACTGTTCCTATCAGTACGCAGGTAATATGCCCTGACATTTTGTCTTGAAAGTCGTGTGCTTACATCTGTGCGGAGGTGATCACAGACAAAGGGGTTCTTAACATTTGTTTGGTGATACCTTTTACCCATGTGTCACCAGTTTCGAATTTGAAAAGAGGAAAGAATAACAAAAAGAACGACTAAAGACCTTAAGTGCAAAAAAAAAAATTGGGTGTGAACTTTAATCTTGAACGTATGTGATTTCTGTTGCTAGCCCAAATTTATTCCATACCACACAAATGATGTAGTATAACACCTATATCACGAATTTTTCAGGGTTTGGTAGCCTTTGTGATTTACTCTAATATTGCGACGTCAACAATGAACCTCAGTGAGTGTAAAATATTCGCTGTGTGCTTACACAAGATGAAAAGTGTTTTTAGTGAACATCTTCTCCTGCATATTACCTTCTTTATATATTAACTGAGATAGGCTTCGAAGCGCAAATTGAGCTCAGGTTTCTTAAACCAAGACACTAGGCTTAGTTTCCTGTCACAGACTTGTCAGTCATGGTTTTTCTGTAAATTTTGACACTACAACTTTTTTTGACACCAACGAAAGACAAATGAAACAGAATGCGCACCTATTACTCTAAGCTTGTGGTTTGCTCTGAAAGCAATTCTCTCTGGTATAATCTCAATATTTGGTGATATAACTCAAAGCGCACGTGCGACAAGATTTTGACTGTTTGGGAACTGCCCACTGCGCCTGCCTTTTCGGACAGACGTGGAAAAAAGAAAGTGTAGGACGAAATTGAAGTATGTTACCCCAACAGTTTGGTCACTCCGGTTAACACTTACACTATAAAGGCTGGTAAAAATCCATGTAAGGTCCAGTCATGTCAGGCGCCCTGCTCGACACACTCCTTGAAGGTTATGAACTATGCAGCTATATGATTCACGGTGTAATTTTCAAATTTCTTACTCCTCATATTTTTTCCCGATTGAGCTTATAATTTAGTGCGAAGTTTGAGGCAATCTAGAACTGCTCGTACACACGGAGTTACGACAATACTGATCGGCTTCAAAAGTTTTTTCGGGGGAAACCGCTGGCTCGACTGGGCAAACAGGTTGTATTTCATGCTACGGTTGTTTTTGTACAACCTAGTCGACACCAATGTCTGAACTCTCTTGCAGTCCAATAAAAACATGTTTTCGCCTGTGAACTTGAACTAAGGGTTTCCTATTAGCTGTCCACGAAAAGCAAAAAAATGAATCGAGTAAAATTTTGCGCCAACGCAGATATCTGGCTTTTATTAAAAAGAACAAGACATTTCTGTCGCCTGTATTATTTTTACATAAATTTGTCCGTCCAATGCGAACTTGGCGAAAATCTTTAAAGTCACCCTGTAATTGTTGCAACATGGTTAACATCAACTCACTGTGATTACCAAGCACTACCACGAGAACGTACACTCTTCAGCCAACATTTTTCACTGAAATGTAACAGACATGCGATCGTGTGACAACGGTGTACGATGTCTCCTTATATGGCGCCAGGATCGACATGAAATACCCCCGCTAACTGTGTGCGAGTCACGGCCACATCCGGCAGCAGACAGCCTCAACTCCGCCGTGGAGTTGATATACCGCGCACTTCCCGTCCGTCATATCCGGGAAATTTCTGAACGAAAAAGGGGTCACGCAGGCACACACAATCGAGTTCTTTATTTCTTTCTTTATACAGGGTGTCCCAGCTATCATGCAGCAATATTTTAAAAAAGAGCAATGGCGTTACTCGAAGAAAACCTAGTGCAGAATGTTTCCAGTACAGTGGAGTAGCGTACAGTAATTTTTTCGTTAATGAGACGATTAATTATTTGTAATTAATTATCTAAATAGAGAAGTACCCTCCTAATCATTGAAGTGTCAATTAGGCACTTGTAGCAATCCACGAGAGGCATCTAACTGCGGTATTTTCAGCGACGAACTAATTTCGTACTCATTTATTCTGACCGATAAGGAAACCCCGCGAAATATGAATAATCACGGTGCTCCCACCCACCGCGTAAAACAATAAAAATGGGAATATATATATATATATATATATATATATATATATATATATATATATATATATATAGAGAGAGAGAGAGAGAGAGAGAGAGAGAGAGAGAGAGAGAGAGAGAGAGAGAGAGAGAGAGAGAGAGACATCGACAAAGAAGAGAGCTCCAGAAAGGAACGGTTTGAGTATTATGATGACCGCTCTAAAACACGATGCACCAGGACGAGGCAAAACGTCTGAAGCAAGCGAAACAAATGGCGCTGGCGCACAGCTTCGCTCTAGCTGATGGCACAAAGCTTTTGGAACATAAACCCCGGGGGAATGTCGGAATACGGATGGATGTTCGCGTTGTCTTCGCCACAATTCACCGTCTACTATACATAAACAGAAGCTCGAAAGGTGTTCGAGGCAACTTTAACCACCTAATCCGCACGCAAGCCCAAAACTATTTCTTTTATCACCTATGGGCAGAAGTAAACTGGAATCAGGCACCATCTTCAAAGCAGCGAGCGGATCGCAATTACTGTCCCCTGTCCGTTGACACAGGCGCGCGAAAGAGGAACGCCTCCGTCCCCGCGGCACCGGACTCTCCCCTCGTTACACCTTTCTACCCGGCTTCTTTACGTACACACCTGGATTTGCGCGCAGAATTAGTCCGGCTTACACCGGCGCAAACGGGAATTAGCGCTGGGAACCGGCGCACACTGGACGTCCATAAACACGCGATAAAACTGTGCAGCATTCGCCCTCGCCTTACTTCCGAAATCCCTCTTGGAAGGCTTTGACACTTTTTTTTTTTTGCGCTAACTTCGTCCGCTGGCTTGCACGCTTGGTCTAGTATGATTCGCATGGCTGTATGCGTAGCTACAGGCGAGTTTCCCACGATGCAAGTGGACAGCGAAGGTTGGGAAGAAAGAACGCAAAGCAAAGATGAGAATAGGAAGGGTGAGTTGGAAAGGATTATCGCAGACAGGCGGGTGCACGAGACCGCTAGATTTGCCCAGCCTATCGCAAGCACGCGGTCACAGAGGTTGGTTGCACGCAATCACGAAGAGCTTGCTCGAGAGATTTGCAATCCGCTGTAGCGGGAGATGCTCGTCGTGCACAAAACGGACAACGGGAACTTTAGAGGGGCATCTCTCAGCCCTCCGGATGGACAGAGCACCGGTGGCGCGCTTATTTGAGTTGACGATAGCAACAGGAAGGCAGGGACGGTGGCGAGTTTATACAAGCGCGCTGGCTAGGCGACGTTGCATCCAGCGATGACGTTTCCCTGATCCTTTGGGTGCGGATACAAGTTTACATCGACCGGTAGCTTATTCTTGGCCTGTGCATACATAGTGAGAAAACGTCTGAATTTTAGAGAGAGGGTGAAGTGTTTATTCTAATGCACAGTGATTTTTCGGCATGCGTGCACCTCTTACACGAGAGGAAGCGGGTGATTTACAAAAAAAAAAAAACGAAAGCTGCAGGGTAAAAGGTAAATACATGGTGTAACATCGATAATTGGAACACTTTAAAAAAAATTCCTGAGCGAACTGCTACTCGGTTCGCGCTCAAACTTCATACGAAGGTCGCATTTTGTGGTCGATTTTGCTTGACACCAAGAAAAACGACGGTACTTGCCTGTTTATTCCAAAAATAAATAAAAATTATTTGAGCCTATGGAAAAATGGCGGCCGCTTTGGACGTGCCAGCCAGTACAAGCTGATCTTGGAACGGCGGCGCCACCTGGGGTAGGCAGAGCGATACGCATGATGGGGATTGACGGTAGGAAGGAGCCAAAGGAGGTAGCAGACGATAGGAAAACCTGAAAGCGGGCGAGGAAACAAATCCAACGCTTATTGACAGCGATGAACCATGTGAATATTTTATTGTGGCTGGCATCAGCTGTTATGCGACTTTTTGTGACCATCGTAAACTAGGGACGAAAGAGATTTTCCGGTCGCCTGCAACCTCATTTGGCTCCTTCCTACCGTGATCCCCATCGTTCGTTTCGCTCTGAATACCCGAGGTGGCGCCGTCCAATGAACAGCTTCTACTGGCTTGCCCGTCCAAATCGGCCGCCATTTTTCCATAAGTGAAAATTGTTTTTACTTATTTTCAGGATAAGAAGTTAAGTAACACCGTCGTTCCCGGTTTCAAACAAAATAGGCCACAAAATGTGATCATTGTGTGACGTTTGAACGCGAACCGAGCAGCGGTTCGCTCAGGAAAAAAATTCCACAGTGTTCCCATTATCGATGTAACACCCTGTATAACAGGGGCGTAGAAACTAAAACTGGGTCCATAACTTTTCCTCAAAAGGCTTTTTTATCATGTTGCGTACTCCAATTGGCAAAAGAAACGCCAGCAACACACGCACGATAGCGCACGCGCGCGGCAGCAGGAGTAACTTTGACCGAGTTCGTAGAAGCCACTGTAACGGTCCAAAAAAAAAAAGGGAGAGGAGAAGTGGGAAGGCTCTTGTAGCCTGTGCCGCATCGGCCTCAAATTCAAGCGGGCATCATCGCGTATGCGCGGTGATGTAGTCTTCATTCATTCTGCAGTCGTTCTTCCAGTAGGGCACAAGGGAGGCGCGTTGCTGTGTTTATATATATACTTGCGCGTTATTTCTGAGGTTCGTCCGCTTTAACTCTGAGCGGCGCGTGCATCCTCCCCGCTCCGGCACCCTCTTCCTCCACCTTAGCGGCTTCCTGCCTAATCTCTTCAGTTTCATAGACGGGGCGCTTAAGCTTGTGCGTAAAAGGCATTTGATGTGAGTCGAAGTGACATAATAAGGTATTATGTTAGTATGTCGGTACCCTTTTTGTTAGGGCGCTTTTTTAATCTGCCGTATCACGCACACTGAACCCATTTGTTTCTAGAGGACAGTAGAACCCTAAAGTTTCGGTTACACAAATATGAGTTGTGTATGGCATTCAGACGTGAGCTAGAGAGAATAAAACTGCTTGATTCCTCTGTCATAGGAATCGGTAAAATACGAAAGTGAAATGTGCAACGAAATCTGCAGCTGAGCATGATTTGCGGGTTGGTGGCTGTCTTGTGGGTGTGCTTGGCGAGCGATGTCCTGCTGGCGGGTCGCTTCGGCAAAGGTGTACTGGCGTCATTTCCGTGACGCATATCACTTCAGTGAAATCTTGGTGTATTCCGGCACAAAACACTTTCGTGTTAAAAAAAAAACGAAAACAAACAACCCTAAGTATAACGTACTCTTTAGTACTAAAGGTTGCTTCCCCGCAGGAATACCCTGTGTGCAGGGGTGCAACCTTTACAGGCCACTTGCTTCGTTGTTATGGCGTCGTTTCCGTGACGGATATGACATCAGCGAAATCTTGGTGTATCCGGGAATAAAACACTTTCGTGTTGAAACAATTTTTTTCTGCACGACTTATCCAAATTAAAAGCAAACACACAACTTTGCACAACTCGCACGTAAAATATTCTACTCAAAAATGATCACACACGTTTCCGACTCTTTCGAATTATTGTAATCGTTCGGCATTGATTTGTGAACTTCTGTTCGCGACATTTTTTAACTGTACGTGACACCTTGTTAACAGCTTTTTTCTTCTCAGTTCTTTCCTCTTCTTTTCCTTTTTATTCTTTTTTCATATCTATCCTGAAGTTATGCGCACGTTAAAATATGCATTTTAATTATAGTTTCTGGCGTTGTTTGCGTGCCTTTAGCGTGTAAGGTTCGGCGGTTGGAAAGGGGGGGAGGGGACGTCTTTTTTCGAAGTGTGTCTTTCGTGCAGCTTTTACCCACCGTCCCCTACATCATTTGAGGAAGGTAATAGTTATATATTATTATTATATAATTACAGCAAGTTAACTTCGTGTGTCCTTACGAACAACACATGCTTACCGCACATACGCGCGCGGTTTCCTATAGGCACACGGCCCTCACATGGAGTTTAGCTTAAGTAAACAATGCGCCAATGCATGAACCAATGTGATTCCGCTCCTCCGTGTTGGATAACTTTCGTTCGAAAGGACCAGCTCACGATGGCGTGTAAATACAGCAACGTGCAACAAAATGACAGGTGTTCATTCTGCTTCGGCGGGCATCACACCCGATGGCGTACGATGTGAAATGCGGCAGTAATAACAATAATAATAACAAAAAACTCCCACCTTTCCTTTATCGAAGATCAGAGGACGAAAACAAAAAATACATACTCCTCAGCGCGGACCAGAGGGGCGAAGATTTCACGTCATTTGTAGCCCCTTTCCTTCCGCATCCACGAAAACCGGCCCAGATGTGTGGAAGGGAGAAGGGCGCCCCACCTATTGTTTCCGCCATTCGGGCTCACTCAAGATCCCGATCGGTCTCTCAGACATCGGCGTGCGGCCAGCGCACCGGGCTTTTTTTTCCCGCGGGCGGCCGAATTTGCGGGTCCGTCCTCGGTTGCTGTTCACTGCCACACTTCGTTTCGGCACCGCTGAGGTTCGCCTCTGCGTGGGCGCTGACCAAAACGGATGGTCCTTCGGATTGTGTGCGCACGGCATCGAATTGGCGTTCCGCCGGTTTTAGGGAGCAGCCTGTTCGAAGGAGCCGCCAACGCGGCTGCTTCCCGCTTAACATGGCTTACGTTTCTCGTCGATTATTAAGGGAAACATTTTGGAGCTCTGCCTTATATTCCCCTCGTTCAGTCGACCTTCAGCGTCCTTGAGTGAATCAAAGCGTTCCATAGCACGAGGCGTAACGCTAGCCACAATGCAGCAGTAGCGAGTGCTGGCCGTCCACCATAGTGCACAGCAAAGGAAAGAGGCAGAAGAACGCAGCGGAACAAGTGAACATTCACCAGCGAAACTAATTGAGCTGACTAACTAAGGTTAAAAAAAAGCGGATGACAACAAAAATTGTGTGGACGTCAATATAAGGGTTGCCGGTAAAATAGTCCAACCGGGAGAGGAAGAGACATAAGTCGACGGTGGACGTGGCCTTCAAGTCGTCTTAGAGATAACATGAGATCCTCTGTGTATATTGTGGCAACATTCTGCAGCTGAACTTATGCAAACATTGTTGCAGCCGAAGGACGGGACCTTGATTTGTTTTTCATGTTTGGAACAAACAAGAGCGCCAGGCTCCTTCACGGCGGATGCACGGACCAGTGCAGTGACGTCACGCTGGTTCAAAGTGGGACTTAATGCTACCGTAATCTTTTCAGTTTTAATTATAAGCCACTACATGCCTATTACCCGCACTGCTTTGGTTGCATCGAATAAACCCGCTCACAATATGTGAAGTGCCGCCTCTTCGGACTCGCGAGTGAATCGCCACTCCCGACGTCGCCCAAGTGCGTAAAGGGGAGCGTGAAGGGAAAGGGCGCCTTTGAGCGCGATCTTCTCGCGAAGGAAAAAGGAAAAGGAGTACAGACAGCTCCAAAAGTATACGCAGAACACGAGCTACACATTATCCTGGTAACATTATCCTTTTAACTCTCTTCACTCTCGGACTATAGCGGCGACTGGTGGAGTAGGCCAGGACGACCAGCCAGAACCAAGGCACCTTGGCTGAAGTCTAAAATCCAAACTTCTTCGACCATGTCGGAACGGCGCAATCGGAAAGACGTCCGTGCCGTAAAGCGAGGGACCCAGGTTCAATTTTTTCAACTAACAGTAGTCGCCCCTCGGCCACACCTCATTGGGTGCGATCACTACCTCTGCGCAGAGGTTCGATTCAGACCACGGGAAGCGTTTTTTTTTCTTAAGGCGCTTCGTGTTTCATAATCATCCCCACCACCATCATCATCATCATGTACGCTTTGTGGGAACCCGCTGTGTAAATTTGGTTTTCCTGCAGTGCCCTTTGGTGTTACGATCTGCGGCGCAAGTGTGGCATAGAAAGCGTCGCTTTAAAATCTTCAACTCTATCTTCCGTGTTCTTTTAAAAAGACGCGACGTCAAAAAAAAACTTTGAGTTTTGTACGAAAACTGCGCATGTTGAGTTTTCTGGACGATATTTCGGCGACAAAGGGACTTCTTTCTTTGCTTAGCGATCAACACGCGAAACAGCGATGCCTCACCCCTTTCCACACCCTCTTGCCATCCTTTTTAATGTGACAGAGAGTGTTACGTCATAAATCCTGATAATGACAGTGCCGGATTTCACTGGTATAACCCGGAAATCTAGTCCCACGAATTTACATCAGGCATTGTAATGATGAACTTAAGCACGTACGCTTAAGTTCATTATCGCAGACCTTTCAGCGAACAGCGCGAATATTCGTCTCCGCAATTTGTGACGTTACACACCACGGCGCAAGAAATTGTTTGCTTGCTTGTGTCATTGCATAGCTCATCGAACTGCCGTTACAACACAGGATGCGCTGCATTTACAAAATATGCTTATGCGGACGCAGGCAGGCCTCATAAGTGGCTCCACGGTTGAGGTACTCGCCATTATCGGCGTGCTCCGAGTTATCTTAGACCTACCTGTTGTCTACACTAATTAAAACGCTGATTTTCTGCCTCTGTGAACTGTACCAACTAGTTTTAATCAGCAACTATAGCTAGTCGACAGACCTTCCGTGAATGCGCTTACGTTTTTGTTATTTCGTTGTCGGCTTTTGGTTCACCAGTTCCATCAGCAGACATTACCCTCACCTGAGCTTCGTTCCAAATTAGACTGACGACGGCGATGATGATGATTAAGAAACATATATCGAATGATCACGTGACCAATGGTCGCGTGGTCACGTAAAGCCTTTGTCAAAATGTTCTAGACCAAGCCAGAGATTTCTGGACACAAAGAAATCAAAGCACAGGCTTAAAGCTCAACTGTGACCAAATTAATTTATCACAGGAAAAATGAAAGGCGTCTTTTCTTTTTGTCACAAAATGTTTCAGCCCCACTCGAAGGGTAACCTTGTACTTTGACGTTTTTGTGGCGTATGCACTTTTGGCGTAGCCTAAAAATTTTGACAAAGACTGTGCGTATGAACGGACAGGTCTCCCCTTGGTGCCAGGCATACGTGATATTTTGAACCATGAACAACTTACAATGTAACCACGCGTGTCTCGATGAAGCAACGTGTCTACAATAACTGGCGCACCGTACCAACCCGAGCCGCACAGTGTTCACACAAACGCGGCCGCGTATTAGCGCCACTGATTTTGTTGATCCTCCCCTCCTCACCTCCCATCGGTGTGCTCCGGGGGTCGATTGACGAGAGCGGCGCGGAAAGTAAACGATCCGCCATTTGTTACCGGGGAGGGGAGCGGCGCTTTTCCCGAAGGCGAGTCCGTCAGGCCCTATACTTGGCCCCGACAGCCCGGTGAGCAAACCGGCCCCGGGAGTCCCGAGTTCGGGTGTTCCTTCGGCCCCTTAATGATTTCGGTGGTCACTGAATCGGCAGGGATGACCCCTCGGCGGCGAGATCGGTCTCGCGATGCTTATCCATTTGTCTATCACCACCGCCTCCAGCCTCAGCGTATCTTCCCCGGGTATCCGCGCTGCCTCGTCTTCCTAGTTCTCCTTGCATGCGAGGAGAACTCAGAAAACGAGGTACTGCTTCTCCGCATGGCTCCTATCGTCATGTCGATAGATTCTAGCAAAAATGCTCGAGGTGATTATCACAAGAAAATAGTTCTTTTGTGATTACGGGGCTTGTTGAAAATGACCGGTAGCTTGCCAAGCGAGTGTATCCTCCCGCAGCAAAGAAGGTAATGATACCGGTCACAAATAACATTGGTGGGAGGATGCGATGGTGGAATTGAGTGTAGAGAAGTGATTGAACGGTCCAAGTGTACACAGGAAAAGGAGGAAGTAGCAGATGATACTCGTCATCAACTGCATTGAATAATTCAGCGTTTAGAGCTGTGACCGGTGGTATCTGATATATCGGTAAATATTTCGTACGCCCTATGAGCCCCGTCAGCTCTGCCTAATCGTTCCCGTAAAAGTCACTTGCAACTTTTTTCACTACGCTGTTTGATCCAAGCAGCATATGTATGGCGTCAACGCAGCACTTGAGAAACTAACGACCGTATTCTGAACGCCTCCTCTACTTGAACCTGCAGTGGAGGAGATCCTTGAAAAATATACTTGAAAGAGATTTTCCCATGTAAAAGCATTGTGGTATCCCACACAGAGCCGAGTCGAAGAAACACATGGACGGAAGGGCAAACTCAGAATACGGCCATAAGCCCAGCTAGTGGGTGACTGCGAGTAACACGGTGATACCTTTCATGGAACGTCCATGTACTGCGGAGAATTCGAGACATAAAGACGTACACATAAAAGCCCTACTATACCGTTTGGAACCATATCATCGAGGTATACTTTAGTTAATTCAGGCTGCCAAGTTATCCGATATTCTTCAATTAGGTCGGTAAAAGTACGGAAACATCTAAGGTACATGCTTGCTGCAGCTGCTCGCCAGTCAAAAAGATAATTCCAAAACGAAGAGGGAGGGGGCGGGGGAAGGGGGGGGGGGGGGGTCTACCCGAGGTTCCCGGGAAATTTGGTACATTGGTTGAATTAAAACGATGGTCATGCGCTCTGAGAAGCGACTAATCCGACAGAATTCCTCCACTTGGCGGACGCCCATACGCTACCTCCTTTCAGACGTCAAGCCGAACTAGCGGTAAAAGCAGGATGGCATCGACTTAAACGGGGCCGGGTTAAATTTCGGAAGGAGACGGAGTGGTAGAGACCTATGGGAACAAGAAGTGTCGTAAAGAAGACGTGGGGGAGAGGAAAGAGGTGCGTCCGGCGGTTGAGACACATACGCAAGAAATAGAAGCGCCTGTCCGTTGGGTCCGCATAGACAGAGTTGAACTCCAGGGGCGGGGCTGAAGAAAGGCGTCGCGATCTTGGCGCATTCAGTGCGCGGGTCGCCGCTCCCTGAGGCAGAGCACAAGTGGTTCCAGAATAGGCGCCGCAAAATAAAGGGGGCTTCACCACAATGGCGTACCGCTGCGGCCTCAGCAGTGTGGAAAAGGCTGAACGAGAACGAAGCTTGCGGAAAGTTTCCAGTAGAGAGAGAGGGAGAGAAAAAAAAAAAGATGCAACTGCGGTGTGAAGCAGCCAGGGGATAAAGGACCAGCCTGGGCCCCCCTTCCCCCCTTTCTGTTCCTCCTTCCGTTCTATGCTGCCCTTTTGTACTTCTATTACAGCCGCGCATGCCTTGTCTGTAGCTCACCATGCGTTACAAGAATGTACAGTACTTTCTTTACCGTACGCTATACAAGACGCGTATACACCTTGGTTTCATCTGGGAAGATCCCGATGAACGCTGTCGAGGTGACGCGCCGCAGCCAAATCAGTTCTTGCTATATGCCCTCCCCTTCCCCCTCCACACAGTGTGTTTTCAACAGGCGCGGCCCCTCACCAAATTTTTTGGTGTACCTATTCTGTTCTTGCAGGCTGAGCTCACACACGGGCGTGGTTTTTCTTAAAACTGGCACGATTTTACCGTTTATAATATCTTCTTACGATAAAAAAAGCTTCTTGCCTTTCTGGTTTGTACTAAACGTCACCATTAACCCAAGTCGTACGTACCGGGGTGGACTCCCACACAAGCGCAGTTAAACTCACAATGTGCATACGGTCCCAGTAGTGCGCTGGGCCGCTTCGAACTTTACCGGTGGTGAGTCAGTAGAGCGACAACCGTGGATAGTGCGCAGAAAGGTCATAATGTGTGCTACTTCCTCTCAAGGTCGTATCTTGCTGCGTTGATTTGGTTCTTGAGCCACTGTTATGGAGGTTCGCTGTGGCGCGCTCTTAAAAGTAGATCCGTGGAGTTGAGGCAGTTTAGTGACGCCAATAAATGCCTTTACGGAGCACCAGACTGGCTCTGTGTGCACAACGATACATTTTGTTTGAGGAAACAAATGCGCTAGTAAATAAGACCGTAAACAGGAGCAAAAGGTGGGAAGTTAAGCAAAGTATTAGCCTCGCATACATCATACCTTGGTAGCCAAGATGAATGGAAACAAATGCAAGCAAGATTACCCAGGCAACATCCACAAAAACCACCAATTTTCAGCACAAAGAGGTGAAAAAAGAGGAAAAGTTGTCGCACCAAATTCTCAATTTGCTTTTTTTTTAAGATAAAAAGATATGCGAGACACAATTTTTACAGTAAAGGCCGCTTGTGACATTTTGTTAAAGAGAGTAAAAAGTGAAGATGAAAAGAGGAGAGTCATAAAGCGTCCTCGAAGCGAAATTGAGCGATCTACGTACACACTCTGCCACAATTCTACAAAACGGAAAAATAAACAGAAAAGAACGCTTGACATCGATAAGCTGTGAGAGCGGCTTGGGGAACCGCGCAGCCTTTGTGGTATGCATGCCTGGGCATCCTTCTAGCTCCCTATTCATGCGAGGCTCCTGAAAGGAGCTCCAGTGACGTCCCGCTGGGGCCGAAGAATCGCGGGGGAATTGAGACGTTCAGTCTGGGGCAGGAGAAAGCCGAGCCCCTCCCAGACGCGCACAGCACGAGCGCACACGAGGTGCAAAGCCGGAAAGAAGTTTCGTCCGAACGAGCCGGACGTCCGTCGTCTGCGTTGGGCGACGGATTTTCCCGTAATCGCCTCGGGGTGATTCTTAGCGCCCCATATAGATCAGGGAATTAAACGAGACGCCGCTGAAAACGCGTGAGAAATGAAGGAGCGGTGCCCGGAGAATGAGAAGGAAAAGAAAACGCATTGTTCTTTTGCTTGATTGGTCGGGTCGTTCATGCGTCGAGGTTGATGGATGTGAGCTACAAACTGGTTCCCCCAGCTTCTTTTTTTTTTTTTTTTTAGTCTTCAAAGAATCCAGCAACATTCACTAAACTTGGACGTTTAGTGCTTCATCGCTGGGCATACCTGTCTGCTCCAATTTTTCTTCATTCTTTCCTTTCTCTTTTTTCTCTATGTACCCTTTGCCACGGGCAGAATAGCAAACTAGGCTCAAGCCAGGTTAACTTTCCTGCCTTTCTTCTACATCCTTCCTTCCTTCCTTGAAAGGTCAGTGTTTTCAACTGCTTCCGGGTTGGGTGCGCCCTTCGTGTAGAAATCCAGCTAATACTACATTAGCGTTGCAAGACGGAAACCAAACGTTCTCGCAGGTAGACTTTTTTATCTGTTTAGGGCGCACACCAGTTACGTGCGATTTATTAACAACTAGAGTGAGGCCCAGGGGAGTGGTCGGTCTAGTGGTGTTCTGTGGTATGCATATTATTAACAGCGCGTAACAGCTATTGTAACAGAACATGAACAAAACTAATCAAGGGGTGAGCTATTGTTGGTGGTAATATGCTTTGAGGCTGGCAGAAATTAAAGCTAGAAAGACCGGCGCTGTCAAGATGCAGTGCGGACTATGCAACTTAATTTCCAACCACAGTACGTTATCTGCCTATGACGTTTGTCAGCCATGGATCCTTCTACTTGGGCTGAAAAAAAGTTATGGTAGACTGCACGGCGGGTATGGTTACTCGTAACGTATTCTCAAGACGAGGCGAAAGGGACGGGAACACCGGTTTTGCTCCAGCCGCTCGTGTATTCGACTTTATTTCGCTGCCTAAATGATGTGCAAAAGAGCCAACTTAAAGATATTGCAGAAACCCGTTGCAAAAACTTTGTTGTCAACGATATACAAAACATTGTTCATAAAAACTCACGACTTCGCAACGGGGTCTCCACCTCCTTACTTTCCCCACTGCCGGGTGATCGTATCTTCCACCCCTGAGCACCTAATCTGGCGCTGGTCCGCGTTTTCCCTGTACCGGCCAACCCTCACCAATGATATGCCTCCCGATGCCTCAGAAGATGATCCTCCATTTGAAGATCCTAATTTTATCACAGTCCTTGAGCTGTTCGGCGTAGAGAGTGGTCTGTCAAATTTAGTGTAGACTGGGGCCTACTCCGGTCGCGAAAGTTCCCTTAACACCTTCGCCTGGCCTCCACAGTCTGAAGGGAACTCCTGTGCGGTCTTCATGAATGCTTCATCTCTTTAACTGGGCTACTCCGCGGTGGCTCAGTGGCTAAGGCGTTGCACTGCTGAGCCCAAGGACGCGGGTTCCGTCACGGCCACGGTGGCGGCTTTTCTGATGGAGGCGAAAAGCAAAAACGCCCGTATGCTCGAGATTTCAGCTCACGTTAAAGATCCCCAGGTGGTCAAAATTAATCCGGAGCTCTCCACTACGGCGCGCCTCATCACCTGCGTTGCGTCTGTGCGTTAAAACCTACAATCAATCAATCAATCCATCAATCAAACTGGGATACTCCTCCCTTCTCCGTCCTTCCCTACCCCTATTTTGGCCGCATGGCTTTCCCTCTATTAATAAAGGACTACAACTTCACCCACAGAAAGAATGCAGATTTTATAGGCGCCGCTTCTGAGCGTTCGTATTCGTTGCTTACCGGCCACGCTCGGTGGCTACGCGACGCCGTTTCATCTACAAGAGCTTCTGTTTTTCGGGTGGATTTTTTTTTTTTTGTGATGCCCCATCTGATCTGACACGACGAGTGGCTCAAGATCGCCTTTCTTTAACGGCTTGTGACTTAATCAATTACGTCATCGGGAATGCAGCGCGCCACTTTGAAACCTGCTTCGAGTGACTGCTTCATAGCCCGGATGCGAATGTGAAGGAGGGGGCACTGCCGCTACCCCGTGGCTGTGCGGCGTGGCTTTAGCTTCTTGTTTTGTTGCGAGGCCAGATATGCCAGAAAATGTATCGGTAAAAAGGTAGCTGAAGGATGCTACGCATGAAAGAACACCCTTTCTGACAATAACAACAACAACAAAAAAAAACATACGAAGCCATGCGACAAAAACCAACTTTATGCACCGCCGCAGCAGAGCTTGGAAAAACGAGAAGGAAAAGGTATCGCGAACGGCTTCGGGCGTCCGTAAAACCGCCTTTGCGAAGCCCCATTTGAGCGCCTTTGTTTTATTACATCACTTGTTGCGAGTGAGACTCGAGTGAGCGGCCGACAGCGAGACGATTCGCATGCCTTCGGCTCGCATGCCTTCTTGCTGCATTCGCCTCTGTTGGGTTCTATCACGCATCCACGGGCCAATCTCTTATCTGTGCATAGCTGTTGTCTCCGCTTAACTGGACTCAAGAGCAGGCGATTATCCCGGAAGTCACTTTGCAGCTTCGAAAATGCTGACGCCGAGTAGGCCACGCAAAAAGTGAGAAAATTGTGCAAATTCCTCTGCACGCAAGTGAGAAAAGTGAAGGCGCCGGAGCATCCTGCAGTTTCTCAGTGCTGCAGATGTTGGATTGAACACGTTTATTTTCTTCCAATTGTTGGCCCCTCTTGCGGAGTCCGCTGGACAAAATCTACCCACACTGCACCCCATTTTTTGTATAAAGCTGATCAATCACAGCGTTACTCAGCAGTCGCTACCCCTCATGAAAATTACTTCTAGCTGCAATGAAAACGAAGACACCACAGTCTACTAAATACGCGCTTGTTCGCGAGACATCAGGCCGCAAGGACAGGAGGCTCGGAGTTTCGTACAGGCAGGCCTATTACGACCATTGTACGCGTAATTGCGGTACGTGTTTTTTTTTTCTCTCAATCACCTAGATTAAATCATCATTAGAAAGGAGAGTTAAGAGCGGTGCGCGCGGAAAGGTGTCAGCCAAATAGCAATACCTATTCATTTTGGAAAGTCAGGGAATCACTGAAGTGAATTTTGTGAACTCTTATTTGGAACGGAATTGGGATCTCAACTGATCTCATCCTTTATTTGACATTCTAACGAGCATGCGGGCTTTTTAACTTAACTGTATGGTTCGGACGAAGAAATAAACTTGGCTCCAATCCACACTGTAAAGGTGGTTGGAAAGCAAAGCTTTAAACGACACTCACAACAATTGTCCATGAGACGTCACTTGAATTCACACACGTGGCTCTACAAAGATTGAAATCAGAGAATTTGCCAGCCGTTACCTGGGATTCTCGGGGGCGGCCGAGTCCCGAACGCACCAACAGCGTCGGCCACGGCAGGGCTAGAGCGGCGGACGCCGCCGATGTGGCCCGGCCATGCGTCGACAGAAAGAAAACGGAGAGGAGCGTCTTTCGAAGGGTGAGACAGCGGAACCTAGCCACCCTGATGTGCTAGCTCGGCGCTACACCATCGCGCGACACAAGCGCATACACCGAAACAATTCGGCATGTGAGCTTAGTGATTCCCACTTATACCGATTTAAGCTGGCTAGTTTAGTAAGTTTGAGAATTGCGAGGAAGCTGAGGGAACTTTTATGATTCCTATTTATCAGAATCTGTTGCTACTTTCCTGTTGCTAGTAATCAGAACCTGTTGCTAGTAATACCTCTTAAAATACAACTGAATTGGAAATCACCAATTTAGAAAACGGAGTCCCGTTCATGGCAAGCAGTGCGCAAAAGGTAGCGTTGCCTGTATGCGCTCTCTACATTTTGTTTTCCCGCCCTGTAAACCAATCCTTAACGAATTTTTGCAGTTCGGGCACTTAATACTGTTGGGTCCGGGTTACCGAGGGGGTGCTGCCGGACAATTTAATCAAGCAGTGTGAAGGAAGCGCGCAATTGACCTGAAGCTGCGTCAAAACAGGCCCAAAACAACTGTCGCTAAAGCAGACGACAAAGCCGTCCCGCCGACGCACCCGCCAGTTCGAGCAAGTACCTGCGCGCGGGGAACGCTGGGTAACCATTCGCCGCGCCATCTTCACTGTGCTCCGTGAGTGAAAACCGCCCTCCCCCTCACCAGCCGCGTTGAGAGTATCTTTTCCTGCACGCCACGAATGAACCGTTGGCTGGTAGAGGTAGAAAGCTTTGCTTTAAAAACTTCCTTCTCGGCCACGTAACAAACTACATCAGTGACGTCACACTGGTGATTAATACGGTCTGACGTTATCTCACTCATTAACTAATAATTATCGTCTATATTAATAGTTTGCGTCGGCGTCTCACTTGTTACGGTTTAAACGCGCTCGCCGTCCTTGGGCCGTCACAACCGTCACAACTTCGTCCGTCGCAACCGACGGCTTCAAATCGTCAAGGACGATGGTGCGAGGTAAGCGAAACCTATGAATGCCGTTCTCCTATAAAGAAGTTCATCTAAATCAGTCGAAAAAACGAAAGAAAATGGCCTCCAGGTCGTAGCTTCAACTGACACGACTCTTTAAAGCGCCGCAGTTAAAATCTGGCGACAAATGGACGCAACCTCCTGGCCGCATGCACCAAGGATACAAACCTGTTTCTCTATGCCGTTTTAACAGTGCCTCGCAGGCGAAACGGCCAATGCAGCTTGCCCAACTTGCAGTGTTAGCTCTCTTATACCGAAAAAATAAATAGCGCACGAAAGACGAGTACAGGACGAGCGTCAAGCACAGCGCTGTGTCTTTCGAGCGCTGATTTTTTTTTTTTTTCGATATGAATGCGTGCCAACTCGCCCAACTTGCCATCTTGTTAGCTCTCTCATTACGTATATACACTTAGTTTGGTGTCACAGAACGGTATCTTCCCATGAAAGATATCTTCTCCACCTGACAGAACTGGTGTTTTCTGCATGAATTACGCCACCGATTCCGCGACCTTCTGCCCTGAAAGAAAGCTTGCTTTGGCAAGCAAGCTTTCTTTTTGCACATCTAAGCTATGTGCAACAGCTATCGAGCACAATACGTCAAATACGGAGCACTGCACGGGGAAAGTTTCGCGTGAGTAAAGCCTACTGTACAGTCCGAGAATTTCTGTAGAAAAGCGCGTGTAATTTTCTTCAATCCTTCAAACCAACAAAGTAAATCTTAATGATTGATTTCAGGGCCGAAATATCCATAGAAAATTTATGAATAATACTTTGAACCATTGAATTCCAATCTATCCATTTTAAAGATGATATTTGTTGCGAGATTTTTGGGCAACTTTTCCATGGTAGCCACCATGTGCGGCAGTGTTCGCAAATTAAAATGAACCAGCGAGTCCATGCCTGGCTGCGAATTTCTCACTTTGCCTAGTGCAGCCGCTAAAAACCCGCCGCGATGGCTCAGGGGCTAAGGTGTGCAGCTGAGCCCAAGGACGTGATGGGTTCCGTCTGGGCCACGGTGGCTGCTCTTCTGATGGAGGCGAAAAGGTGGCTCAGTGGCTAAGGCGTTGCGCTGCTGAGCACAAGGTCGCGGGTTCAATTCCCGGCCGCGGCGGCCGCTTTTCTGATGGAGGCGAAAAGCAAAAACGCCCGTGTGTACGAGATTTCGGCGCACGATAAAGATCCCCAGGTGGTCAAAATTAATCCGGAGCCCTCCACTACGGCGCGCCTCATCGCCTGCGTTGCGTCGGCGCGTTAAACCCCACAATCAATCAATCAGTGATGGAGGCGAAAAGCAAAAACGCCGTGTGTCGAGATTTTGGCGCCCGTTATAGAAACCCCCGTAACCAAAATTAATTCAGAGCCCTCCACTACGGTGCACCTCAAATCCCAAGTGCAGCATCGGCGCGTCAAGCCCCGTAATCATTAGCAAAGACAGCGCAATATATTTCTCTAATATAGTTTTGTAACCCCGCTTCCATTATCAGTTTACGACGGTTACGGCAGAGGTTATCGCTGGCCGCGCAATAAGTAACATGCGTGCAATAACAAGCAGTCTTACGACAGATCCCGTGTTAACTTGGGTCTCTTGGTAAGATCGGCATGCCTTTTTTTTACACTGCCGCAATGTATCGTAGCGGTGGTGTCACATGCCGACCGCAAGACCGTGTCCTTGTCACCCGTACACGGTGAAGAAGTGTCAGCCGCTGTACAGGCAGGCGGCCAAGATTACCTGTTGAGATTTTGTACGCCTTATCTTGGATGGCCTTGCCTGCGCGTGGATGTCGCCCAGCGTTCGATAAGCTCTATTCCGAGTCGAGATGGCTAAGCGAAGACAATTGCACATAAACACGCCACAGCCGCCAAGGCTACGGCTTGTCGCCGGCGTGGTCAACACGTCTCTCAGGCATACATTTGCATCTACCTCCGGTACACAAATACGCGATCGGTGCTAAAGCGCTTTCTAAAATGACAACAGGAATACCGCAGAACCCTAACAAGAATTACTGCCGTAAGACAAAAACTTTGTTGTGACAACAGAAGCTCTGTTACGACAAAGCCATCTGTTGTTACGACACATTTATGTCGTACCGACAACGTCAATTTTCTCAACGACAAATATTCCCGTAGTCACAGCAGTACTACCTGTCGCTACTATAGCCATCATGCTGTCGTTACATAGCCAGCTGCCAGAATCACGGCACAAGAATACGACAAGACGATAGTACGACACGCAAAAATACAAACTAACGGAATTTTTCTTCTCATTTTCGACTGGGTGGCATTTCAATTCACCGTAATTCTTTAAGTGAGAATTGCTTCCTCACAGTATCGATGGAGTCATTAGAAAATCCACACCACTTTGAACAGAACGCATGAATGAGGATGGTGATGATACCGATTATTACAATATTGATGACTACGCGACGAGCGCACGTGCTTTTAGGTAATAATAGGAAAGGAAGCGATTGCTCTACTCCAACTTGTTCCTCCTTATGAGCTGATGACAGTTCAAAATGTGAACGTAAGTGAAGAAGGGTAAACACGAACACGTACGCGTGCTCTCTCCCTCTCTCGCACGCACGCACACACGCACACGCAATTAGCTCTCTGACACATTTACATGCACGCAAATTAAGAGTAGCCTGATTGTAACTACCTATGAAAATCGTCACCGGTGAGGAATAAGGGAAAACGAAATAACCACAAAATTCTCGGTGTCAGCATTTATTGTTACATGTGATGTTAGGGCAAAAAGTACCTTAGCGATAAAAGCATTGCTAAGGTTATATGATTTAATAAATAAAACAGCATTTAAACTCCTTTTCGAGATTATATGTGCAAAAAAAAAGAGAATAGATGATGTATATTTCGTACCAGTGCTTAATTTAGCACTGTTTTTGTTTTTGTCCTAATTTAAAGGTATAACCTGTAAAGTTGTAGTATGCTGGGTTGTTCGGCTCGCCAATCCGCTCTCGCTACTTTTTCTCGCTCACTTTATCAGCGCATGGTCCACCCTCAGCCAGTACGCACCGGTATATTCCCCCGTTTTCGAAATCACAATGCGCTGTTGCAGCCATTGGTCGGTGGAATTCATGATGTTATGTAGAGAATATACTCTGCAGAGATTTAAGAACTTCATCACTGCGCTTCAACCGAAGGTATAGCTCTAAAACAAGCAATTTCTCTGTGGGGTTGGCGGAGTGCATTTACTTTTTGCCAAAAGCCCACACAGCACACGAGATGTTAATCCTAAACACCGACACTGCGTAAGGAATAGGCCGAAGCCGATCTAAAATGAACAGTCCCCTAAACTACAAAATCAAATCCCGTTACTCAAGAGAAATATGGTTAGAACGCGAAGCCTGCTCCCACGCAACCTGAGTCGAAGCCAAAGTCCAAAATCAAAATTGCTTCGACAGTGTCGGATAGGCGCAATCGGATAGTCGTCGGCTTCTAACGCCGAAGGAACCAGGATCTGACTACGGGAAGCCATTTTTTTTTTCTTGAGGCACTCATTGTGTAAGTTGGCTTTCCTGCAGTGTGTTTTGCGTAACGATGGCCGACATCAGTGAGACATAGAAAGCTTCGCTTTAGCAATGCCGCACAAGAAGACACCGAAGCAAGTTTGTGTGTAACGGAACGAGCCTGCGTAACGAACGATGCATGCAGCTTGCGCAAAAAAAAAAAAAGGGAGTCAAAATTGTAACACACTTCAATTCCAGCACCGGTGGAAATGTATTTTCAAAATTTCGCCGTAAATATAGCGCAATAACTCACCGATTTTTATTTCTCTATTCTTTGTGGCCCATGGCTTCACCAGCACACTAAACTTGCGTTCTGGGTCCACGCTGGTAGTACTACGAAGTAAGACATAAGCGGGCAGCTAAGGGAAACGAAAGTGCCGGGTAGAGAGGTGGCAAATAAAAAGAAGTATCCATAAATTGCAAAAGCTTACTCCTTCAAAATATGAAGGTGTCGCTAAACAAGCGGTGTTAAGTGGTTCTTTTTTCGTCGCCATGTACTCAGTGCGATTTTAGCTGAGAGGAGCGCCCTTCCAACGGCAGCTCGGGACCAGAAAAGTGTTGTAAGCGCTCTGGGAGGCACTAAAGGATAAGCAGTTAAACAAAAAAGGACAAAACAACGAAAGGCAAATTCGGAAGAGAAAGCATACACGCCCAGATACCACCCCTTGCTTCTCTTTTAGCCTTTTAGAAAACAAACATAGAGTAGAAACTGAATAAAAACAACGCAGAAAACTGGAGCATTTACGGCTTAATGTAACAGAAGGGAAGAAATTAAATAACCCCCCCGCAAGAAGCAGCTCTCTTGAACAGACTTTGGAAGGCATGCAAAACTAGCGATGAACATAATTCCCTATGCTTGGGAGATGGAGTTCTTTCAGCTGCTTGCGCCGGAAGAAGCTTCCGGAGAGCGGACCCCTCCCTCCTTCCCAACGAAAAAATAAAGAAGACCTTCCCTTCTCGAGTCTTTCCAACAACTGTCGGCTTTCATACTTCCATTTAGCACACTGCATTAGCGATGTTAAGGCGGAAAAAAATCTCGGCACTATGACGGTTTAACGCAGGGGGTGGCGAAGCAGCGAAAACAAAAACAAACACACGCGGCCAAAGTCGACCGTTGCGGGTTTAATGCGTGCTGCCCATAGTGGCGTACACGAGGGTCGGTCCATAAAACGAGATGAGGAATGGCTCGAGCCCCGGTAAGTGCCCTGCGGCAGGCACACGCCGGGCAAGTGTGCGTTGCAGTGAAGAGGGGGTGTCACCACTGCGAAGTTAGCCCGGCCCGAAGCACATTTTTCGGAAGCGCCGAAGACAAAGTCAGGAAGGAACCGTGTAGGCGCGCTCAAGTGGAAGGCTTACTTAGGGGCTGGCGGCCCCGGCGGACAATTTCGTTAAAAATTAAAAAAAAAAAGTATGCAAGCGGCCGGCAGTTTCTTAACTGGCCCGGTCTCTTGTAAGTGAAACAGTACCGATTCCCGTCTTCCATAAGAAATAAAAAAAAAAGGGTGTGTGGAGGGTAAAACGCCAAGAAGGGGTGCTATCGTTGAATGAACTATCCACAGAACTTTTTTTTTTTTTCGGGAATCACAGGGCACTGGGTACGCCCGGAGACCTGTGCTGTATATGGGTGGTTAAATGTTTAATCTCGAGTTCTGCAAATCTGCGCGGTCGACATGAAGGCCACACTGTCGTGGGGAAGGTGTAATTTCGATCTCGTGTCCTGCATTGCACCTACGCAGTCTAACAGAATTGATTTTGTTGGCTCCAAATGCAATTACGCTAAGTGTGTGTGTTCGTGGGGGTAAGGGGGCTTTGGGAGCTTAGCAGTATACAGCCGTATGGCAGTCACGCAGATGCCTTGTTGAATCGGCGGTAGCTGGAGCCGTACGCACAGAAGTAGTCAAAGAAGTCTTTCGAAATTTGTTTACACACACCAGACACACAAACAAACATCTGGTTCTAAGGCCCACTGGCGCACTATCGGGTATCTGTTCAGAACGCAATTTTGCATTCCGCCGCTTCCCTTCTCCACATATGACACTTGTTACTCCCAGACATCAAAGTCTAAGAGAGGGCGATGGTGGGGGAGAAAACAACGCAAAAAGCCATTACCGTTAAAAAATGCATGTATGCTGGTAAATCCTTGTTATAACGAACTCTCATTGTTATAACTCTCGCATTATTCGAAGTGTTTTATCTTCCCTGCTGCAGTGCACCATAAACGCTTTTCACGGAGCATCGCTTATAACGAAGCCAGTTTTTTATCCCGATGACATTGTTATGAAAAGGGCTTACCGTACTTCAAAAGCCACACAATGCTCTGCATGAGAATTGTACGGGTTGCATCGCGTTTGCCAGAGTCGCATTTCTCCAGTGTTGAGTTAACGCCTCTACTTTTCTGCGTGCGCAGGCAAGAGCTTCACGCTGACGATCACCCTGAGCACCAACCCTCCTCAAGTGGCGACCTACGCGAAGGCCATCAAGGTCACCGTCGACGGACCAAGGGAGCCGAGACGTGAGTAGTGCGCTACCATGTGCATCACATGTAGAAGCCCGCTCAGAATTTTCGGACGAAGCCTGCGCCTCTCAGCAACCACAGCAGGGCCATTTTATAAGCGTGGTAGCTCACAGTGCGTCGAATGTTTACGTTCCATACTAAATTTTCGGGAGAACTGCGAATACTCCAGCATAGACAAAGGGGTGACGCCGGTGGCGTATAGGCGTTTCCAAGTCAGCACAGTCAAGTTGCACATGGCGCCATCTAGAGGCATGTTTTAAGCTATATCGACGTGCTTGTGGTACTCAATTTAATCGCTCAGAATCGGTTGGTCTCGTAGTGTAGTGGTTCCGCTACTGCGTAGCAAACTTCCATTTCGAATTGCGCAAGGCGCTGTTTTTCTTTTTTTTCTTTTTTCAATGGTTTGTCAAACTTGAAGACCTTTATGCATTTTAAATGGGATTTCGGGTAGTTTCACTACCTTTAGGTCAGTTTCAGCTAGTTTTTTGTATGTTGTTGTGGTTTTTGCCTCTTTTAGGTTGGTTTGGGCTATTTTTGTTGAAAATTTCAGACACCGTTGTTGGTTCCCAGTTGGGTGGGTTTCAGTTCACATTTTATTTTAATGTGGGTGATTTTGTTCGCTTCGCGTCTCCAAATAAGTCAGCAAAAGGCTGGCTGAGGTAACTACGGTAAGCATTTACGTACGTTATTTTTTTTTTCAACGGCGTTGTTGCATCCATTTAAAATCTGCTTTGGCTATTTTTTCATTTCAGTTCGGGCGGTTTTGTGTGCTTTAGGTAGGTTTCTGCTGTAATATGACCCCCCACATCAAATTCAGATGACGCCTGGCTGTGCTGACTAGGAAACGCATATACGCGCCCAGAAAGGACGTTTTACAAAGGCAGTATTTCTCCCACATCAAGATTTTAACTATAGCACTAAATGTATAAAAATGCTGCCTATAGACCGCTGTCCGACGTTGAGTTTCCGCCCACGGTGTTATGTCCGATGGCTGCTGTTCCTCCTATCAATTCTCGTAGATTCGGTAGAAGCTTTTTTTGACGTGATGTGGCACAAAAAGCAAGCTCTGACCTTGACTATAAACCACACGAAGACCGCATTACAGAGCACTAAAAAATCAGAACCCTTCCACCCCGTGAAGAGGGAAGTCCAGCGAAACCGGTGCACCGGTGGATTTGCTATGTTGGGGTTTAGTTATATTGGGGATTTGCTATGTTCAATTATAAGGACAGTGGTGCGATCTCTACGTCACAGGAGAAGGACGCACACGATTGGTGGGTAGAGACAATGACGTTTTATTACAGCGTGGCTACGCCAATCAGGGCCCAGGCTCTAATACGCCGCACAGGAGGCCGCCGAAAAGCGCCCAGCATTGCGCAATGCCCGCGGGCAGAGAAATGCGGCATGTGGTGAGGAGTATACACGATTCGGTAAAAAGGCTGCGGTAGAGAATTGTATAAAGTGGGGCTGTGTAGCCATACTCCCCCCGTAGATGACCATGATTCACCGAGCAACACATAATGTGGGAAAGCCCAAGCCTGCTTACAGAACACAAGCTTATACCGATCTTTTTAAAGCCTGTTTCACCACTAAACGCAATTATTGCATTGCTGGGACAACATCTTTTCAAGCGCAATATTAGCCGTCTTATATCAAATTATAGAGGCCCTGCGATCGACTTGTTATTAGGTGCGGAGTACCTTAGGACCGCACAATGTCTGTCCGCGTCCGTGCGCATAGCATTTACAATCGCAAAAAAATCCCACAGGCACCGGTAGGATTCGAGCCTGTGCCTGGTAGACCAGACAGAGTTAGTGTCAGTCGTCTTACCCATGGGGCTACGACCGTGAGTTAGTACCCGTGAGTCAAACGGCTTACTCCCTCGCCTGTAACGGTGCGGAGTACCTTAGGACCTCCCAATGTCCGTCCGCGTCCATCCGTGCGAACACCACCATCAAGCGAAAATCAAGCGAAATTCGATTTGAACCGTGAGTTGCAGTTTTATTTAGGGAATAATCAAGGTGCTACTCACGGCTCAAATTCGAATGACAGTCGGGGCGCAAATCGGATGTAACCGGGGCGCAACTCGGATGTCATTTCGAGACCCCGTACTCCGCACCCTCGCCATCATCCACGGAGTGAAAATTCTGCCATTTTTTTAAATGAATTTTTTTCCATACTCTGAGGAGGCCTGCAGCCGGAGAGGATCTGCTGGATCCTAGCCATGTGCAGGTTCTCTGGAACAACTTTTGGTTAGGTACCACTCGTGAACAACATCTCCCCAATTGGTGAACCTGAACGTTTGCGGAGTAGTCGTCAATGGCCACCAGGGTGACCATTGACGACTAATTTGGTCACCATTGACAGTGACCAACGAACACACCCTGCCAAGCTTGTTTTTAGCAGAAAAAAGAACCTTTACATCGAACCTCGAACTAACCTTTAACAACGCATGTGACATTTTGTGCAGATATGGGATTACTGCAGGCCCCTTGTTACTACCGTCTACTAATTCAGGCCTATCAACGTCAGCGCTCGTCGTGTTGTTCTGATTGTCTCACGTTTTCAGTTGCGCTTTTCGAAGGTTTCTTCGTGAACACAGCGCCATGAAACTTTTGCCGACATGCCCCATCCGTTCTTCTTTGAATAATAGCGAAACTGACGCAAGCACTCAAACGGTTTAGCGTAAAACACGCGATCATTTTTCAGAAAAATAAACAATCACCTCGCCATTACAGGAACAATTATTTAAAGCTGGCTCTGACATGTGACGGCTTTCAAATGTGGAACACCGCTAGCACCTCGCGTATAAGGCCCGCCACGCACAAATTATCCTATGGATTAGTTCGGGCAGACATGCGAGTGAATGCACAGCAAAGCGGCCGAAGCCGAAACACATGAAAGATGGTTCGTGAATATTTTAAAGCAACAACTTTCTCAAAAACTTGAAAGTTCCGAATAACAATATGTAAGCACTCAAATTATGCGCCACGTACGGTAAAAGAGTTACGGATTATTCTAAAACAGCCAAAATAATCATCGTGCGCTGATTTCCGATTCTAAATTTCGCCTATACCATAACTTCATTTTTAACTGAATTTCCCGCCCACAGGATGTTAAGGTACTCCACCACGCGAACGGATGCTGTTGTTCGTATACGACTGCTCTGAACTTTATATTTTAGGGGCAAAGCCCCTTAGGGGCTCGGACTGTCGGTGTCTCCTGTCGTCGTCATCGTCGTTGTTCGCATGTCGTCGTAGTCCCGGCAGTAAAAACACCGGGACACTCGTTTTCCAACGACTCGCATTAGAATGTGACGCGTACTAAAAGAACACACCGGAATACTAGTTTTCCAACACCTCGCGCTATAACTCTTCATGCTTCAAGCAAAGCTGTATACCACTACCCCCTAACGGTTTCATCTCCGTGGTCAAAAACGTCAAGGCGCCAAGTATACACTTATACACAGCAAGCTTCACCCCTCCACAGGTTTCACGTAAGTGGAGATTGGCCGGGATTTTTTTTTTCCTTTGCACAAACAAGCCGATGTATGTTGACACGCACATTTGTTTGTTTCAGAAAGCGAAAGCGAATGAATTTGGTCAAGGAAAGGCAGTAAGGACGGAAGTAGAAGAAAGAGCAAAAAAAAAAAAGCATCGAAGCAACACGCAAAGACGAGATCTAGGTCTTTGAGAGCCGCCCTCTCGAGATCTGACCGCTGTCTCTTTATCGCGGTCCGCACCTGAGGCAAGCGTGCATGGCATCAACGCCGGAGTGATAGCTGGAAGAACTTGTGTGACGCACGAATAAATGGGAGTGGGAGAGCGACGATTGCGGTCAGTGTTTGTGCGCGCGACAAGAGCAACTTGAGTGTGGGAGTTTTTTATTTAGCTCCGAAAGCGTCGAATCCCCGAGCATCGCATTGGTTTTTAAGCATACGGATACAACTTAGTCTTTGTCAGAATTTCCTAGGCCACGTCAAATTTATCTGGGTCACGACGAATCCAGAGCAGATGTTAAACGTTGAAGTGTGTCTAGAAGGCGTCTTAAGGAAAGGCGTTTTCTTCGACTTTCTATGTTTCAGTCTCACTTGATAGGTGATCTCGTATTTCGAATTCTTTGTGGTTTATTAACATTTGACATGGCCTAGCAGCTTTTGACAAGACCTGTACGTGGTGAACTCCCCATATTTTCGTTGGCAGCGGTAATTTGCGTTTGTGCCTACACGTATAATACAAGAGGTCGAGTTATGTAGTGCAGTTTCTAGTGTAGCCGTATTTCACTCAATAAAAGCAGTAGCGTGAGACGGGTCGGTGGATGTCGCAGAACTCTAGGGAGGGGGTGGAGCGGAGGGTGCAGTAACGAACTGGGGCAAAACTGGTACAAAAGATATGAACCATACCACGCAAATTTCGGGTTGTAATACGATGACCTACAAATGACTACACTTCGCCTGTTCGTGATAATGACATGAGGTCTTCGCGCTTCGTAAAAGTGCCGAAAGGGCCTTGCTTGATGTAATGAACCAAGGTCACCCATTCGGTGAATTATGGGCTTTACGCTTCGTATCGCTGGTTCATTGTTTCATTTGTATGTGGATGTGCACAGTGCAAAAGAATTGAAGCAAGAAGCTGTAGCTTTAACTCCCTAGGCCGCAAAACACGTGGCCACCCCCGTAGCACCTCGCCCGTAGTGTCGTGTGGCTTTAAGATTCTGTTGAGGCAGTGTAGCAGCGGCATGAACAGTTATTCTGCAACAAGTAGCTGCAGTGAGTCCTTGGTCGAGATTGTATCGGTTTAGTGTCGACGTCGTCAGAAGACTCGTAGACGAGCTTCGCTACAAGGAGCGTTGTCGCATATTCATCTGATAAAAATATGGTTATAAATCATCTGCAACGTTTTTTACTCCCAAGCTCACTCGAAAAAGCGCGTCAGCAGCAACATTTAGATATTGCATTTTCAACGCCTCTTGTACAGCGCGCAAGGTACCAGCGGATTTCCTATTCCTGCACTTTTAAATTTGGCATTTCAAGCACAAGAACTGCGCCCAACTGTCGCACTATAGTACTACAAGAAGAACATACAGAGAAAGCTCGCTAATTCGAAATCCGTTAATTCGAACTTGCGGTTAATTCGAACTGACGCCCTGGTCCCGGAACAGCCCTGTATATTTCGAAAAGTCCCGATAATTCGAACGCGTCGGTATCAAGAACGGTTCATTCGAACTGGGATCCCCTGGTTTCCATCGCTCCTCGCAGAAGAAGTCGGCCCAGAGAGATTATAATGCCTTGCAAATCCAATTCAGACCAAATTTACTACACAACAACGCAAAAAAAAAAAAAACAGCATAGCGCACGCGCTACGCTGCGGCGGCAGCTTCTTTCGCTCCCGCAGCGGCCGCCGCGCGGCCGGCGCATGCTGTTTCAGGTTTTCTTTGTGCCGTGGTCGCTGGTCTAGGGTCACCCATAAACGTGTAGTAGCGCCTAATTCGCGATGACAAGTCCAGAGGTGGCTTCATTGTGTTCTACTTCTGCCCGCGAAGTGTGGTGCGATGTCCATTCATTCTAGCGCCCTCCCGCTAATTCGAACTCCGCTTAATTCGAACAATTTTGTGGTCCCCTTCGAGTTCAAATTAACGAGCATTTACTGTATATAGACGGCATTACTGAGCAACTTTTCAACCTTCGCTGTATTACGGATGACTACCAGCGCAGTTCTCGCATCACTCGCTTTTGTTGAGGAAGAGTTCCGGGCAGTTAATTAAAGCGAAGCTTTCAGTCTCTCACGGATGCCGTCTGTAGTACACCCAAACGCACTGCAGGAAGCCAACTTTCTCTGACGATGACAATGATCATTGATCTCGTGTGCAGTGAAGAAAAATTAATACGCTTCCCGTGGTCGCAATCTAACCTGAGTACCTTGCTTTATGAAGCCGACGTCTATCCGATTGTGTCATTCCGGCACAATCGAAGCAGTTTGGATTTGGAGAGGGCTGCATGGACGTGCAAAAGTAGACAGAAAATGCACACCTCCGTCTAAGTACGACGGTGGCTGAACGCTATAGTCATGTAATGCCCGTATCAGTAAAGCACCAGAGCACAATCGCAGTGCAGTAAACCGTCCCGATAAGGGACCGCTCGCTGATGGGTTGGTTCGTATAGTGTTGAACGTGTTTTCGGAAAGCTTCGCGTTCCTCCAACGTTGTCGTTTTGACAGAGGGGTAGTTGATTCTGTTTTCGGTCCCGCATAAATTGGTGCTTGGCTTCATTAACACTGTTGAGGTTGAATAGATCTTAATGTCACGTTTCTGATACGGACACATAACCATTGACGTGTCAACTTGGTAGCACCGAACCTGCCGTGGAACGAAAAAATCGAGGATAGTGAGTGGCCTCGCGCGAGCGCATTCTGCCAACGAGGTAGACGCTCTAAGCGCGCGGCCACTTTGTAGGTGCGGAAACTAATCGCTAAACCAGTTAGGTATACAATGTTATTTTACAGTCTCCTTCACTCGTTCAATGTGGCACCCTTGCCAAGATGCATAGTGAGTTCGAAAAGGACTATGTAACTTTGCCCGTGAATATCGACTTCCCGCATGCAAGAGACTGTGTTGTGACACAGCTTCGTCGCCGGAACGCCGAGGTTTGCGCGAAATGAGGAGATAAGAGTGACACGTATAGGGTAGAACAAGGTTGTTTATCGGCCACAGGTCTCAAGCCGCAGCACGGCACCACAAGCACAAACAAACGCCTCGGCTCTCGTGGCTTCGCTGTCTTCTGCATAGAAACTGGGCTATCTTCAATGCCACTCGCTCCCTCTCCCAAGCCCAGCCCAGCTTGCGTGTATCTTAGTATGTGCCGCAACCACCGAGAACGAAGCAGGCGTCGTCGCTGAATCATCGGCAAAAGTCCGCCAGCGTGATTACTCGATCGCAAGTGGCCGACATGGCATATGTCAGAGATGGGAAGGCGCAGGAATTAGCCAATGGCTTGGTGATAGCAACGGGGGGGGAGGAGGGAGGCTCGTGCTGACCTCGAAGGCGACGCTTCCGACGCACGCTGAGGACTCCGGTTCGCTATCTCCGTTGCTTTTTGAATAACGTTGCACGAGAGCCTCGGCGTCAGGGACACCTTTCAAGGGGGCGGTTTGTTTGCAGGTCGGTCGCCAAGAGTTACTCTGTCACTTGGCTTGCCTTTTCAACCGAGACCCGCCCGTACGGGCTGTGCGAACCTTTGACACTTGCCGTTTGCGAGAAAACTGCGACGTTTACCTCTGAAACGGGTCTCCCCCTGGCAGCCTCCATGAAAGGCGGCAAAGCAACCCCTACTCGTGACACGGGCCGATTAGGCCGGTTCAGATAGAAACCTGTTGCCAAAATTGTCGTTCTCCTCCCGATAAATTATGAACGTAGCTAAGACCTGTAACATCGCGTACTGTCTAATATCCATTGCTGTAACGTCTCCGTGCCTGGTATACACAGCCCTCTTTTCTGATACTATCGTTCGAAGAGACGGAATGACTTGATGCCTCGTCGACTTGATGCTGATGTTACGAGAATAGAGAACCACCCCCTTTATTTTTTTATTTTTTTTTTGGGGGGGGGGGGGAGGCTGTTTATTGGGGTTTCACAATTTCATAGCTTTGTTTACTATTTGTTTAACTGTACAGCCACGACAACGCACTAAATTCATTTGCACTCTCTAAGCAAACTGAAAAATACAAATTACACGGCCTAAATTGTCAGCTCTTCCCACCTCAAAAGATATTAGCGACCAGTATTATTTTATGTTATTGTTCTACAAACCATCAGAACACACGCACAACAATACTCTCTACTGTTGACATAAATGTTGAAAAACAATGCTTCTTCATTGCTTCAATCCCGAAAGCTAGAGATTAATAAAATAATAAAAAGCCTTCTCAGGTTGTAACTGTGCTTCAACATATTTGGATAGTTGTTGCTTTTCGACAGTGTGTGTTGTTCGATAAGCGGATGCCAAGGCGAATTTACGTGGTAGTTTCTAAACTCAAATCCGACATTCTTCTGAGTGAAAGCCTTGATTTGATTGCTGATTCCGTTCAACAAGTGAAAATTCTGCTGTGAGAAACGGGGAACAAATTTACCGCGATCCCCATCCCTCCAGTAACGTAACGAATGAAGTTAATTGACTTGAACTAAGTGTAATAAAAATTTTACCTCGTTTTGGCAACTAAATCGAAATCCGAGACGGCCGCAGCATGCAATGATGTCGGCTTGTGGAAGTAATATCTTCGCAATCATGGCAAACAGCTTCTTCCTCTGAGCCGTAGCATCACTATAGTTCCACCAAGTGCCTCTTTACCATTCGGCAAGAAAATGCGAGCTCCGTACATTTGTGGTCTATTTCTCGCAGCAGGACTGTTTCTCTTGAACGGAAACAACTGGTATCACCCCTACTCTGGACTGGCTTCACATTTGCCATTTCAACATGGTACGTAAGAGGCGTAACGAAATCAGTTTCTTGTC
>NW_027526460.1:36083247-36091170 GCF_048455015.1 Haemaphysalis longicornis
CCCTTCTTTCCGCCATCACGGTGCCCAAAGGCTGCTTAGATTCGAAAAACCTAAATTACGCCCCCCCCCCCCTTCCCTCCCCTCCGCGACTTTTTTCGCCATCTCAACGAGACGGCGCAAGGAACAATGTTTTATTTGGCACACATTCAAAAGAAAAATAGGTACAGACATGTTGAACTCGCCGCTTACGTTTGATTGTCAGTCATCCTCACTACCATTTGTCTTGTGCGGCTTGAGCCGGCGCTCTCAGTATCACACAGCAGGCCGTCTTCTGTTTCGTTAAAATGGTTTGTAATTAAAAACTTCATAAATGACTTGGCGACAACGTCAACTTGGGCCCGCTTCCACGCGTATGAATGCAAATCTATTGTCGCATAGAAAAGGTGGTGCTTAGATCCGCATGCAAACTTTTTTCCAACTGTTTTCCCGGAAAGTAGGAGAGGATGCTGAGAATCGGGGGGTGCTTAGAATCGCAAATATACGGTGTATAGCTGGTCCTCTCGCGCTTAGAGTCTGCGCGCACGCGAATTCGCCAGGTCACGCTAGGGACCTCTAACGAGTAAAGATGTTGAAGACGTGTAATATCATCAATTTTGTAAGTATGACATTATGTGTTGTGGACGCGGCGTTCAATCGTATCTTGTTGGTTACTGGGAATGAAAAGACCGGGACGCTTGAGATAACGTTACCGTGGAGGAAAATGCCGATTCAGTGGTACTTATCGACAAAATTTTGATATAGTACTATGTAACATGTTGACATGTTAGGACGGCGAACTTATAAATAAGGTAGTAGCTACAACCACAGTAAAAATCACTTGGGCTGTGGTACGCTTCCACGCACTTCAAAGCGATAATGCAAACTAAAGGTATACGTAGTCGAGGCCAAGAATTTTAGGTTGGTGTACAGATGATAAAACGTAAGAAATGGAGACTATATATACCTCGTATCAAAGGACAGGCCGAATGGTTCGCCAGCTGTGCTGCTGAAAACGTCTTCAGCAGCCCCTCCCCCTCTCCCCCCCCCCCCCCCCCTCCACCGCGTGCGTGCGTGTGCGTGGGAGCGAGGGGCTGATTTAATTAATACGGGAGGGAAAGCCGGCATCCTAGAATGCCGAAGGAAGAATATAGGGGTGCGTTTACTGATTTTTTACGCAGTTTGTTATTCTTTAGTGATAAGAAAGAAGGTGGAGACGCCCTGGGTGCGTGCTTTTCTCCACTTTATTTCCTAAACTTAAAAATGGTAAGCTGTATTCAGTCTGGGATACTACCCAATTTATTTCTTCCGCGGCATTTTAGACCTCCGGCTTTCCCTTCCGTGCATATGTGCCCCGCATATGTTATCGTAGGCAAAATATATTGATCCCCCCTTTCCTCATGTTCTCTTCTTGCTCGCTGCAGAACTGGCCCAGGCGGCGCTGCAGCAGCTGAGTGCCGCAGACGCCCACTGGGGGGCAGCGTACCCGCACTACAACCCTTACCTGGCTCCCGCCACGGGCACCGGCGGCTTCAGCACGGGGCCCGTGCCGGTCAGCTATTCCCTGGACGCCAGCGCGGCCAGCTCGCTCGCGGCCAACGTCACGTCGCTGGCCGCCGCCGCGGACAACGGGGGACTCTCGCTGCACAACTGTGAGTCGCACGCACGGAGTTCGCAGCGATATAGACGAACAACGTTTGCTGCGAAGTGATCCCAGCAAGCAGTAACCTTTATGTCTCCAGTCGCTTTAAGGCAGGGTGACCTAACAATTCGATTTGTGTTTTTTAGCGTCAATAGACAGCGCAATTCCTTACTCAGCTTCGAAAAATATTTAGCACGAATATTTATAACGCCATCAAAATACATAACGCCATCCTCTAACATAGAAGCCTTCCCTAAGTAGACGTGTTGTTGAACGAGTGTGTTCATGACTTTAAATGAAGGTTTAGGCTACAAGGTTACCAGGCGGAACTTCGGGCTGGTCACCTTGTCGTCGCAGCGCTAAACTTTCACGCTCAGCCTTCTCCTCAAGCACGTATATGCTAATAGCATATGCGAAATTCATAGATTGTGCTGGATTCCTTTCTTCCTTAACCTGTGCGCCTCAGCTGACAGCTTTTCGCAGGGGCCAGGCATGCGACAGGGTCCCGGATAGAATATGCAAACTTTTGGCCTAGAGGAAATGCAAGCTTTTTGCCGCAGTTTGAACGAGTGGCATGCGCGTTGGTTTCATATCGAAAGTAGCTTCGCCGACAGCTCAACCGACGGTTCCTTCTTCACTCTCTCCCTCAGCGCTCCTGGACAGCAGCCACTCTCCCGCCAGCCTGGCATCCTGTCCGCTGGACAACGTGGGTAGCCACGCGGCCGCCGCCGTGCCCTCCGCCGCCCTACTCGGCACCGCCTCGACGCCTTCCTCCGACTCGCCGCTCTCGAGCACGCGATCCCTGACGCTCGACGTCAACGCCGCCCTGTCCGCCACCAACGGCCTGCAGGGCCACCAGGCTGCAGACTCGCTCCTGACGCCGCCGCGGGTCACCAAGTCTCCGCAGTCCCTGCTTCTGGGAGGCAGCAACGGCGCCGGAGGCGGAGGGGGCAGTTCGAGCTCGTCGCCTTCCTCTTCGAGCCTGGACTTCCTGCCGAACCCGACCAACTACGGCGGATTCCTGCCAACGCACACGTACTACGGCAGCAACGGGGCATCTACGGGAACGCCGACGACCGCGGCACAGCCGCCACACTCGACCGCGGGGGTGTACCTGAGCCCGCCGGTGGTGCCGCCGTCTCTGCTCTACCCACAGTTGTACGGGTCCATGTCGCACCCGTCCTTCCAGTTTCTGGGCAACGACCTCAAGTGCGTGATGGACGCGGCGGGGTTCGGAACGACGCAACAGCAGAGACAGGACTCGCTCATCCAGCCGGACAACACGACGGGCATCAGGGCGCAGCACCAACACCAGCAGCAGCAACAGCAGCAGCAACAGTCGCTGATCATTCAGCAACAGTCGCAACACAACACGGATGACGCCGTCGTGTCGCAGACCGCGTCGCTTGCAGTTTCTGTCCTGGACTCTCTGAGAACTCCGGCCGACCATCACAGTGTTTGGAGGCCATACTAAAGGATGCGCGTTCTTCGGTTGCGTCTGAGTGTTCCCCCTGCTTGTTATTTATTTTCCATTTGGTCGCCACGACTGCTCCGGCCAAGATACGTGCGGCTGCGCGAAAGACTCTGGACAGTTGGCCGACGTTGTGTATGAGAAGCAAGATGAACTAAAGTGAACGAGGGCTTAGCCATGCGAGGGGAGTAGAGTGTCTGGAAGATCACAGATGTCGCAGCCTCTTGTATGACGGGATGTCCTCGCACCGTGTCTGGCTCTTCTGTCTTCAAATGGTGTTGTTACAAACCCAGTCGGATAGTCTCGTCGCCAATATGCAGAGGCATCTGAACCCGGGAAAGATCGAGCAGTGTTTAAATGATCTCCTGCTTTGTCCACTGACGTCCGTATACGTAGACACGTGTTGAGTCTTGTAGACCCCTGTGGGTCACTGCTTTCAGAGCATTCCACTATAACCCCGATCCGAAATCACGAAACGCCCCCGATCGACGGTAACTGTGGGTAGCATAAATATTCTTTAGAGTTCCTCCACAGCATCTGCTTTCGCAATACGTTTTGAAAATTTCAGGCTTATGTTTAATGTGCTACCAAAAAAAGAAAAGGCTCCCGAGAATATCCAAGAGGAATATCCAAGGAGAACAGTAAACCCGTATAGCACGACCCAAAAGTATGTTTACCCCGTAGCAGATTACTTGAGATCTCCAAATAAGAACGAGCGAATTTCGCAAACCGAAGGAAAATTTTGGTGAACTTGCGCCGCGTAAGATAAGCACAAATTCTACTGTACATAGATGTTCCCTTGAATTAACTGTGCTTTGTTGATATGACGCCACCTTGCGACGGCAATATTGAAATGCAATAAACCAGTTAATCCCTGTCAGTTCCACGTGTTACTTCGGCCTTCGGCGGAAAGACAAAAGGAAAAAGGTGGGTCAGTTTTCTTTCTTGAACATTGAACATGAGTCCGCAAACTGGGTAAAACAGCGAAATCACCACAACTTCGACTTCTCAGGGTACAAAATATCAGTATCACTGCATGCCTTGCCCGGGCTAATATGCAACCTTATGTAAACACAACGCAAGCAGCGCGAGCTGCCCATACCCTGGACTGTCGCCTGAAAGAGAGAGAAAGTGAAACACTAGTCTTGTGATCCTTGTGTTGCTCTAACCATACTTGCACTGAAGTGGAATTTTCACGGTCTACAACTAACACCCTTACACCCAAACAAAAAGACAAGAAAGCACCCTTTTAAAGTACGTCCTGCCGTTTATAACACCTTTAAAAAGGGTGTTTTTGTTGTGTTTCTGCTTGGGTGTGAGGGTGTGTTAGTTGTAGACCGTGAAAATTCCCTTTAAAGGGGCAATGAAGACAAAATACAAGGTTATTTAATTAGAAAGACTGCTTTGTCCTGATAACAATGACGCAAATTTTATAGCAAACTTTGAAATAATGGAGATTATTAAAGAAAACATGCGAGGCCGCGTTCAGACTGTTGCCGCAACTGTCCTAATAACTTTAAAGAATGACGTCATTTCACGTCTAAGCCAACCAAACTGCGTGACACGCCGTTTTTTTTTTTTTTTTTTGTATCCATAGATCACGACATGGCTTTTGCGTCGAGTCTGAACATAGCTTGAAGTGCCTCCCTTGCCGCTATCCAGCAACTTTTCTATATGACTGGACGATTGTAGTGGAGCCTCTAGATACGCTTGATCGCATCACTTGAATGGTAACGTGCAGTTAACACACTGAAAATGATGTTTTGGTGCTTGCCCATATGGCGTCACTCATGCCCAGGTGACGGAAGCCGAGTGGCCGGCTGACACGACGTGAGGCCGCGTCGCGTTTGCAGGACAAATAAAGATGTTCTCTCTCTCTCTCTCTCTCTCTCTCTCTCTCTCTCTCTCTCTCTCTCTCTCTCTCTCTCTCTCTCTCTCTCTCTCTCTCGCTGCCCATAACACGTCGCTGTAACGCGAAATTTGAAAGTTTTCAACTTCTCTAGTCCCCCCCCCCCCCCCCCCTTCCCTCCTGGTTAAACAACATCTTTAGCGGCTGGAACGGAGCTAAGGCAAATACTGAAGCCTTGTTGTTTTAAATTAAATAAAGTTCTGTTTTGTCTTCACGGCCCCTTTCAGGGAGTAAATCGTTTCACTGCGTAGGGGTGTTGCCTAGTCCCTGTGGGGGACTCTGTGGACGATGTCAGCTCGCTTTCTAAGCTCAATTACTACGCTTTCGTGAAGTGCGTAAGGCACTGTCTTCGATCAGCGAAAAATTGGCTGGGTAGTGTCCTTCAAAACCAAGAATCTTAGAAACTTTGATGGCGCCAAATCCTTTTTTCAAACACACAGCTGTACTTTTGTTTCTAAAACATTTCGCGTGCTACGTTTTTACGGACGCCACTCTGTAAAAAAAATTACGCCCAAGGGGAATTTTCACTTCAACTAACACCATTACACCCTCAGAAAGAAATGAAAACACCCTTTTAAAGGGTGTTCTGTCGCTTATAACACCATCTTTCTATAACACCATCTGGTTTGTGCTTTTGCTTGAGTTTAAGAGTGTTAAGATTGTTAATTGTAGACAAAAATTCCCCTTCTGGGTTTAAACCATTTTGCAGTGTACCTGTCACCAGGTCACCACACCTGCGGCAACCAATCCTGGCCTCAAGTCTGCATGAGAAGACTCTTGACGTCTCGCGCTATGATCAGCGGCAAAGTGTGGTATATGATGCCTGAACGCTAACTCGCCGTCTTATTGGAACCGAGCTTCTATTGCAGGCTGTGAGCCTTACGTTTATCCTTTCAAGACGCTTTTGTGGAAACATCTCTCAACACTTGCTTTCGCTCGTTATCGAGCCTGCTGCACCCGTGTCGACTTGAATCTCGATCTGTTCGCTGTCAATCAGTATGCTTGCAAAGTACGCTCCAGCTTTGGGTGGGACATGCTTCACTCCTAGCAGCGTCTACGCTTGTTACAGTCCCAATATTAGTTCTACCCGTTGTTACCAAGTGTCCAGTTTCCAAACATTTAAAGCGCTTTCTAGCTAAATGCGGACACTTCATCCCGCAACTACCACATCAGTACACGCAACATCAGTGGCGACCGAGCGTTATTTTTACGCAGTGCCTACACCCAGGCAGCCGTGAGAATAGTCGTAGGAATTTTCTCACGGCAGTCACCTGTGTTTGGATGCGCACGTCACCTGGGGCATCCTTGGGTCAAATATTCCGCGAAAACCTAGTCTGCCGACTGCTTCTGTGGCGTTGCACAGCAGCCGCTTCGGGTTCGAATCCGGAATGGCGTAATTTTTTTTTGTTCAAAATTTGACAACTTTTTGCTTACCGGGCTCTTGTTAGCGAATATTCCGCAGTGGGATTTTTCCTGCAATTATCGTGAGGTTGACGCAGAGGACTTCTACTGGGCTCGTTTAAGATAAGTTGTTTTCGGAGTAGTTGGGCTGGCTGAGGTTAGGTATAGTCGCGATCAATTTGAAAGTGATCGTGAGAGTGGTGACCGAAGCAAGCATCAGCGCCACTTTAGCGCAAGCAGCGTCATCACTTTACGTGGCGAGGGAAACACCCTCTCTCATTTCACTCAAGACACACGCTGCGTGCATCACATTCTCTGCGCTCGGAGCTGGTGGCGTCTTTGGGGAGACTGACGCTTCGTTTTTCTCGACGCACTCCCCACGGCTCCCCGTTCTCAGCAATCAGCAACTACGACAGGCACAATACCGCTCAAAAAACACACGCCAGCTCATTTCAGCCCAAATATGCAAGATGACAGACAGCTTCACGTTACGTCGATACCCCATCTCTGCGTAGAATCCGCCATTTTTTTGCAACCTCTTAGTGGGGCACTGATTTAGTTTTATTTGCGTGCACCTAAATACAAATTTCTCCGTTGTCACAACGCTTAATCTAAATCAAGGAGAACGCGAGCAGGATTGAAAGCCCGCCGCATGTTTCATCTTTAAATAATTTTACAAAATAGTTAAATTAACAAAATGACGGCTGTGCCTGCAGCCGGAAATCATTCTGTAACTCAGTATCTTAACGGGCCATCTCCGACACGGTTTTCAAGCGAAGCTTGAATTGGCTGATATGCGCCGTGGGTGTAACCACCGTACGCCAAAACCCTTCTCATCACTCCTCTCCCATCCTTCCTCGCCCACAGCTGGCGGCCGCTCCCACAAGTGGCGCGCCGGATCACGCCATACTCCCAGCAATCACAGGCGCTCCCTCAATCCGAAGAAAGGAAAGGTAAGTTCGTTCGCTGCGCGCGTTTCTCGCTACCCAATTCCAAGTCTACTGCGCCATGGGTAGTCCGCGGTTAGCCCGCGTTGACCTGGAGTACGAACAACAACGGTGCGCGGATCCCAAAACGGCTGTTACTATTCTGCGCGAATTGCTTCGCCGCTACTGAGTGCGCGCTTGGTATGCCGATGTGCAGTGCGGTGAAGCCAGCGTATCAAGCGGGTGTAGACGACGGAGCCCCTTCGTCGCTTTCGCCTCGCGGTGAAGGCCCATGCCGCGGCGGTTACGAACAAGACGATCCGGTGGCGTCGCGACTTCGGTTGCGGCCTTGCTTTCCTGCCACTCCCCGGCACGGCGAGGATATTTTGTATGCGTGGTTTGTTCGTGCCTTGGGCAAGCCACCAGGAAGTCGGTTGGACGACCTCAACTTTCCCCCACCGGTGCGCCGGCTATCATGAGATCTGTGGAGAACGTTCTTGTGTGTGTTTATACTTATTTAGGGGGCCATGCGCAAATGCTTTTGACGGTTGAGACTCGGTGATAAATTTCACGCTTTCGGCGACCCAGAAGAGAACGC
>NW_027526460.1:36091270-36277048 GCF_048455015.1 Haemaphysalis longicornis
AAAGCTTCGCGTTCAACCATCGTCGTCGTTACACGGAGGGGTGCATGATTTCTTTTAAATTAAAGAATGGCGCTTCTGTCAGTTCTGTACTGCCACTTCTGTCTCAGCTGTGCCTAATATTTTCTGTTTTGCTGAACAATTTTGACACGTACGACGCCTGCCACCAGTTTGAGTAGTTCAGAAAAGCCCTCTTGACCAACCGTTCAGCTTTTGACCGGTCGGCTGCATCGTGTGACACACACACATAGAGAGATAGACAAATGTTTTCGCGTCAGAGATAGCCCAGGAGACTATTGCGTTAAATTAACGGTACCAATTCCAGTGTTTCGACAACCTATTGCAAGGTGACTACTGGCTGCTTTATAAAGCGGTGCCCAATGCTATTTTATTCCAGCGAGGTCTGTGGCGGTGCTCGTGGAGGGTGCATGTAACAGCAACGGGAGTGTCGAAAGGAAAGAAACGCGGGGTTGGTTGTGCGCGCAGCTCCCCCTTTGGGCTGTTTGTTTCTTGTCGACTGGCATGTGCAACTACCATACATCACGGCAGGAACTGTTAATCAAACGGAGCACGCCACTTTGGCATGTGGGGCAATTAAACAGCGCCCCTTCCCCCTGTTGGCTCCCGTCCTCCCTTTTTACTTCTCTGTTCACGAAAACAGTCGCACCAAAAAGGAAGTCGACGACAAGGAATTACTGTACGCTTCAAGAAACGGTAATCGTTAAAGCAACACTCGTGAAGTCGCGCAGTTAACAAAAAAAAAAAGAAAAGCAGTCCAATACAACTACGGGATGCACCGATCGTTAAAATCTCTACCTTGCCGTGCTGAAACTTGGGCAAACGAAGGAGAAAAAGAAATCCCGGGCCATCTCCACTAACGTGAAACCTGGGGAGGGGGGAAACATACAGAGTATAAAAGCGTATTCTTGGCACCTTGGCGTTTTTGCCAACGGAGATGAAACCGTTGGGGAGTAGAGGTATACAGCTTTGCTGTAGGAGTCTCGTGTCTTTGAAGCACGAAGCTCTCTAGCGCGAGGCGTAAACGAGTGTCCCGGGGTTTTTTAGTACGCGTTACGAAGCTCTGTAGCGCGAGGCGTAAACGAGTGTCCCGGTGTTTTAGTACGGTGACTACATGAGACAACGATTACGACGACGACAGGAGACGCCAACAGCCCGAGCCCCTAAAAGAAATTCCCATAGCACGGAAGAGACGACAATGGTTGGTTGGTTGGTTGGTGTTGGTGTTGGTACCAGGCAGTGCTTGCCTACAAGATATGCTGGCAAGTGCCCCACACTAGCGGCCCCTGATGAGTTAAGAACATGGCTCCTTCATCGTGATTTCACGAGTTTTGTGTGCAGAAGGAGACTAATAAGGAAGGCGCGACATCTTTCTACCCATGCTCCTTTGGGAAGACGATGTGGTCCAGCGTGGTGTGTGTGGCTGCTGGCTTTTACCTGCCGAAGAGAGAATCGTATGCTCTGCAGCATGCCCTTGACGCCACACTATAGGTAGCGTTGCGGATCTTTTAATGGAACACGTGACAAGCATAGAGGCGATCGCACGATTCCTATGTTGAATCGCCAAGCTGTAGTCTTCGTTGAGCATGTTGTGACACAATGGTGTTCGCGATCATGCAAGATACGTTGGTCTTCTGATGAAAATGGCGCAGTAAGAGCAGATGACAGCCCACCTCGGGCCACCCAAACGAGTAAAATGAACGAAGCACGATTGTTTGTATTTGCGATTTAGCATACTGCCAAGTTAACTAGCCCAATGAAAATTGCAAGGAAGGACTACAGTTTTATCCGAACAAATAAGCACGGAGCGTCACAGCGAGCTGGCCTAATTTGACACATCACCTTGCGCTAAACAAACCGGGACACCCGGAGATACACACGGACGAGCGCTCTAGACTCTTAATGCGGTGCGGGGCACTCGCGACGCAGCTGTCAACGATTACAAAATGTGAATGCCCTGCGCGCTTTGTTACTTTGGAGCAGATGGAGTGAGGCACTGTCCAGCGCCGACTACGACGAGCAGTGCCGAACCATCGCCAGAGCAGCCACCGGCGCCCTGGAGACTCGAGCCTTGGACTAGGGGAACCAACCACACCCGAAGTTAGGGCCCCTTTGACGCCTTGCTGTTATGTCGGTGCTCTTCTGTCGCGTGCCCTTTCGTCGCGTGCTGTTCTGTCGGTATACCCGAAGTTAGCAATCAACAAATATAATAAAGCCATTTCTCTCTCTCTCCTCGCTCTGGCAGCATGATTTACCGTAAAACAAATACTGACATCGCTGGTTTCACCGCCATAGCATGGGCACATTCCTTTCTTCCGAGCTGTCAGCCTTAAACGAGACGGCACTCCGAGAAGCCTCGGGCGTTTATAGCAAAGTCCACTGGCTGAGGGAAGGATCATGATCGTAGGTGCACTGAGCCGAAAATGCTGTGAGAAGTCCGCTGCAGACACCGGAATTCGGCCTTCGGACCTCCGTAAAAGGCACGCGCAGAAGCGATATTTCCCTACACACCACCTATGAGACGAGGAGAAGGGAGCGGGGGGGGGGGGGGGGGGGGGGGGGGTAAACCACTCCCTCCCTTGCTTCTCTGAAGGCGCCCCTTTTATTCGTAACTAGTTTTTTTTTTTTTTGTACACACGACTTATAATTTTGTTTAATAATGAAGCGCGTGAAGAAGGGCACGTGGAAGACACACCGTCGATAGCTGGCTTGTGATGGGGGAAACCCCGACTTGAACACAAAAGAAAGTAGGGCGAATGGAACAACCAAAGCCTTTCTGCCTTCGCTCCTCATTGTTCCCCCCTTCGTCGCTATGTTCCCCAAGTTGTAAGATGCGGTCGGTAACCGTATGTTACTACGATCACCACAGCCACCATCGAGTGCCCCTTTTCGGCCCTAAACCGGGTTTCGTCGTGAGAAAAGCCGCCTCTTGCCTAACCATGTAACTGAGCTGCTAAGCATCCCCACCGAAGGCCCGGTACCATAGCTCGGGAGTGCTTGACGCCACTCACTTGCCGGCACTAACCAAAAACCACCCGCCCTCACCACTTGCGCGCGCGCGCGCACGCACGCACGCACGCACGCACGCACGCACGCACGCACGCACGCACGCACGCACGCACGCACGCACGCACGCACGCACGCGCACACACACACACACACACACACACACACACACACGCACGCGCACACGCACGACGCACACACACAGAGACAGACAGACAGACAGACAGACAGACATGGATATTGTGAGGCAAATTCAAAAAGAATATAAAATAATAAGTGCCTGACAGACAGACAGAGACAGAGACAGACAGACAGACAGACAGACAGACAGACAGACAGACAGACAGACAGACAGACAGACAGACAGACAGACAGACAGACAGAAAGAAAGACAGAAAGACAGACAGAGAGACGGAAAGGCTACCGTTTTTAAAAGCGCTCGTGTTCGCAAAGCCGTGCTCTTATAAAGGATAAGCCTCCAAACGAAGGCACGCAAGGCTTGCAAGCGACCGAATGACATCAGTGACGAAGCGTCTGCGCGCGCCGCCCACGAAGCTCTTCCCCTGGTGCAATGACCCACAGCCCAACTTCGCCATATCCCTACATCACCAGCGTTAACGATAGCAGTTCACGAGGTATATGTGTTCCACGACGATAATTGGAACACTTTAAAAAATTTTCCTGAGCGAACCGCCGCTCTGTTCGCGCTCAAACTTGCCACGAAGGTCGCAATTTGTGGTCTATTTTGTTTGACACCGGGAGCAACGATGGTACTTACCTGTGTATTCTGAAAATAAATAAAAACGATAATCGCCTATGGGAAAATGGCAGCTGATTTGGACGTGCGAGCCAGCGCAAGTTGATGTTGGAACGACGGAACCACCTGCAGAGTGAAACGCTTGTTTGGGATTCACGTACGGAGCCAAATGGTGCAGCAGACGATCAGAAAATGCACCTATAAATGAGCTAACAGACGATCAGAAAACCCGGTTTTCGGGCTCGCACGTCCAAATCGCCGCCATTTTCCCATAGGCGAAAATCGTTTTTATTTATTTTCAGGATAAACAGGTAAGTACCGTCGTTGTTCCCGGTGCCAAACAAAATAGACCACAAAATGCGACCTTCGTGTAAAGTTTGAGCGCGAACAGAGCGGTGGTTCGCTCAGGAAAATTTTTTAAAGTGTTCCAATTACCGTCGCAACACACTGTACAGTCGATCCCGGATATATTGAACTCCAAAGGGATCGCAAATAAGTTCGATATATCGATAATTCGATATATAAAATATTTGCTTTCGCATAGGATTTCCGAGGGGATTTTTGACTGTTCAATATATGCAATAATTCGATATATCTGGGTTCGATATATCCGGGATCGACTGTATCTGTATACGTAGAAGTTTCGGCGAGACGGCTTTACTGCAGTTACAAAAGCTTACGAAGTGCTGACATTGCTATTTGACGATAAGGGTAATTCACAAACGCAGTCACGGAACACGAAGAGCTACAGGGAGCACAAAGTGCAGCAAGAAAAATCTTGAAATTTCCCTAACCCGTCTGCCGCAGCTATTGTGGCTACTATTAAATTCCCATTAGGTGATCACACATCGTTTCAATTCAGAAGAAAATGACGGTTTAGAGATACCAAGCTTACCGGAAATCTTGCTTCCATGCAGATCCATCCTTCGAGCCAGCCGGCGGCACACAACTTGCGCTGAACACTTTTAGTATCATCACCATCACTATAGTCAACGCAGAAGTCAGAAGGTGTCCTCTTAGTTGCTCCTCACCTGCAGTCTCCTTCATCACCACTGCTCCTCACACAAAAACAGACCTTTCGCGCACTAAAGCCCCCTACGCGGAATTTTTTTTTTGTGGACAACTTGTCCACCAACATCTGGCTGGGACATGGTAACCCTAACCAGTTGACCTCTTTTGAAGGTTCCAAACAGCCGAAAGTTCTTTTCACCGCGGTTCAGAGGGCAGCAAATACCGGCGGATATCAGTCGTCGTTTAGTCCACAAAAAACGGCCTGAACCACGTCTCTGGTATACAGACATCTGCACAACTCGCACACCCATCGAGGAAGGTGTGCCGTTTCCAAGCAGGCAACAACGCAAAAGAGCTCGAAATCCAAGCACGGGAACGAGGGTATTCCGAGCGTCCCAGGGGCGATGCAGCTGAAGCATCGTCTGCGAGCAAACGCAACTGGCTGTCTAGACAGGCGTGACGAAGCGCCTTTGCGCGGCGGGCGGCGCACTAGCACCGGCGTCGGGTGGAAAACGCAACTTCACCACGTCATGGTATCGCCGGCGTTGTCGAACGCAGCTCGCGAACCCTCCTGTTTTTAAAGCATTGCAAATCAGTAGGATTAACGGTCACGGTACCCATCTTCTAGTCGGGACGAACTACAAATGGGCGGCTCTTGGGATTTGGGGTTTGGGAAAACCCCGAATGCAGTGATGGACAATAGAGTTTTAGCTGACCGTTTTTGACGCTCCGCTATGCTCCCGACGTCCCGCTCAGCACAACCGGAGCGTCAGCAGCCGAAAGGCTTTTAGCTAAGCGATAACCGTATCTCCCTCGACGGGGAATGATTCGCGTGGCTGGTCGTTTCGCGTGAGCCTGTAAACCAAAACTTCAACCTGAAGGAAACATAAGAATTTGTATTTTGTCGCTTAAACAAAGCAAAATACCGTGTTTCTTGGCCTCATTTAACATTTTTTTTGTATAATGTAGTCGCTGCCATCAGAGTTACTGGATATAACTCTGGCTGCCATGGTATAATTTTTCTAAATAACAATAAACAAGCCGATAAACTTTGGAATAGCCAAGCCAAGGCTGTCTTTCTCGGCGCTGCGTAGAACTTGATAGAAGCAGCCCCGCGCTTCGGTCGACGTTTTTCGCTTCCGTTTTAAAGATCTTTGAGGTTTGTGACACCATTGCCTATTCGGAAGCTCTTTCGCGGCTTCGTCGGTCGTGTTTCAACTGAAGAAACGAAGTTCGCCGGAGCGCGCTCGTATAGCGGGAGCAGCCATGTTAAAATTCCGCCCGGTAGCGTAAGCTGCCGCGCGCTAGCGTGCCACGCATGCGCAATGGCGCTGCCGCTTGCTATCGGAGCGGAGCAGACGAGCGGACCGCCAGAAACGGTCAGCTAAAGCTCTCTAATGACGGAACAACAAAACAAGACAACAACAACAAAAAAAAAAAAAAAACGACATTACTGCATGTGCCAATGAAAGCGGTCGTGCAGTATGGTTAACTATAGAGAAGCATGCAGCGATAAACAACTTATATGGCTGACGAGTAATTGTGATTGAACCGATTGAACCGTGTTAATTAGGTTTGGCGGTTAACCCGCAGTAGTAGCTCAATGGCTGGGGCGTTGCGCTGCTGATCCCAAGGACGCCGATTTGATCCCGGCCGGTGCAGTCATTTTATAATAACGGCAAGAAAAAACTAAAACGTCAATGTGTCAATATTCGGTGAAATTTCGCTTTGCCGCAAAGCGTATTCTACAGAACAATCCTGCTGCGGACCACGACAAAAAGAAATGTCTACGAGCGAGAGATATATTCGCTCGAGAAAACAAGATGACTTCACTGCCACCAATTTCTCAAATAAAAATTGTGATAACGAAGCGTTGAATAAAGCAGAACAATCAATTATAACGGGAACGAGCCCAGTCGTCACAAGCCCACTCGCCACCGGAGAACTCGTCATAGGCCAATTCGTCACACCGGCCTTTTCGTTCGACGTCATTTCGAGACAGGACTTCTCGGGGCGGGTGCCTTTTCGTCGCATGGATTTCGTTGTACGGCGACAGAGTGAACAAAAGCCTTGAAGCGCTGGCCGGCAACTCGCATTGAAAGCGGACCTGACGCTGGTTTCGACAACGGTACTCCACGGTTACAACTGTAGTTGAAGGGGGGGGGGGGGGGGGGGTGAAAACTAATGGGAACTTGAGTCGACCCCATGGCTGCTTCGCATACTACTCAGGGTTCCCCTACGGAACATGGTGAAATTTTTTATGTAGTTATTTTTACATGGGCTTTAAGTGCACGATGTTACGAATCGACGTAGTGTGAGCGTGTTGACGCGGTACGCGAGCTTGGATAGTGCACAGCACGACCGCGCAATGAGGTGCTTTCTCACATAGCATGTTCGAAGACCACTTGCTTCGTGTGCCTCCGAAAAGATAGCTTGGCCCGGGCCCCTTCGAACGGCCGTTGTCGGACGCGGCAAACGCGGCGGCTGACTCGGCGGCGACGACGGCGGCGCCGGAGCTCGCCGCGGGGACGCCTTCGCCGAAGCAGCAATGGATATATAAGCACAGGGCAGGTAAGCACCCGGACGTTTCACTGCAGGGCGATTTCGGTACAAAGAGAGATTCTGGCGTGCCTGTCATTTACTGAAAAAAAAAAAAAAAAAGCACTGCCGATTGCTATACTACCTAATGCGAAATTTGTGCGCAGCACGAACCGCAGTCTTCTCCGTCACGGCGCATATCTGCTGCGCATCAGAAAGTGAACGCGTGATCAGCGAACGCACGGCGGCGCGCGCTACTCTGCCGTTATCTCACAGCGCGTCGCCGCCGCCGAGCAGGTTGTAAATTGTTTGAACCTCCGCGCAAATGTCATGTGGTTCGGAGGAGCAAGAGCGGAAGAGGTGCGTGAGGAGAAAGTGTGAGAGGGAAGGCGCTGCTCGGCGGCGACGCATGGCGAAAGTGTGAGGGGAGGCAGGGAGAGATGACGCCATAGCAGCGCGTGCCGCCGTCCCCCTCGCACTTTCGCCGGTGCTTCTCTTTAGTTTTCTTTTTAACTAGTGTCTTGTTCGCTCACTCAGTTATGCGGACATCGCCGTCGCTGCCGCCAAACCACGGTACCGAGCGGCGAAGTGCTGCGCACTAAAAAAGTGAACCGTTAAAATCCATTACAAAGTTGAAAGTTGTTGATGTTCCTATTATTGTTTTCACTATGCATAATCATAAATGGATTCAATTTCTAGAAAACGATTTCTTCTGTAATTATGTATTCAGGATGGTCCATCGATCGTTTTATTTATCTTTAAGATCTCCAAGAACGATCTTTCTAAGAGCGTGGCTGTGCTCTTGTTATGGCTATTTTATGCATACTTATAATTGCGCAAATTTTTAAACGCTATCTCCAGAAAATGCTTACTATTAGGGATTGTTTCTCGATCCTCTCTATTTACTTTTCTAAGAGATTTGAACTAAACATTCTTTTAAACATTTTGCTGAGTAGCAACAAGATATTTTGCAAAATTATAATGTAAGCTTCAGTGATACCAATGAGCTGTGATCGGTTCAACTGGTGCCACGTGGCTTGTACCACTCATGAGTGCCACCCATCACTCACAAGTGGTGAGTGGCGCTCACTTACACTTGCCAGCCCGAAATGATTGCGAGGATCACTCACCACTTCCTCATGAATGGCGAGTCGGTGGTGTGTGCATGCAGTGAGTGGGCATGCCGACCTATGTCCGGAACTGCCAGACACCCGGGATGCAACCGACAATGGTCAACGTGTTTTGAAGATGTTATCGCTAAAATGACGCGCTGTTACAGCAAGAAATTCAGGCAGATGTAAATGTTTGGAATGTGGTAAATGCGAACATATATTTGTGGTAGCCTTTGCTTACTTTATTTTGAATAGTTTTGTTATAGAGTGAATGCTCGGGCTGAGCACAGTGTGTGTGCTTGTAATGTACAGATCCCACCAACTGCGTGTAGCAGTTGAAAATTCATAACACGATAAGGTTTATTGCTACAAAGTAGTCTGCTCTGCCCCGCAGTTTCTCAACATGTTACATGTAGTCCTTGTTGTTTAGTTTTGGGTGTTCAGGATTTCAACTTTCATCCCCGAGTAAAGTGAAAATGGAGTAAGTGTTTGCAATCTTCGTCACGAGGGCTGGCGTCACTATCGCTTCTAACACGTCCATACTGAATACACTGAAGTGAACTTAGAAACTGCAATTTGCATGCTGTTACCTACCTTGGCCACACCAAATACGAAGCTCATTGACTCACCTGTATATTCAGTCCACCCTTGTTCTTGTAGTCACCCATAAGAAGAAACAGTGAAGACATTGCTACAGGTAACAATGGCACAAACAAAGTTTCATTTCTTGACTTCATTTTAATCACACATAAGTACAACACCTTTGCAATCCTGTATGCAGGATTTTCACAGCTCTTGGAGGCATCAGTGGCACATTGTGCAGGCATACAGAGTATAAATATAAATGCAGTTCACACCATCGAAACTGTGCTTGGATTCTTAATGAATACTTAGCTCTTTGGCACCCTGACGACCATTTGAGAAAAGACTTTTTCTGTTAGGCAGGGCACACACGAAGCTGGGGTTTTAGCGAAAATGAGGATTTACACAAGAGAGAGCCACAACGTAACACTAGCGTCTCTTAACCAAAAGTAATGCAGCCTCAGTGGTGTCAGGAACCTTACACCCAAGTTTCTGCTACACTTCACCCTCGGTGATGACTGTCATGAGATGACGTGCCACTGAAGTGCTATACCCGTAAAAAACAAAGTATCGGAAGTCAAAGAAATTCATATGGGCCAATATAAATTTATAAGAAACTCGTAAGACCTTTAGGGCTTATAAAATATTATGCAGCAACTGTAAATCGTGTATCTGCTGGCTGACAAACTGCAAAACTAACCAGACCGTGCTGCATAATGAGCAACTGTAGCAACACATGCGACACCTTTTCCAAATAATGTTTTCCCACTTTTAGAGCTACCTACATTCGTTTGACCCAAAAATAAAAACATTCTAGGTTAAATGGCTAAACTGATTTTAAAAAAATGCCTGTGGTGAGTGAGTACACTAAAGGAGTACAGCACAGAGCACGACCCTCTCCTTCCACTTATGAGAAGCGACTCTTGACAAGTGTTTTCCCAAAAGGACTTTTTCCTGGGCAGAGTGATGAGGCCTGTCTCAGTTTTCTTGGTTCACCAAATTGCTGTGCAGCAAGGTATATTTCGAATCGACGAGAAATATTGTGAAACCCAAACGAGCACTTTACCACAGGAGCAATGATTGTAATACGGTGAGACTGCAAACCACGCAACATATTAACCAATCACGGTGTGCTTGGCATTCTGACCAAAAAAACATCCAGTTGCTGCTTTGAGTAAAAATGCATACCATGTAAATGAGGCATCTTTAAAGCATCCTTAAGTGTAGAACCACACGCCAACAGATGAAACAGCAGGGGTGCACATCTCTTTTAGGAATAAGGATGACAAGGGTGCACATAAATGGGCAAAGGCAAAAAATAAAGAAATAAACATAAGTTCACTGTCAGATGCATTGCTAGGTGAACACTTGACATTGGTGGGAATGTTGCATTAAAGCACACACTGGGACAAACTGATTACATGGGGAATGATGACGAAGAAACATGTTTATCAGACAACCATACACCGAAATGGGATAGCACGCAACTTCTAAGACCCTATTTACCTGGTCTGCTGTTGCAATGGTTATTGCAACTAAACTTAAAACAGTCAGGGAACCACAAGCGAATAGGAAACTCTGTGATGTCAGACTAGCTTGCAGGAAAACCATCAGAATGTAAAATAGGTATTAGTGACAAGATTTGCAAAGACAAATTTCGAGGTAAGAAGACCTTATTTTTCCATTTGTCATATTGAACATAAATGAGATGTCTCGATTGCAGATCAATATGCTTGCCTTCCAGTTTGCGGGAGAAGTTTCCTACCTCAAGCCAGCAGGAATTACGTACGTTGTCTGTGCAGAAATCTTGCTAATAATTCTGTGGCTATAAGGAGCAAAGATTTGCTTCACTAGACACGGAATTAACAAAAAAATATGCTTCTTTAAGTTCAAATATTTCTCACAAATCCTGTTGACATTTAGCACTCCATAATCTATTGAATAATGCCTTAACTTGCACATTTTGCATTAGCACAGGTGTTCTTTAATAATTCTCCAAGAATATATCAATATCTGAGTATAGATGGGGCAGTTTCTTCTCTGCTTGATTCATGAATGTACAGGCATACAGTTAAGCACAACTTATCGAAGGCAAATTAGGAAATAGGGAACAAACCCATTTCATGTCTATGTGTTCTAACAGTGCATAAAAATTCAGCTTGACCTGAGTTTCTGACAATTCAAGTCGATCTTCAAGGTTCCTTGGGTTTGTTCTAATTCACCCAAATGCTGGCTGCTGTTATGCTAACCGTAAAGCTCTCACTTAGGTGTCAGATATGTACAACCTTACAAACCAAAAAAGCCTCTAAAACTACAGCATGTCTTCTAGGCAGACATTGAAGGAAACTATGCCACCCATCTTGGAACACATCTGCTAAATCAATTGGCCCCAGGCACTTGCTTGCAAGCAAAAGCAACTGGTACATTTGGAGGATGTTGAAGAGGTCAGCGTGAGCAAGAAGTTTCCAACACCATTGCACACTATTCACACTAAAAACAGCGCAGGGATGAGGACGGAAGAAGTGACAAACTAGAGCGCTCTAGTTTGTCACTTCTTCTGTCCTCGTCCCTGCGCTGTTTTTAGTGTGAATAATGTGTACCCAACTAGCCCAACGTCAAGCCTTAGTAAACCATTGCACACCTAAGAAAGAGATCTTACAGAGATTAAATGCTGAAAAAACTGGTTTCACAATATATAAGATCACCATACATCATTAACAGCCACACTTAAAAAAAAGTTTTTAGTGCTGCATTCGATTAAGTCTGCATGAAAATAAAGAAAAAGATGTATACGAGATAGCCATATAAACGAATGCTCCTATGACACTGTCGGGAAAGTCTAAAACAAAATGGTCTTAACTCCCACAGAGCATGTTTAAAACTTTACATAGACTAGGATCAGTGATAACAATGCTGTGGCCCACAATGCTAGGCCGTTTGTTACGTATGCCAAACATCAACAGGCCAAAAGATCACTGTAAATCACTTAGGCGCGTTTTTGGAGGAAGCGAGGCCGCCACTGAAGCCAAGGTTGAGTGCAACCCGATGCAGCCAGTCGGCAGTGAGCGCCCTCAGCTCAGGCTCAGAGGGCCCGCAGTTGATGAGCACTTCGACGCCGGCATACAGGACAGGCACGAGGGCCAGAAACTCAGCCTCCCCTAGGGACAGGTGAAGCTCAAGAACTGACTGGGCAAGTTGGGAGCACACTTGGACGTGAGCCTCCGCATCCTGTCGTGCACACAGAGAGAGAGAGAGGGAGAGGGGGGAGAGAAGGCAGTGATAAAGAGCCAGTTAACCTATGAGAGAGCTGGCCAAGGTTATGAGAAAGCCTCAGCAAACACTTAACACACGACGGTGCCGAGTTACTGAAAATAATGGCCATTAAAAGTAAGCTTAGTTTGAGCACAACCACGTTAACATGTACCTAAAATTTGTTTCGTTTTAGCATAGCTTGCTAGTCTGGAGTTGGCATGCTAGTGTGCCAATGTTATGTGGACAACCTGCAACTTTGCATTGTTTGAAACACTGAGGTGATTGTACCGAATTACATTTTCCGTAATTTTGTTCGAAAGAAATTGATGGTGCCATCCCTAAGCAATTTGTAAATAAGTGGCAGATTCCTAACAGGCAGCTTTCTCAATCCTGATACGACATGATTATGTGAACAACCAAAATTGGGAAGTTAGCATTCACTAGTAGACCACATCGCCTTAGTAATGACGAACTATACAGCTCTCACTCAGTATATAACTTGGATCGAAGCTTGGACCCCCCAAAAATTACCGATACTTCAGACCGCACAGCCGGCCAGAATTTACAGACTTAGATGCGATAATCAGCAAGGGTTTCTGGGCACTGCAGAATCGTCACAATGTTACAAGAGGTACTCAGAAATGCCACTGCATCTCTAGTACCTAATTAAATTGTTGGTTTCAAGTACAGTGAAAGCTCGTTGATTCGAACGTCAATAATTTGAATTTATGAATAATTCAAAGTGTAAGATTTGGTTCGGCCAAGTCTCCATAGAAGCCTATGTATTGAAAAGCCCATTAATTTGAACGCGAGGGGCCTCTGCCATGGATAATGCAAACTATGCGCCATCGCGTCGGCAGCTTGGGCCTAGCGCACGGCCTTAGAAATGGCCCCGCTGCCTACACACGAGCCTGCATCGCCTTCGGAAAGGAGAGAAAAACGGTGAAGTTAAATTGGGTAAAAGTAATCTAAAACCCCCATGACGGACATTCGGAAGGAGTTTCTTTGCTGACTACATCTATGTGGACACGAGTTCAGGGTGTAAGGCGTGCTGACAGATGGCATCATTTCTGAGGTCAGAAGCATAGATCCAGTCGCTGCCAGTGACCACGAGGAGTCGGCCGACAAGGAACCAGTGTGGCCATCACTCAGAACTATTGAGTGAATGGAATGCCGCCAATCTCTTTAGTTTTGCAGTACACGAAAAGGGGCCCTTCCGCTACATTCAGTCATTAGAGCACAAAGTTCTAGCTTTCGCTTTAAAGAATAAAGGCAGGCTTCAATTGTGGTCTTTTTCAAGCATTCAATTCTTGACGTGCTCCACTGCTCCACAGTTGCATTGCACGTCTCTTGCACTTCACTTTCGTTAGTTCAAACTTTCATTAGTTTGAACTGAGGTGACGTCTCCTCGCAGTTTGACTTAACGATATTTTACTGTAAATGTTGCAAAATTTAAGAAGGAGGCGGAAAAGAGTGCTCGCAGAAGAAAAATGCCTTCGTAAAGTTGACAGCGTTTGAAAAAGAATAAGTTGCAAAAACTCGCAAGGGGGAACTGCTGGGTAAATGTGTAGACAGCTCTGCTATACACCGAGCCCTTTAAAGTCAGCTTCACAACTATCCGAATGAACTACTGGGAATACATTTTTTCAGGAGCAATACAGGAGGAGCGACCGTAGTTTTTTTTGTTAAATACCCTTATAAAACCTCATGTATCCTAACATAGCGCTATACACAGAGCCCCTTAATGTCGGCTTTACTAAACACAAATGCATCGTTGTGAAGTCATTCTTTCAGGGGCAATGCAAGCAGCTTGATATTGAAGTAGGTAGGACCTAGGGCCTATTCAGTTCATTTTTGTTTCGTAGGGGGATAAAACGTCGGCATACGCGGCATTCTGCAGATATGGAGCTTTTCCGAGCGGCGAGACGCACCTTGAGGATGGAGCTCTTCCGCTGGTTCTCGACCTCCGCGGGCAGCGGCGGCGGTGGGGTGCCCACGCTATCAGCAGAGACACCGCCGTCTTCAGAGACCACCGACGCACCCCTGGACAGAGACGGCCTTCTAACGGCGCCCAGCGAAGCCCTCTGGTGGCGCACACCACTGGCAGCGGTCGGCGGGGGAACGGCGGCCGGCATGGAGTGCCTCGTCTTGCGCCGCTTGTACTCGCACACCATGCTCTGGATGGCGTGCTCGGTCACGATTGAGTACACACGGTCGGGTCTCAGCGCCGCCTCATCCTCCGCGCCCGTGGCCATGTGGGGCTCGGACGAGTCTGACGACGAGTCCGAGGGCAGCGGCGACAGCGGGGGCCGCCCGGACTCGGAACCACCAGCCACCGAACCCATACTTTCCGTCCTGCACGGCACACTCATTGTATAAGCTTAGGAAACAAAGTCGCAATGACCTGAGACTGAGCGCTGTGAGCAGTAATCGAATCTACAACATATTTTTCAAAAACTTCAAGAACACAGGCACAGAAAAAAGCAAACACGCACATGAACAAACACATCTGGCGCGCAGTGAGAAAGGCTACGGCATCACGAAGTGGGCTGTGTACTCCTTGAATATGGTGTAAATGTATACTAGGTACAGTATCATGGACATCTATGATGCGAAAATCGTCGATAGTAGTGAGCAGTGCGTGCGCACCTAGCAGAGAATTGGAGAACGGTCGTGAAAAGTGAGTCGAGCCACTTCCAACACACAAAAAGGACGTTTAATTACCTCTTATCTCCAAACAAAAAATTTTTGGAACATGCCCTTTCTGACGATTTACTGGCGCATAGGATGAAAGACCGCGACCGCTGCGCATCAGTAACTAATTGGCACGCACGCACGCACGCACGCACACACACACAAATAAAGCCATTTCACTCAATGTGAAAGCTGTCGGAAGTGCAGAGCAGTGATTCGCCATAATGGGCAGTAGTGCTGTTATCCGCTCACTGCTACCACCCAATGCAATTCAAATTTCCCGCATTCGCAATGCTCGCGCGCCCCCTACCTAAACTGCGCCAGCGGGGGGAGTTCTGCCCTTTTAAAGACTATAGTCTTTCTTGGGCTACTTAAACCCAGAAATTTTGGTCTGTCTGTATGTCTGTCCGTCTGTCCGTCTGTGACTCGATTCAGCCAACCGGCCAAAGCAAAACAATTCCTGCGCAATAGTCTTATATAGTCACAGCTAAATCTACCCGTCTATGTCCGGTGTAAGGTTCATACTTGTCAATATTGTTGAAGAAGAACAAGACATTACGCAAATATGAGACAACAAATCAATACAGAAGTGATATTTGCAGTGTTCCTTTATAAAAAAGTCAAACATGCTTGACTTTTGCGAAATCAGATACTTTATCAACTGCAGAAAAAGAATTCACTCTGCCGTCGCCTGATGTCGCCCGCGCCACTATAGCTTCTGGCGCCATTTTAAGAAATCAACCGGCAACAGTTACGCAAGGTTCCACTATATAGGTTCCACGTTCTGCTTGCAACGCACTTGGAGTCGCGAAACGCAGTTCTATAAACGTTGAAGTAGGGCGCCTCGATTAACGCGCGTCTTCGCTGTACGGCAGCGTTGGCATCGAGACACCCGGTTTGGAGCAGTGGAACGCGGGAAATTTAAAATGATTTAAGCAAACCTTTGGCGTCTTTACCTTGGGAGGAGCGCGACGCAAGAGGAACAACATGAGAGGTGAGCGGGAAAGCGAAGGGAGGCATTTACTTCGCAAAAGCCGATAAAGACTATCATCTTTTGACGACATTTGCAACGAAAGTAGCAGATACACGGCCAATTTTTTTGTGCTTGCTTTTCCTCCCGCACGTGCCGGCGTTGCACTGCCACTTTTTTTTTTTTTTTTTTTTTCACTTACCGTATAAACCGGAATATAGGTCGAGTTTTTTTCCAAAAAAATCCGCACAAAAGTCACCCCTCGTCTTATATAGCGGTCATTGGCAGAATGTAAATCGTTGTCTGGCAACAATGTGCAAGCGTAGTCCGTCGCCAATCGCCATTCGTGTCGGACTGCTCCCTCGCTCTATCAGGCCTTTATTTGATTTCGCTTTTCTCTAGTTTTTCGTCTTTTACTCGTCTATTACGCATGCGTGCGTACATTTCTGTACGTCTCTGTTCCGAGATGAGTGGCGGCAGTTGACGCCAGTTCACCGCGGCGTTTAAGCAGACGGCGATTGCGTCACCGAGCAGAATGGGAATATGGCGGCGTAACGCCAGTTAGGCGTTTCAGAGAAAGGTGTGCGGTACTGGCGGAGCCAGAAAGCTAAGCTGTGCGCGTGCAACCCCCGAAACCGATTGTTCTGTGGACGTCAAGCGGTGCACCCCGAGTTGGAGAACAAAGTGGCGGACTTCGTCCGGGAACTTCGCTCACGATCGCTCCGGAGGCTATGCGCGGACCGGCTCCGCGAACTGTACAATGAGTGGATAGCCGGCGACAACAAAAAGACCTATACGGGCCGGTTGCGACCGTGTCAAGCTGGGTGTCCTTCTCTGGGCAGTCGCTGCCCGACGACATGGGTACACGAGCGTTCAGGAAGTGCTCCATCAGCAACGCGCCTGATGGCATGGAAGATGACAGTGCGAAGCAGTCATCCTCGGACGACTGTGAGAGCTCGGACGAGTGACTTCGGCAGGCATAGTGAGTGGCAGTGACAGACGGGCGTCGAAAATAAATATAGACACTGTGAGTGCGCTTCTGTGCCAAATTATTTTTTTTGTCAACTTTTCCCACCTCAAGGTAGGGGGTCGACCTATATACCGGGTCGACCTATAATCCGGTTTATAAGGTACTACCGTGAAAAGCAACCCAACGAGCTTCCCTAACTAAATGAACGCGGGCCCTGCCGGTTAATTACGTATATTTTGTCTGAAATGTACCTGCAGTTTTCTTTGCGCTAAGCAACGGGGAGATGTATGACAAGCGCCAGCGGTTCACGAGTTTCGAACGCTTACGACCATATAAACCGCTTGGCTTTCAAAGCCTATGAGGGGCGCCGCGATGACAGCCGCTACGACGGAACGCCGTGTGGCTTTACTTGGGTCCAGCGAGCGAGCTACGACAAGGCGCGCCCCTAAAGAGCCCTGCACTCAAAATTCAGTGTCATTCTACTCTGCGAAGGTGGATCACCAGCGGAGCTGTTAGTAGGTTATTGGTCGCCCACTTACTTCCGCTGAAACCGCGCGTCGCGCCGGGGAAGCATTCAGTTTAAGTTCCCGACGAGCAACGCGTTTACACGTGGCGTCCGCGGCCCGGTCGTCGTCGGTGGTCTCCTTCAGCGTTCGCGCACTTCGCCGCCCATATACCATATTTTCTTCATAAGTGGGCTTCACTGCGCAACACGCAACGTCGGAAAGCCATCTTACAAAAATCGAGCTTACACCGATCTCTTTAAAGTGGGCTTCACCTTTAACACAAATGCATTGCTTGGAGGACACTCCTCCAAGGGCAATACACGCCATCTTGTATATTAAAATATGAAGCGCCGGAGGCAATCAGGTGGCTGAAGGAACAGGGTGAGATGAAGTGAAGAGGGGGCCCCCCGAGCGGCTTTTCTCCGGTCTACGCACGAAAAATGAATAAATAAATAAACAGAGGAGTCAGCATATAACAGCTCCGCTGTAAAAACGCGAAAGCAAGCGGCTTCAAGCGCAGAGAACGCGATACACGCCCGAGCTAGGGCTTCCCCGCCACCAGTCGTTTCCTGGCCCTGGAAGCGACCAGCACTATCTGGCGTAAATTCCCCGGGCGCACCCTCCCCCCGTCCCCCACCTCTTCCCCGACAACGCGGGCGCGGTACGCGCAGGCCATCGTTATCCGGTGCAAGATCAAATCCAGCAGCGCGCCCCACCAGAAAGCCGAAGCAGCAACCTCCTCCCCCTTCCCCCGGAAAACCGGGAGGCGATTCAAACCGTAGAAAAAAAGGAGGCGGTCAGAGCTACGGTGTACTTGAATACTGGCCCAACGATTCATATGGTGGCGGATTAGCAACGAAGCTATTTCGGTTTCACTGGGCTGCGCACATTCACGAAACAAGGCCCCACTGACCGGGGCGCAGTCCGAAGGAGTGCGCGAAACTTCTGCGTCGGTACCGGCGCCGTCGATGTCCATGCGATTGGAGGCGGAAGCGGATGATCCAGCCCATGCTTCATTGACCCCCCCCCCCCTCTCCACGGCTTAATCAACACCGCGAAAGCTTCTCCTGCAGGTGGCCTTGCTCTAACCAGAGCTCTAACGCAGCCCCGAGCGACGCGCCCCGCTCTCTCCAGCCCGTCCCATGGAGCACCCTCTCTCCCTACCAAGATTTCTGCACACGGACGCGCCCCATTCGTTGACATTTCTCGGCTCAGGTACCCCCCTTCCCCCCTCTAGGGAACAACGCATGCGGGGAAGATGAACACAGCGGGCTAGAGTTAAACAGCTTCGCTGTAAACACGGATAACGATGGGAAAAGTAGGTACGAAGAAAAGTACTACGTTGTTTTGACGGTAGGCTTCGAAGGCAAACTTGACGGGCGAACGAGCGATTTGGAAAAGCGAGGCTCGCTGGACACCTCATTTTAATCGAAAAACTTAAATACGACCAACACCCACCATGGATTTTATGCTGATATACAAATTAGGCAATGTTTATAACCCGCTTTATAGTCCGCAGTCAGTTCCAAGTTAGCTCGGCGGCAAATTGCGGGAGTTAGAGAGAGAGGAAAGAAGAGAGAGAGAGAGAGAGAGAGAGAGAGAGAGAGAGAGAGAGAGAGAGAGAGAGAGAGAGAGAGAGAGAGAGAGAGAGAGAGAGGACAAGATGAAATAATACAGAAAAGAAGAGAAGACCAGGAGCGGAATTTTAAGTTTTGTCCATTTCATGTATGTCCGTTTCCAGCGTGCCCTGACTAAGCAGGACGTGACACAGCACATCTCTCGTTCAGAGGCCTCGCAAGAGCAACTACGTCACGACTGAAACGGGCACAACTGAGAATCGCGCCCCCGAACAAGGTGCACTCACCGCGTCCTGCCGCCCCTGTTGGGCAAGATCTCCGGCAGCGTGTCCGGCTGCGCCATGAGGAAGAAGATGGGCTGGTCGCTGACGCGGTCCAACATGGCGCCCTCCTTGGCCGCCTCCGGGGACGCCACCCGCGCGTAGTGCGTGCACAGCTCCGAAAACAGGGAGCGCAGCCGACGGTACGGGTTCCACTCCTCGCCGCCGCTGCCGCCAGCCTGGTGACGATTGATGGACATAAGGCCCCCACAAAAAGAACCTATGCTCCCAACTCAGGTACGCGACACCCGCAGCAGCCGCTTGTTCATTAATAACTTACGTAATTTTTTACTCTTCTAACGCAGTCTACATTTTGGGCATGTTCATAATTAGAATATTTCAAGACGGCCGAATGCGCAATTCACCGGAGGTGCTCATACAGCACGGAAAATCGCAAAATGGTCGCCGACATTTCTCGGGTACAGAGCTCGATGCCAGCGCCGCCGTACAGGGTGGAGACACCCTTTGAACGGTCCCGTGCCACCGCTATTGGGTCAAAGTGATCAACGCGCTGTTCTTTTCGTTTCCCACAAGACCCAGAAGCGCGAAACAGATAAGATGATTCAAATTCCGCCAGTAAACCGCGTTGCGGCGATAATTACAGCGCGGTATTGATACAATGACTTGCTGCGGCGGCGAGCGAGTGACCCAAAATGGCGGCGTCAACGCATACGTGTCTCCGCCCTGTACGGCGGACGCGTGAATCGAGTCACGCTAGACATTTCCCTTACACAGCGCCGTCTAGTGCATCGAACGCGAACGCGAACCTCTACATCAGGCAAGCCAGCAAGCAAACAAGACAGCATCTTGGTGTGGCGCCCCTTGACCACGCTGGGATGACTTGCAAGCACAGACCACGCGCGAAATCCCCTAGGCCTATGTTGCCAAGCGCTCAGAACTACGCGCCTGTCGCCCTATAAGCGCACAAAGTGTATTAGCTAAGCACAGAGAAAACGACCGCATGCGTACCTCGCTGGTGTCTCCGGTATTTCCCGTTCTCCTATACGAGCCCCTGGGACGACGTGAATCGCCGTGCAGACGCTGTCGCCTCCGCCTTCTGCTCCACTGACGGCGTTCATCGCCCAGGCACGGCGCCGGCTGTTCCTGGACGTCGTCGCCCTCTGACTCGTACGACGTCGACAGCAGGGCCCCTTCGGAGCTCTCGCCAGTTCTCTGTAACCCCCTGGGTGGCTTCTTAGGCACCGCGTGAAGCGATTCTTCCTTTCCGCTTGATCCAGCGTTCGCACATCCTTCAGTTTGATCGTCGACATCACCGCCCTTTTCAACATCACCTTTCCTCTCGACTGGCTCCTCCGCAACTTCTCGGTCCTGAACCGCTTCGCTCAGTCCTGCTTTTTGCTGCCTTTGATCGCCTGCAAGTGATTGCTCTCCGGTTGTCCTATCTTCACAAGCCACGTCCTCGCCTTCATCGGCATCCTTCGCTCCTCCGTCTCCTGTCGCTTCTTTGGTCTCCTCACGGCTCGAATCCCGTTCCGGTGCATTCTCTTCCGTCTCTTCCTGCCCATCCTTTGGAGCTCTTCCAGCATCTACGACGTTGACGTAGCATGCTTGCGTTTCTTCACCCTCATCGCCTTCTCCCCCTTCCCGGAGGTCTTCGATGCCGCCGTCTTCGTCGTCGTGGTCATCGACGACTTCGAGGGGACAGCAGGGAGCCACGAGCTTGTTCACCGCTTCCATGGTGAGCGGAACGGCGGCGGGTCGGCCCAGGCAGAGCTCGAGCAGCACGACGGCCTGGATGGCCCAGCTGATGGCCGCCTGCTTGAACAGGTTGGCGGCCACTTCGGCGCGCGCCACCTTCTGCACGAGGAACTTGAGGCCCGGACGCTCGTCGAAGTCCGTGGCCGTGCAGTGCGACTCCTCGAGGACCGACAGCAGGCTGCGCAGTTGCTCCACGGGCACCGTTTCGAGCTGGCCTGCAAGTCCCAAGAGTGGCCCCAGCGCGCACACAGAATTGCTGCGGCACACTTTAAACGGACATACATAAAACTTTGCACAGGAACTGAAGTGGATTAGTCAACCTGCCGCAGTTCGACTCTTCCATTTCCCAATTTAGAGGACGCATGAAGTCGTAATTAGTTGACGTCGAGCGTGTTCCCACTCCCGATTCCCGAACTACATCGCCATGCCCACAAGCTTTCAGCGTGGTTTGATGCAATCGTAGTCTTCGCTATTTCCATCATAATCTATTTCCCGGCTCATTAACCTAACTTTTATATATAATAAAGATTTATTTAGCTTTCCTTTTTTTGCATCGCAGCCTTTTTTTCGCACCTTAGGTTTTAATTAAAGTACTGTTTAACCTTGGAGGCAATTTGCGTTCAGAAAAGAACAATGCAAAAAACCCACAAAGCGCACCTCCCCCGGAGTCCAATTTGCTCGCCGGGCAGCGTTTACATCACACCTATAAGCTTGGCACCAGTCAGAAATAAATGACGGCATATACGGGTCGTCTGTGATGAAGAACTCGTGCCAGTTTGCAGTCCGACACTAACTACCAGTCACGACACAGCGACCATCAATGGCCGCGTTGGCATGGTTGCGACAGAAGCGTAGCGAACGCGGTTTCTGTCGCAGTTCAGACGTCATGTAAATGCCACATTGCACTCGGACGTCGCGGACCACCGCGCCAGCAAGGGATCGAGATGGGCCTTCGTGTAGGGCACATAAACCGCGTAAACCTGGCTGCAACGGAGCGCGGGGTGCTGGGATACACGTTTCTCGGGCAACGGCTCGCGATAAGCAGCGCCCGCGGAACCCTGTCCACAATTGGCTCGCTCTTATCACGTACCAGCCGCTGACGACGGCTGCGGTGGGAACGCCGGGTGGCTCACAATCTGTGCGTTCCGAAAGCGCGCTCTGTCATCAGACGCCCAAGCACCACCGGCATTGCGAAACGAGAACGACCTTTCAGCATAAAGCTAGAAAAGCGAAGCGCAATTTGCATGCCAAGGTAGCGCCGCGCCACCGGCAACCGTTGCCGAAACAGCCACCAATTGTGCTATCATGCAAAGGTGCGGCAGCGACGGGCGATACGAAGGTGGGAGAGGATGCCAGTAGACACATTTCGAGCGACGAGTAACTTCCCGCTACAATGCATGGATCGTGCACCATCGCAGAGACTTGGATGCGCTTTCATGTTAACGGCAGCGCATCGCAGTACAGCCGCCGCGCTTCTGCAGCCGCCAAGTACGCGAGGCCACAAACTCGACCTATGCTAAATAATAACTAACAGCAGCCAGCGCACAGCCGACCACGCCGTATTTACATAGCAGCCAGAGGCGCGCAGCGAACTGGGTTCCTGTAATGTCGACGTCATGTAAAATGCGCGGCGAACTTAACTGACAGTAGCGCATCGAATTTCCTAGCGTCTCTGGCTAGCGCATCAGCTGTCGCTCTCGGGCTGCGAAACACATGCGGCGGCGCACAGGGGCGGAGGAAAGGACAAGTTACGTCACAAAGGATAGTGAACTTGGACGCGCTGGGACCGTTTTATTCCTATTCCCTTTCACTTACCAGCGAGGCTGGGCTGTAGCGGCGGATGCCGGCTGCGCGCAGGCGACGCCGGGCAGGCGAGCACGCTGGTGAGCGCGGGCAGGCGGAAGCGCGTGCCTTCGAGTAGCAGCGTGGCCAATGTCTGCAGCAGGATCTGGTGGGACAGCAGGCCCACCACCAGCTGCTGGAAGGGCACCCTTCGCTCGTGGAAAGGTAGGAGAGGGAGGAAAAGGAGAACCGCAGGGGGAAACGAGAGAGAAGTAGCGGTTAACTGGGCGAGCAAGTTAGTGAAGGCAACAGCGCGGAGGAAAAGGGAGCAAAGGAAGACACGATGGACGTGAGCGCTGCATTCGCCCGCTAGTTTGCTACCTCTTCAATTTATTTATTCAGTTACATATACTGCGACCCCAGTAAAAAATTATTGCAGGAGGCGGGGGGTGGGAGAGAGAAACTTCCAGTAGTCACCTTGGCTGGCGAACACGCGCACATACACCGAAAAAAGAAAGATACCTAATTTGTGCAGATGAAACCGAAAAGTCCACAATAAATGTTTGGTTGCCGCGGTGTTGGAGAGGTTCTGGTTCTTGAAAATATGAATACTTGAAAGCTGTTCTTCAGTGAATTGAGCGGTGTTACTGATAGCGCGTTTAGAGTTCTTGAGTTGCAGGCAGCCCACTGAGAGTTTTAAACTATTACAAATGACAAAATCGTAGTGTCACCCGATTTGCTGGCAGAAAAAATTCAAACCCAAGATCCGATTTCATTTCAATTCGGGTAGTAAGTTCATCTTGTGAAGAAGCGCAGTTGCGGATGTGCGCCCGTAAGAATTAAAAATAAACCCGATTGCCTTCGAACTTCTTGCATTCGTTATGTTAGAGTGTAAACTGATCACGGTGTTACTGTGTGTAGATATTACGAGGCGCATAATCTTTTCCTATGCACGATAACGATTCGGCAACGACCTATCAGAGTATGGCTGAACTAGAAAGCACGCCTTCATAACTTAATATCGCGACGGGACAAGAATTTCTGCTCGCCAGACTAATTCCTTATTTCACACATTTATTGGCCGACTTCCTCTGGTCCCACACTTAATCTTCACTAGACCTCTGCCTCTCGCGAGCACACACACGAACGCTAAAAATCCGCAACTGCTTGAAAGAAGGGGTCCGCAAACTACTAAACACCGGCTTTCTGAACCAGGCCATAACCTCGTTTGCAATCTTAAAGTAAAACCGGCAGAATTGCAGTAAACATCACAAAGTAGACAGAGAGAGAAAGGAAAGAGGTTACTGCAACGTCTTCGAAATAAAAAGCAGAGAACAAAAAAATGAAACCAGGAAAGTGAGCGCATTTCAATGGAAACAAAAGTAATTAAATTCTTTCGCGTGAATTTAGAAAAATCAAAAGGACTAAAATAGTCACCGAGAATAAAGAAAAAAACGACTGCCCCGGGGGGAAAAGGCGTTACGAAGCGGGACGGGCAGAGATACGGGCGCAGCATCGTCAGGCGCTTCGTCCCCCATATAGAGGTAAACGTGCACGGTTCGTTTCGCACGCGCCTTCGATACAGATGCGCCACAGCAGGGTTGTTTCGCGCCTCGCTCTCTTTCCGCTCGCTTTTCCCTATCTTCGTTTTTTTACTACACCTCGCAACCATTCGTTGTCGCCGAGTCGACGCATCGTTAAACTCGCATTAGAGGCTAATCAAACAGCTCACTGTATTCCCGAGATGAGCCGGGAATGGCGGAAACGAAGGGAGAAAAAGCCAGGTGCCAGCTCGCGCCGAGATTACCCGTTGATTACTCTCAAATGAGGAGGAAGGGGAAGATAAATAAAAAGAAGGGGGGCGAAGGATGACCACGGTGGGTGAGCACAAGTATATAGAAAGGGTGAAATAACAGCGGTTCCGAAAACAAAGAAGACGTTGGGATGGGGGGATAGAGGGAAGGAGCAGGAACCCATGATGCTCGATACGTAACTCCTCCAATTACAACGGCCAAACCTCTTTTGCGCGGCAATTACGAGTCAAGAGTAACGAGGGAAAATCGGAGGGGGTGAAAAATATGTTCCAGGTGACATTTCCCAGTGTACATGCGAAGCAAGGGGGAATTGATAGCGCATTTAAAAAGTTAACTTTGTTGACGGTTGTTCCCCTTGAACGTGAAGCGAGAAAAAGCAAAGTCGGTGGTAAGCAGTTCTAACGAGTTCCTTTTTTATTAATTTGTTGTCTAAACGTTAGTGTGCAAGCAGTTTGTTAGCTCTGTCACAAAACAGAGTTCGCAAGCACATTTTGTTCGATAGACCAATCAAATGGTTAGGGTAACGACGCACCACGTATAAATTGCGGCCCTTTCTACTCCGAAGGCCGCAACATATATTTAAGCGTAGGTACATTTTCGCGGATAGCAACGCTTGGAATGCCTCTATCACCGAAACTTTTATTCCCAGCCCCCAAGCGATCACAGAGAAACCGCAGCGTGCGAACCTTCCGGGCTACTCCACGTGTATGTATGCGTACCTGATGACGTATCCTCCGGGATGGTCGGCCGTCGGCGCGTGCTCCCGATCGGGCGGGTGCAGCAGGAAGATGAAGGAGCACTCCTCTTCCACAGCGGCCGCCGTCGCGGCCATTTCGGGCCGGCTCGAGGACGAGCTCTGGGTCAAGCTGGCGCGCTGGGCGTCTAGCAGAAACACCTGCAAGTTTCGGACCGGCCGGCGCATGCAGGAAGACCGACGCACTGGCCGACTCAAGCCGCAAGCGCGAATTTGACCTCGCCTTATTTCACCCTGATCAACAAGAACTTGCAACACGCGATACAAGAGCGGTTTTTTTTTGCACGTGAAAGTCGAAGGGACAGACGTTGCTGTTGCAATGCGCGGCGTTAATAAACAAGAAGTGTCCATCAGGAGGCCGCAGATGGCAGCCGGGGTCTCGCAGCGACGACGTTGTTTCAGCAAGAAACAGAAAAGAAAAGCACGCACGCGCGAGTATGCCGATAGAACTCATCCATCCCCGCTGGATATCATGTTCGACGCGGCCGCCCCCGCTGTCGCCTCCTAGCTCCCTTATTATCAACTCCCTCATTAGAAGATCACTGTGACATCCTTTGGGCGCCACACTCAACGACACAGTCCGGCAAGCTGAACCCATACGCGTTCTCTCTCTAACCATTTAAGAATCATGACTCACTAGATCTCCTAAAGAGACACACGCACAGGTTTCAACTGCGAAAGATACCCAAACAGTCATCAGCTTCTCTTTGATAATACCCTGTTAATTAACAATGCCCCACTGAATGGTTCTGCAGCCCTTTTTCTTTCCCTCTGTCCAACGTACCCAACCGCTGGCTTGAAATGCAGCCTGATCCGTAAAGAAAAGCGCTAGTATGCCAGAATGATAAAGTCCGTCGACGAGTTCACCCCGGGCTATTATAGTACGTTAATTGCGGGCACACGCGGTCAGCGCCTCCCTCCTCCAGTGGCCGCGCCTGCAACATACCTGTCGGCAGAGCTGCCTGAGCCGGTCGGCCTCGGGCCGCGTGCAGTCCCTGCGCACGGCCACCTTGGCCTGGCCGACGTCGCCGTAGAAGTTGTCTGAGCCCGCGTGGAAGCACACCATCAGCTGCTGGGCGGCCAGCAGCGTGGCCCGGGACGCGCGCCGCACGCTCGACGCCGCCACGCACCACAGGTCGGCGCTCAGGAACGGCCCGCCGCTCACCAGCAGGTGCCTGCAGCGGGGTACAGTATGGTGCGGAAGGGAGAAATATGACGATCCAAATCCATCTCTTTTTTCAGACTTCAATAGGCAGCGTCAAGGGCACCGTCGCAACGAAATACTGGCGTCGTCGGCGGCGTTGACCGTGAGCGAAAAATCAGAGCCAGCAAAAAAATCGGCGTGAGCGAAAAATCCCGTGGAGCAACCTTGCGGCGCCCACTGAATCCTCCGGGAGCGTAAGGCGCCGTCCCAATAAGACGGCGTGCAAGCAGGAGCGGAAGGTCCTCACCGCTCGCGGGCGCTGCAAAGGGGCACAAGGGCGACAGCGCCAGGGTGCGACCCGGCCACGATATTACGTTTCGTCTACTTTCCAACGGGGGCGCGGCGGCCCGTGCACCCGTACTTAGCGCTCGCTCGCTCTTGAAACACGTGTGATGGGTGGGCTGCCGTGTAAGTGTGCCGGGCGCACTATAGTCCTCCTCATCGCCGAGTACGACAACGTTATCGTGTTCCACGCTTAAAGGCGAAGATTAAGCGTGGAATATATTTGGAGTTTCATGAAAGTATTCATGTGGTGGAAGCAAAAGGATACGTCTCCGAGTTTTTTGGGCAGGAACATTTTTGGGACAGACAAGAACATTTCACGTTAACGAACGTGAAATGTTCTTTTTTTTTTCAGAAAAGAGGGAGGGGGGGGGGGGGGATCTTTATGCGCCGAAGCTGCACCTGAGGTATAAGGCGCGCCGTACGTGGAAGACTACAGATTTGTTAAGACCACCTAGGGATCTACAGGGTGAGCTGAATTTTCGACACACACGCGTTTTAGTTGATAGCGTCCACAAAAACGAAAAAATAAATAAATAAACAGGACGCCACGGACGGGATGATTTCATTTGATTGATTGTGGGGTTTAACGCGCCGACGCAACGCAGTCGATGAGGCGCGCCGTAGTGGAGGGCTCCGGATTAATTTTGACCACCTGGGGATCTTTAACGTGCGCCGAAATCTCGCACACACGGGCGTTTTTCCTTTTCGCCTCCATCAGAAAAGCGGCCGCCGCGGCCGGGAATCGAATCCGCGACCTCGTGCTCAGCAGCGCAACGCCACGGACGGGATGGAAGCGGCGGCGTCGTGCTCAGTGGCACAACTTTTCCCGATTCAAAGTATAGTTTCACATATGTGACCAGCGACTATGACGGCGAAATCGCCATTTGCCCGACGCGTTGGACATGCACAACGAAGTTCGTTAAAACTAGTTGCTGTTGGCATCGCGTCGTTATCATAAGTCATCTTTCAAAATCATCAAAGTTATGAATACGATAGTGGCACGGCGACACAGACAGCAGGCACCACGCCTCCAACGGCCAACTACCGAAGCCGCACGTACATGAGCACGGCAGCGCCGCTTCCACTCCCACTCACGACTGTCAGCGCAGCGAACTTACCGCGTGCACGGCCTTGACGCCATCCTCCCAAACGAGCGCTCACCGTCGACGGGTAATGCGGTGAGCTCGCTTCGTCGTATAAATTGGACGGCTCGTAATCCGCTTTTGCGCCTCTCCGAATCCTCGAGAAAGACATCCAAAGGCGGTTAGCGGTGAACAAATGTGGCTAAGTTCGTGGCGAGACGGTGGTGCACCAACGCGATCCAGCCTCGAGGGAGCACGGATTCCGCCCGGGCTACGGTCTCTATACAGTATAAAACTAGCGTCGTCGGAGAGATTCGCGGCAGACAATCATCCCAAGGTATAATAATCCGGCAAGTACACCTTGCATTTAGGCGCCTCTCAGTGGTCGGGGAATCGCTAGGCTGCACCCGCAGTCCTTACCGTTAGACCGCCGCCGCTGTCGAGTAAACGAGTAAAAATAAATAATGATGACAAAGGGGGTGACGGCAACACCAAAAGCTGAGAGATTAGAAGTAAGAACGACGGGGGATGATGGCGTCGCTCGGGGTTTGCTCTCGCATTACGCAGCTCAGGATTTGGGCAGCCGCCGCAGCGGTGGAAGTGGAGTCCCAGAGGAAATGCTCTCTTGCCCACTCGGAGGATTTTAATCCAATTTGAGACCTAGCCAAAGCCAGCCATTGAGCCACGTGTAAAAGGCAGCGGAGAACACTGCGATTTTTTTTTTTTTTCCGCAAGAAAAGCCGCTCATTTGAAAGAGGTTGGAAACAATCGCAATGTATCATCTCTCAGGCACGCGACAAGCAGGACGCCGTCCTCCTTGTCATTTAAAGGCAAAAAAGTGCCGGTACGATGTATCCATAGAAATGTTCGGTGGATACTGCGCTTTTCCTAAACACTCCTCTTCAGCAAGCAGTTAAAAACCAGCTACGTAAATACGATGCCGTCAAAACAATTCAGCTTAAAAATATTTGATGAAACGTATTTGTCTTCATCAGACGTTTACCCGCCGTAGTGGCTCAATGGTTAAGGCGTTGTGCTGCTGAGCACGAGGTTGCGGGTTCGATTCCCGGACACGGCGGCCGTTTTCTAATGGAGGCGAAAAGCAAAGTGTGTACGAGATTTCGGAGAACGCTAAAGATCCCCAGATGGTCAAAATTAGTCCGGAGCCCTCCACTACGGCGCGCCTCATCGCCTGCGTTGCGTCGGCGCGTTAACATTACAATCAATCAATCAATCAATCAATCAATCAATCAATCAATCAATCAATCAATCGATCGATCGATCGATCGATCGATCGATCGATCGATCGATCAATCAGTCAGTCAGTCAGTCAGTCAGTCAGTCAGTCAGTCAGTCAGTCAGTCAGTCAGTCAGCCAATAATCAATCAATCAATTATGAGACCTTTCACGATGTTCTTCCTCTGGGGAAAAGGGGAGGGAGGGTGCAGAAGCAGCTCTATCTTCGCCTTACACGGACATTCCCCCCACTCTAGAACAATAAAATGAAGTCGTTGCGAGGTAAGAAGTTCAGTCAAGAGTAGAAAGTCGCTCAACTGACGCCACACGTGTTAATTTAGCGCGTACCTTCTCCACCCCGAAGCCTCCCAAGCAATTTTACCCCCCCCCCATCGACGACAAGGGCGCACACCACGCCCCGCTTTAGCCGGAGTTAAGGACGCTTTTGCACGTGGAAAAAAGAAGGCTGAAATGGCGCAGATGGCGCGCCGAGACGCATGCACATGCAACGTGCGCACGGGATGCTTAATATACAAGGCTGAACAGACCTCCTCCGCTACAGCAGACACGGAGGGTAATCGCGACCCGTAAACGCAAAGGGGTTGTCCACTGCGCGCGACGCGGGGCCTAATGGGGCGCGGTGAAAAATGAAGCCGGACTGGGAGACTAATTTCGCGGAAGGGGCAAGCTGGTCGGACACGCGCTCGAAATGAGTGAACAAGAGGACGCCTCCCCCGCGAACGAGAACGACGGCTTGACCAACGGCCACTTCTCCGTCCCCCGCCCCTTCAAGCCCCGTTGTTAATCTTCAACTCCATGTAGCGCGCGAGCTCGAACGGACACTTGTCAGGCGCCAAGTGGGCGCTGAGAACCAAAGCGAGCATGAGGATTTAATCACTGCTCGGCAACGGCGCGGCGGCGCCCGAACGAGCGAAATTGCGCTCGGACCCGAGCCAGGGTGGACGAGGTGGACCCTGGGAAGAGTTAGCCCGCTGCTGCAGCAAGGCGGGTCAGAACTAAAACTATCAACTGCAGTCAACTGGTTAGGAAACGGAGTGACAACTATACCAGCATTCTCTTCGTTTGCAACCCCCCCCCCCTACATAAAAGGGAACTTTCTTTAAAGTGAAGGCCTAACGCCTTGCATAAACGTTCGCTGATATCAAAGAGGTCACACGTGTAGTCAACCTGCAGTAATATCGAGCAGTGTACTAAAGTAATGTACATAGGTGATGTACATAGTACATCGCCTTTATTGTCGGCAATGTGTGATACACGGCTGCCACTGATAATACCGGAGGCAGTGTTGTGTGGCAGTGGTTTGTGCGTTTTTTTTTTGTTGTTGTTTCAAGTGCAGTTTAATTTATATGTCGCTATTTTGGCTACCAGCCCGCACTATGCACCCTTTGACGACGACTTAGTAAACGCCAATAAAGGTAATAACAAAAAATTGCCGTTAATTTGCTCGCCGTTGAAAAGAGGGGCTATCAAGCTTGAAAAATGTAGCAGCCGTTGCCGAGAACCCTTGGCAAGAGAGAAAGTTCAACAAAAAATGTACCGCGCAGCAACGGACGCTTCTTAGCTTACAGCAAACAATCGTGGGCTTGGCTTCTGCAAAAAGAAAAAAAAAAAAAAAAAAAACGACGGTTGCACGATGCGCGCACTCCGTAACCCATCACAGTACGTAGCCAACACGCAATGCCTCTCCCGCTCACGTTTTGCGGATGTGATGATTCGTAGTCCGGATGTCCAGAAGTGGAGTGCTCGGTAACGCAGCTGACTCACACTTAGCAGACATGTGCTCGAGTACTTTTACCCTCAAGAACAGCGGTAACATTCTAAAAATTCGGCGGCAGTGATGTGCAGCGAAGCCTGCCTTACCCCACGCACCTCCACGGAGGAGGCGGAGGATGTGTGTCTGTGTGTGTTCAGGGGGGGGGGGGGGGTACCATTATCAGAAAAGCGGCCTCCCTTATATGAAGCACACTATGTTAACAAAACCAATCTGGCTTTTTCTAACAAGCACCTTTGAACAACAGACGCACAGACGTTTCGCGCTTATCGAATGACTCGACTTGTTCTGACACGCAAGTTACACCGATAAGCGACGTAGCGTGTGACACTAAATTAAAAATTCAGATTTTACGCGCCGAAGCTTTCGTTATTTTGTTTTTTGCACCCTACAACCAGGAAAACGGTTGCCGCAGCTGGGATAGCATCCATGGCCTTTCGATCGATCGCACACTGTGCCAGTGAGCCACCGAGGCGGGTGCTCCATTGTAAACTAATGAACCTTCACAAGGTAATAGCCTGTGTAACCAGTTACGTGAACCGCAGCACCACGCATGGTATGCACTTCAGTTATATTTTATATCTGAAAAAGAAAAGACGATACTGCTTTCGCACGAATTATGCTCTAAAACAGAGAGAGAGAGAGAGAGAGAGAGAGAGAGAGAGAGAGAGAGAGAGAGAGAGAGAGAGAGAGAGAGAGAGAGAGAGAGAGAGAGAGAGAGAGAGAGAGAGAACGTAACCAACAGGCACCGATTTGCCATACCGGTTTCATACTTGATGCGCTGACAACAACGCGATGGGTGTACAAGGCGGACTTGCATTAAAAAGAGTACTTAAAGGTCCATAAAACGTGTTTCGTTCATCAGGAACTTTGCTCGCTTATGGTGACGTCCGCTGAGCAGGTACTTTTAACGAAACTAAGGGAAAGGTATTAAAGAATCTTTATGCGAATGTATTCGCGAACATGTTTACGCCAAAAAAAAAAGCAAAAATTCAGAGGCCAATTTCAAGTCTACGGACATCCTACTACAAGCACGCAATCAAGAAAATTAACTAAAGTTTCGAATTTCCACATACTGCTTGCAGGAAGTTTCAGACGGATGCTGCTGTAATACGAATGGCGCACAAGAGATAATAACACAACACGCCACATACTATATTAAAACGTGGCTACGGAGGCTTGCGGCATCTCTCAAGTACTATATCAAAAAACCGTGCACGCGGAATCTCGTTAAAATCGTTAACGTCCCACACTGCAGCCGTGTCTTCAAGTGCACGATGGAAAAAAATCCGAATCGAGCCGATTTAAATTACGCCACAACCCATACCCCTCCCGCCAACATACTTCGAACTTGCGAAAAAAAAGTTCGCGGAGTTGCGAAAAGGAACAGGCATGCTCGATAGCAGGGGTGCAATTCGCACGCCACTCCCAGCGAGGAAAGTCAAGCCGGCGAGATCCCATTAGTCTTCGTACCGTCATCGGAACGGGGCTGCGACCCAAACTCGCGCGCATCAAAACCAGTGTTTAGCGGAGAGTCGAAGCGCCTCGGGAACACACTCGGCTACGCACGGGGACGCTCTAAATTCATTCCGCACCACCCCTTTGACCCCTGCCGTCTCCAAAACGGCGCAGCAATGCAGTCGTCCGTCGCCTACCACCACCTAACGTCCCCCACTCCCCCTCGAACAACATGCCAAACAACAAACCCAGCTTTCCCGGGGGCGAATCGATCTCACCAAGTCGGAAGACGGGCGCGCTACACAGACTAGGGAACCGCACGCTTCGCAGAAAACGCATCCGCGTCGTCCCGACCAAGCATGCAAGGAGGACCACGCATTCGAATCAAGTCGCCGCGCGGATGAGGAGAGAGAGAGAGCTGCGAACGCGAGTCAGAAAGCCATAACTCGCGCGCATCCACGCCGAAGCGTTCCAATTGTCGCCCCCGCACCATCCGGAAAGCGGAAAAAACGGCCAATTAGTTCTTCTTCTTACTCACTTCAGTCTCCCCGTTCTAATTCCCCGCCCAGCGTTGGCGAATGGCCCCCTTTTATTCCCGATTAAGCCTTGGAAAAGAGGCGCTCTCGAAACCGACCACGTTTAGCGCAAAAAGGGGAAAGGGCAAGAAAAATCGCGCAGGCCGAAGAAGAACGGCGATAGGGCAAAGCCTCAACTTTCCGGGCTATTATGCGCGATCATTTTTCGACGCCCTTTTCACACCGAGCTGGGAGCGAGCGAGCGAGCTTCGGTTTAACAGCAGCAGAAGCGGCGAACAGCAGCGCAGCGGCTTGGGAGCGGCACATTTTTCTTTTCCAAAACTGCGGGCACGCAAATTTCGCTTTTAGGCCGCCGTTATGGCCGCACTGCGGCTCCAATTAACGCGGTCCCGTCGCGTTGTTGTTTCAGCCCATCAGGCTTCCTTTTAGGTGGCGACGTGACCTCGGCTTTGCTGCTTTTGCCAACGTCGCTGGAAGCGCGCTATTGTCGCGCCGAAATGTTTCCCTCAACATCTCGTTAAGGCCTCGGAAGATGGGAAAAGCATACGGCTCTTCGCCGCTCGTTTTAGGAGCAAACGAATGCTCTAACACGCCCCGCTACCCCGCCTCTCCTCGTGTCAGCAGCGTTCGTTGTGGCCCTGAACAAGCTCGAACTGCTTGCTCTACCCGTTTGTATTTTAATTTTTTTTTACATTTCTGTCGTCGACTTCACGCTCTACGAGCGCTGTGCGAGTATGGGCGGTTTTCGCGGATGTTCGCTACAAATGGTCCAGAGCGCGATAATTACACAAACGATTATTCAGCGGTGGCACGAAGTGGGAATATTGACGGAGATCAAATCGACACTGCGAGCGTTTTTTCTTTGTTTGCACAACGAAGGGACGAGGGCACACGTACAGTTGAAGTTGAGCCCTTTGCATGCGATCACGTTGCGTTGTTCTCGTTGAAAAAAAAAATTACGGGGGATGTTCAGAGCTTTCTATCACCATGAAGGCGGAAGCATAGTTGGACCTTCTACTGGTCTGCTGTTGAACTTTGTTGAACTTTCTGTTGACGTAGCCTCTTCCGCCGTGGCGTACTTTCTCGGTCTTCCCCGCTCGCTCCAAGGGCCTGGTGCTTCGTCATACATAGCGATGTGGATTGAAGCTCTGAGCTCTAGTACGCGCGTCCACGACGTTCTTCAGTCCGTCGCTCGTTACCCCTCGTCCAGCGCTGTTGTTTCTCTTTCCCGGCGCATGCTCCGATTTTGTATGCGATTATGTGTACCTTACAACGAGAGCGCCAACATAGAGACCTTAATAGCGACATATAGAGCTGCTACGACTCAATATAGAATTCTAACCGCTCAAACGTATACTTCTTTGAGCCCGTCAGCCGCCGATAGCGTAGCTTACGTCGCGCCTAACAAAATATTCAAGACAAAACAAAAAGAAAATGTCGAAGCTTGCACTAATTGTCGCGCAAGGCTTGAACCATAGCGGAGCTGGAGGATTTCTTTCTGTGAAAGCACTGAAGGACACACCACCACGCCTATAGCATTATGTTTGAAATTTACATGTTCCGTCGTCGCTTTTCACTGTAGCGGTCATCGTCATACCCACCCATATTGTCGTCTTCCCCATGCATGACTGGCGGGCCCGGATCATTTCGTCCGCAAGCTTTCCCATTTCTCCCACAATGGAACGCGTCAGCACGCGCTACAGAACCGGCGAACCGGCTTCGCGAACTGTAGCGCGAACTGTCTGTGCTCCTCCCGTGAGGGACGGACGCACGTGACCTGTTTTCTTGGTATTTTTTCAGCGAGCGCCACGCGCAAGCCTGGACGACGCCGGGCGCTCCCCGTAAAGCGCGTGCTCACGTGCGCTATAGACGGCGGGAGTAAGTATGACCCAGTTTTTTTATGACGCCGCACAACGCACATATTACGGCCAGCAGCAACAACTTCGCTGTTAAAAGAGAGAAAGCGGTAAGTGACGGTAAGTCAAGGTACACGTTAAACCCAGCGCCCTCTAAACAGCCTGCAACGAGCTTCGCAATGCCGCCATTCAAGCCACACCGATACAAAATAATTACTAGAGAAAATACATGCACTGCACCGCTCCGAGTTCTCGACTTGTAAGAGCAGAGGAAACTTCAAACAGCCTCGTTAAGACTCACGGTTCACCGCGGAGAAACGACGGGGGAATCGGCGGCCTCGCAAAACTCGCGGCAACTGCACGACAGAGAATCCCCGCAGGCTCCGAACTGTCACCGGCGGTGATGTTGCGGAGTTCAGCGAACTGTCAAGAATGAACGCGCCCAGAGTTCTGGGCACCGCGCTTCCACGGGGACTGGGGCTGATGCATTCGGTTTCGAAGGCGACACGGCCAATCTCAACACACAAGCTCAAGGGTTGGAAACCCTGCGCAGCACACGTGAGTATGCATGTTCTCGCGGAAGCAAGCCTGGCTACTGTAAGAAAAAGAAAGTGTGTGTGTGTGTGCGTGTGTGGTGGAGGGGGGGGGGGGGTCGTTAATTAGGTCAGAACGACCCGACACGGTGGCTTGCGATGTGCTGCCACGCCCGTAAACACGGGTTCGATACCGGCCGAGGCGGCCCTTTTCCTGATGTAGGCAAATACAATTCTCTTAGTGGGCGCTTTCGCCAACTTTGCCAAGTAACGCTTTCGGTATAAAAAAGTGCATATTCGCTGAAAGCCGTATACAAAACAGGTGCTGGCTTTCACCCACGGTCTTTTTCCGAAGTCAATTGGACACCCAGATCTCACTGTCGTACCTCGCGGTACCGGATGTGAATTCCACCTCCTCGCGCCTTCCAAACGTACCAGCTTTGACCTCCCTGAGAGTTAAGGCGGCACTACCAACAAATAATGGCGTCGACGTTTTGACACGAACAAACAGCGGTTAATCGCTGGGGATAAAGCAACAAGGCGGAAGCCATATGGATCGATCTGCTGCGAGTTATGCGGCGCTCTTACTTACTCGCAATCTTTGGAAAGTTGCAGACAAATTGGACAGATACAAAAGTAACAACAGGAAGAAACACGCAGGATAAAAACAAGCTTAAACGAAAAGAAACCACGCGTTGAAGTTAGTGTTTAAAAAGAAGTGGGTCGAGGCAAAGCAAGACTAAAAGCATCTGGGGACCCCGGCATCAGCCGTCCATTCGCGCGCCGTGTCTATCGGTACCAACGGATGCGTACGGCCCAGGGAACAGAGATATATGTGTATTTCCTCGGCCACTCGGGAAGAGGAGAGTTCACGATAAAATCGTAATTAACGGGGCATTAATTACGCATTCCAACGTTCGGAAAAAGAAGAGCGCGTTAAGGAGCCGGCGCCCCGCTCACGCTCGAGAGAAATAACGTCGGAGAGGACGGAAGATGAAAAAAAGTAGCCTCGAACCCAAGAGTATTCGGCGAAATGCAGCATGCCGGGGCGATGTAGGGGTACACGGTCGAGGGGAGGGAGTCAAGCATCGTTAGTGACGACGCCAAATTTGCGCCCCCGCGCTCGCTATAGCTAGCCATTGCCGCCCTTTCCCCTTTTCCCGACAAGCCCTTAGTTTGTTTTTATTCAGTTGATACTCTCATTTGAGCCCCGCGATTTCCACTCTACACCTCCCGGTTGATGCGACCAGAAAGCGAGGGTACGCAGCGCGGAATTCGAGACACGCTACAACAAAAAAGGTACGCGGAAAACATCAAAACAGCGCGCAAATAAAATGGGTCCCTGGAGGATGCAGGGCTCGACAAGGAGGAGGATTAAAAACCGGGGGGGGGGGGGGGGGGGGGGGTGATAAAACTGGCGTGGGTTCACAGAATGAGAAAAACGTGATTAAAATAACCATACGTGCGCAGCAGGAAGGCTTCAAATCATCCTTTATAGTTTTGCATTTACAGTTAACTACTGGTATAACTAATCGGCTGAAACAATTTAATAGCAAATAATGTTCGGTGAAAAAGGCACGAAGATGCAATTCGTTTGCGCAGCGCTGCTATTGGACGAATTCGTTGTTGGAAGCGAAGCAACGCGCGGAGTATACGAAGCATTCGGTACAGCCAACCAGTAACTTATTCGACTGTCCCTAAACCTTCTGACCGCGCATGCACTTTCAAAAATCCCGCTTAAAAAAACTCCGCAACACCTTTGTCAACTTTTTTCCCAAATTTTAAATGCTTTCAGAACGCACTCAACAAACACATCCAGTGCTTAGAATAGGGGGTCACAAACTACTTCAGCCAAAAATTACTGCTATATGCCTATCAAATAGCTTGAGAACCTGCTCAAAATATTTTTTCTCTTTCCCGACTAGGCCTTTCCTCTGGGCACAATAAAGTTACTTCCTCCTCCTTTCCCGAGTCTTGGCGTTCTTGGAGCGATCGAATTACGACCTTACGGCAATGTAGCGGCTATCGGCTGCAATAAACGCATTCGATAGCCGCTTTGGAAAAAAAAAAACACAAAGCAAAGGAGTAACGGAAGGGAAATAGTTCTGCTGCGTTGAGCAAATCACGCAGTGTCACTCCGTGCTATTGGCGGTGAGCGCGACCACGGGCGGCGCTGCGGAGCGCGCCTCCGTGACGTCGGCTTAGGGATTCTCGCATTTGTCGTCTGCTTCACTCGGGCTCGCTCTCTATGCTGTTTCTTTGCGCGCGGTTGAGATTTTGTGCTTGTCCGCAGCAGATCTCGCGAATGCGCAACTTTTTTTCGTAAGAAAAGACTTAAAATAGCGTAAACTAGCTCGTGATTTTAAGTATAGTTTTTGATACCGCTCCGGAAAAAAACATTGCCGGCGTCGCCTATGCATTGCTGCGAAGCTGGTCCTGTGCGGAGCGCGAAGAGTCGGAGCTAGGCGTCAGCCTCTGTGTTCAGCAGTCTTTCGAACAAAGGTAACAGCCGCAGGCTGACAACCGACAACAGCGAAAATGGAAGACCAAAACAAATTCCAGGCCTTCGGGGCTGTCGGCTTTGGCAGAAGGCATTACGATTCCAGCTAATCGCATGTAAGGTAAAACAGATTTGGCAACCTTGCCTAACACTCGAAACTATTGTATCAAGTCACTTTACGTTGTCACGGCATGGAAGTGTGCCGACATGCACTATGGGGCACAAATAATGTAGGTTGATTTCCAAATAACCTGCTGTGTGTATAGGCGCGTGCTGGTTTTCTACCTGGCTTCTAACCAGTATGCAGGCTTATTGAGCAAAACGAGTTACCTGTAAGGCAAACATACAGTAACACTATGTTTTTTTCATATTTGGAGGGATATTTCGGTACATTTGCCACAACCATATCATCCCAATATTCAGACAGGCATTACAGTAAAACTGCACTGAAGAGGGGGAGGACCAGGAGGAGGAGAAAACAGTAAAATCGAGCTGGTTAGTGGGCAGGCTCCTCAGCCCAAGACGAGAGAGTAAGATTCATTCTTCAATTCACCGAACGTCATCCCGAGCAGGCCAGGACTTGTTCTTTGCGACTGAAGGGGTTGGAAAATAATGAAGAGCTGCCGGGACATATTCATTGGTTTCGAATTGTGTTATACTGAAAATTGGCATGTATACTATTTGTTGCGTTAGTTAGCAAGTATATCAAGTTTTCAACACCGTAATCATGTCAGAACTTTTCGGGTTGAGATTGAGTTCGTTACGATATCGATGGTTGGATAGAAATTAGGTGCACAAAGCCGCCTTCGAGTACTGTGGACAACGTTATCTGCGCCGTAGCACAGATCTTATTGCATTGAATATTCACACGAACTTTGTGAGCCTCGCAAACATCCCCAAACCTCCTAGGACGTTTAGGACGGTGCACAAAATGAATGCGTTGGGCACAGAAGAAAAAAAAACGTTCATCTTACAACAACGAAAGAAAGAGAAAACACCCGTTTTATTTCCTGCTGTGCGACCCGCTGCTTGATGCGTAGCATTAGACTCTTGAGTCTTCATAAGAGCATCTCAGAAATAGTTAAGGGAAGCCTACGCATTTGATTACTTATCGAGGAGCTCTGAGCGCTGAAACTCGCAAATACGCTAGATAGGACGAGGGCGAGTTACGTCTGAGCGATGTTCTCTGAAAGTCGTTCTCTCTCTCCTCGTGTGTTGTAAAATTGTGCGGGACAAAGCTTGAAATTATTCAGAGCCGTCAGAATCTGATTGAAAACACGCTTTTTAAAGCACCAAAGCATAAAAGCGGGCGATTTCTAGCAAAGGCACTGCTGCCAGTCAGAACCGGACGACCGCGGCGCGGGTGTAGCAGCGCGGCGAATGTAGCAGACGACAGCGGAGCTGGTCCCTAAGCTGACGTCAGATCCAGGGGGCGCCACTCAAACATCTCACCGCCAATTGTTGACTATACGCCTCGAGCTTTGCGATCGCTGCGCCGTCAGCCGCCGCTTCTCCGCGGAGTTGACGGGATTAGCGCTGTGCGCCCCATAGGGGCCCATGCAGTGATTTGGTTCTCTGTCGCTTCTTTTTGCCCTTCCAAGCGCTAAAAAAACTTTTTATGGTGACGTCTGTAAGTAAACAGTACGTTTAGGTCTCTTCAAAAGCCGCTGCGTCTTGGTAGGGTGCTCAAACACCAAGAGTAGCTATCCGGGAAAGCGGCTCTGCGTCCTTCTCGGCCGCTGTTACGGGCGTCGGCCAATTGCAGCAGCATACCGCCACTGTCACCTCCGAATACGTCCGGCACAAGTGGACTTTATTGTCGCTTCTTTTATGCCTGATACTGGCACAGTGAGAAATGTGTTTTGTTTTGTAGTGCGGACAATGAATGCGGCCTCCGCGGCCTCATTACGAATATATGCGTCGTAGAAAAATATATTTCGGGGATGCGATTACCCAATACCTGATAATAACTTCTGCTTTTTATAAGAATATAAGCCACGCGAAAATGTGAAGTATATTCCAAGGTTCTGCGTCGTGAAAGATGTGCACTCATGCCTTATAGCAAGAACCAAGAAAAGTGAATTAAACCACTGAAAAATTAATGGTCTGCAAGTCCGGAAGAAAGAAAATAGCTCGTACAGAAATGAAAAAAAAAACTCAGTGCAGCTTCTGAAATGCTAAAGACGTTCGTATAAACTTAAGCCGGGTAGTACTTACGAGACCAACTACTGTGCGAAATGCACTGATATTTCGCGACACATTTGGAGGGGGGGGGAGGAGGGGGACGCTTACGTATCGTTGTGTACGATTGCGGTGCGAAATCAAGGAAATAACGTTTTAGTAATCACACACACAGGCTACTCGTTCACGTAACTCTAGTTTTTAGACTTCAACTAACAGCTGATCCCTCGGCGAACGCATTTTTTTAGGTATACAAGTTCAAAACTGATAAAAGGTGTCGTTAGAAGAGTGGGATATTTGATAAGGCCTTCTGATTTCCGTTAGTGCTAGATGCTTCAGGCTTCCTGCGTCATGTGACTATGCTTCGAAGAAACGTTTAGTCGTGAACGGGCATTACTGTAGAAGCCCTTCTCCGGCCTGCTTGCGGAGGATGTATGTAACATATATGAATGTTTGCGGGCGCTCAGCTCACGACAAGACGCCCCAGCATTTTTTTGTTGTCGTGCGCTGATCCCGGGTATAATTTTGGATTATCCATCGCACTTATTTCGTAGAATGTTCGTGAAATATATGTTTAGGCTAGTGATCAATATCTGAGGTATGATATTGGCAAGCATAACTGGCGTGCTGTCAGGTATGAGCGCTCCACTAGGTTATATAAGCGCACAAAACTGATTTAAATCGTAGTGTATAGCCATGGCATGATCATCTGGGGATATTATGCTTACTGAGACACTGTTAGTAAATTTAAGGGAAGTGGAATCACAATCATTTCCATATGCATATCCGGGTTTCGCGACGCCGACCTGTGACGCACACTTGGCGCTTGTACAGACCGAATGTACCAGACTAAGATCGCGTCACACACATTTACACTCTCGTAAACACACCCCATTTGCGAACAGAGTGACTGCTCCACATAAATATGTATTTCCAACGCCTACAAACGGTAAATCTCAGCCGTGAACGGGCCCCGAAAGCAACGGTGACAGTAGGGAGCGGGCCGGCGACTCCCGCGGCTGCTTTCGAAACGGGCCGCTAGGGGGATTTCAGTGGCGCCCCTACAGGCCGCGCTCGAGGCGTATAGCTTCGAAAATGCTTCCAGACGTGAAGGAAAGAGTGAAAGCGTTTATCGTAAGTGTTGCACAGTCCCTTTAAGTGTGGCGGGTGGGTACAAAACTTCGCAGCACGTCTTCGGTGGTGGACAGAATTGCTTTCACGCGAAGGCTTAAGCGCCCGTTTGTGAAATCGGAGAAATTACGACGGAGGCCGCCGAGCTGGGAGAGGAAAGCGTATGCCGGAGGAGGAAGGCGCCTAGAGATTAAAGGGGTCTACACGCGCGGCTCAATATCAACGCGGACGAATCTCAAAAGTAAAACACAAATACAAACACAACTTATTCCTTCTTTCTCTCTCCCGCCGACATGAATTACTAAAGAAGGCATATTCAAAGCCATACGTGCACACGTGCACAGCCAGCGGCCGATCACGTTCACACAGCCGTGTTCCGTGCATTCTTCCTGTGCGCTTGCAAAAACGCATTGCGGCAAAGCCAACTTTATCACAAATGCTCAGCAGAAAAACGGCTGTAAATATTGTTTTATCAGAACATTTTCCTCAAAAAATGGTTACAATCGGCCGCTAAGATGACTATATTTTTACTCCAAGTTTGATATTCTGGTCATAATTAGTTCACAGTGAAGTTCACTGCTGACCTCGTGTGGCGCGACATTTGGATGTTTTCAATAATTAAAGCGTTGTTTCGGTTTAAAAAAAATTGCCTTTCGTGGTTGGAATAGAGGTAAGTTACCAAAGGCTGGTTGTATCAAATTGAACAAGTTTGTATCTTACCTTCATGACCTTTTAAAGCAGCAAAACAACCACTTCTTAATCCCGCTTATTTAAAAGCACGAGCGAGTACGATGGCGTATTGTAGGGCAAGCCACGGTGACGGCGGTTGCGTGAAGGATGACTTGAGTTGAAAAATATACATAACACAGGAGATCGACCGGTACACACCACGAATCCTCACAAACACGCGAAATACAAACAACAATTAACAACACAAACAGTCGAAAACATAGAAACGAGATGCAGACAGAAAACGAGGGGGAGCTGCAGAAGCAAGGCGCAACTGACGGCGAAGAAATCAGCAGGCACAATCGCATTTCGTCTCGCCTCTTCAGGGTGCACGCTATTACGAACGAGGTGCCACACGCCGGAACTCCCAGCACGAACGCACGCACGCACGCACACGAGCCCACCCGTCCGTTCAACGAAGCCCCAAGAACCCCGGGTAATTAATCGTGCCAAGGCACAAGGCGGCGGAGGACGACGTCCAGGATTGTTTTCGAAGGCGGCGGAAGATCTCGCCGTCACTGATTAGCATTCGCACGAACATTCGGTGCCGAATTGCGACCGTACGATCGCCCCACGGCGGCTGCATGGTCGCGACCGGGGCTAGTCCGTCTAAGATAAACAGCGCCTTTTCATTCCCTCTTCTTCTTGATTTTCTTTTTTTTTTTCTTTTTTGCTTTTGCCCGGCAAACGGGAAAGCGAGAGCGCTGAAACCTTACCGAATGACTAATCATCCCCCCCCCCTTTTTTTGTTGCTCCTAACCTTTCCACTTCGGCAGCGGACTTGCTAGTGACGTAGACATTGCGAGTGAAGATTGCCATTGAAGAGAAAAGTGGGGAGGGTGGGACCGGCGATACTTAAACCGGAAGTGAGATTTAAAATAAGGAAGGAGGAACCGGGGCGGAAGCAGCAAGCGCGGAAGCGCCCCCTCCAACGTGGCAGCGGGAAAGGAAAGGAAGCGAATCAATCAGACTTCGCTCCCTGCAGGGTTTCCGCAAGTGGACAGGAGAGCGCACCGTGAAAGAGGGAACCACCGAGAGGATAAAGAATTTAATTACGGGCGAGCTTCTTTTATTTTTCGGCTGCCAGGGAGCTTCATATCAATTGTAACGTACGCGACAGCAAAATGAAATCGGTCATATATTAGCTGAATTTAAGTATGACGGGGACAAACGTCGCAGCAGCCGATAATTGTTGAGTGACCTTCCCGCAACTGTATAAGGAATAGGCACCGTATCCGTATTTAAAGTAGCGAGGGCAAATTCGAAAAAAGAACTGGTTGGATAAAAAAGCAAGAAGAGAAAACTTGGCCGCGTATCTGCTCCTTTCGTTGCACATGTCGAGGAAAGACGATAATCGACTGGTTCCCCTGCCAAGTAAATGCCTCCCTTCTCTTTCCCGCTCACCTCTTATGCTGTTCCTCTCCAGTCGCGCTCTTCCCAAGATGAACATGCTAGGGGTTTGCTCAAGTCAATTTAAATTTACCGCGTTCCACTGCTCCAAGTCGGGTGCCTCGATGCCAGCGCTGCCGTACGGCGGAGACGCGCGTGAATCGAGACAACGTTTATAGGACCCCGCGTCTGCCCTACTCCACGAGCGTTCCAAGCGGAACGTGGATCCCATCTAGTGGAACCATTGGTTGCTATTGCCGTTTGATTTTTTAAATGACGCCAAGAGGTGGCGCAGGCAAGAGCAGGCGACGGTTTTCTGCCGTTGATGTAGTATTTCATTTGCTATCACGAAAACCAAGCATCCATGAACTTCTAAATAAAAGAGCCCTGCAAATATCATTTATGTGTTGATTTGCTGCCTTATATTTGCGTAATTTCTTGTTCTTGTTCAACAATGTTGGCAAGTATGAACATTGACACCAAACTCAGACGTTTAGATTTGGCTGTGGGTATAAAAGAATTTCTGCGTTTACGTAGCCCAAGAAAGACTATCGTCTTTAAAGGAGTACTGACACCAAATTTAGAGGCCTAAATAACGATATAATTGGCTTCAGTAGTTTGTACAGATTACCCACAGAAATTTTTGGAGCGATCCGAGGCTGGAAACGCATCAAAAATCGATTTTAATTGCCCTGGCCGCGAACTATTACAAATCGGCAGCACTAGCGAAATCGCTTAGGGTGTGACGTCAGGCTATCCGCGATTTTGCGGCCGATTCAGCATGACGTCATACAGTTGTTTCCGGAACCGGAAGCGATAGCCTGCGCTGTTGTTGTGGGCGGTCTCGCTTCGATAGGAGGTTTGGCTTGGCTGCGGTACCGCTGTGAGCAAGGCTTGCGAAGTGCGCACTTCACGTTTCCGCGCAGGTATTGCCATCTCTCGACCGGTCGGCGCACCGCCCGCCGCGCGCCGCGGGGGGCAGGTCAGCGTATACGCTTGCATCGCGGCAGATATCTGATCGCCGCTTTTAAAATAAGCCCTGATAACAATCCCAAGCACAATTTTTCACCACACTAACACCTACTTTCTCGCATGTGGAACTTCATTTTAACGATCAGATTGATTCAGAAGAGCAGCGACAAACGGTTGCTACCGTCTTGCTACCGTGGTCTGCGCCGGATCGAGCCGCTGAGTGTCCGAGCTGGCAGGCGCGGCCGGCGTGTGCGCGAACTGTTTCCGAAGGCAGGAAACGCTTCACGATTGCCTGCTTTATCCATTTTTTGCGATTAAACGCGCGGGATCTACAAATTCAGCTCAGCGATAGTCGTAGTTGACCATGGAGCAAAAACGGTGGGCGGAGCGACGCCGACGACGCATCGCATGCACGCATCGGGTCATGTGTCTCAAATTCACGCGTACGACTAGTCGTGGTGACAGTCGTAACGATCAGTCGCATGCGAATCGAGTGTACAAATCGTACATGTGTCCAGCGCTTTAGTGTGAACCGCGTGCAATCCGTAGCAGACGATGCAGCGAACGTCCCTGACGTCACGGAGACCATGACGTCACGGTCCGACGTCACGGAGACCGTGACGTCAGGCAGTCCGCTTGCAGGCTCTCCTTCGAACGGCCATTTTCCCGCGCGGCGACCGAATTTGAAAGTGGTTGCAATAAACGTGCTATAATTAATTATATGTTGGTGGCTGACGCCTTTCGGTTCGATTTTCGTAATTACTGGGACCATAGGTATTCTTTACAGCATAAAAACTGAAAGCGAGAAATTTCGTGTCAGTACTCCTTTAAAAAAGGCGAGGAGTATCAACCACTGTTCAGCTTGACCACAGCCCGAGAAGAAGAAGCCCCCCCCCCCCCCCCCCTCATGCACGCACGCAGGCAGAGAGAGAGAGAGAGAGAGAGAGAGAGAGAGAGAGAGAGAGAGAGAGAGAGAGAGAGAGAGAGAGAGATGAGCACAACGACGCGAATTCGATCCCGAACGCACCCAACGTTTTCCTGGTATAGTCGAAAAACGAAAACGCCCGTGGGTCGAGATTTCGGCGCACATTAAAAATCCCCAAGTGGTTTAAATGAATCTTCAGTCCACCACGTACTGCGCGTTTTCTGGCCCAGGCGTAGCTTCGGCACGTAAAATTACAAAACTCGAATAAACATCTCAGCGGCGGAAATCGGCTCAAGAAACCATGCAGGGCGCAAAGTCAGCGCGGCGAAATCCGGACACCCTAACACAAGGCCGCACGCACACAGTACAAGTATTGCTGCTTTGTTTCTTCTTCACAGAAACAACGGCTTCCCTCACACGCGTATCTTTTCTTCCCAATGAAGCGTGTAAGCCGGGACGAAAGATTACTGCACAAGCTGCCAAACGAAGGGAAACACTACGCACGCACTGGGCAGAGCGCTTTTTGAGAGTTTCACAAAGAGATGACAAACGCATTTTAAGTCCTCATGCTAAACCTACAATTTACGATAAGCGCGTATAAATCGCAGCGGTGAGCTCGAACCAGAGAAAACTGCGAATAAATAGCCGCACTCAAAGAACTCAAAGGCGCCAACAAGGAGACAGCACGAGCAGTCCTTCGACACTGCCCCCCTCTAAATAGGGAAGGTATAGACGGTCCCACCGTCGTACGGGATGCGCTCGTTTTCCATTACCGCGGTGATCGCTTTCTTTGATGAGGTCCTTTCCACAGGAGCGGCAGGACATGGGAGGAGAAGAAATGCGCCGCTTGTACGCACGCGAGGAATGAAGTCGCCAACGTCTACGCCAAAGCAGGAAGGAATGAGGCGGGAACAGGGCGCACACGTGCGCAGGGGGTCAGGAAATAGGGAAGAGAGATAGAGGAGTTGAAAAATGATCGACACTAATGGGGTCGCGTGAGAACGTCGAGAGAGAAGAAATCTGGTATACAGAGGATGGCTCGAGGGGGGTGGAACGTTGCAAGCGCACGGCTGGAATTTGAAGCGCCGGGAAGGGGATTGCGCGAATTTGAAAGGTTTAAAAAGAAGCAAAACTCTCGGGGAAAACGTGCGAAATCTCGCGAAAGGAGTAAGCGAGCGCTGAACCACAAAAAAAGTTTGCGGCGAAATTTGCGCAGGGAGTAGGCGAGGACACAAAGTGTATCCATAGGCTACCAAATATTAAAAAAAAACTGTTGTTGATTCCTTAGTCATAGGAATCGGTAAAACACGAAAGTGAACTGTGCAGCGAAATCTGCAGCTGATCATGATTTGCGGGTCGGCGGCTGTCTTATGGGTGTGCTTGGCGAGCGACGTCCTGCTGGCGGGTCGCTTCGGCAAAGGTGCACTGGCGTCATTTGCGTGACGGATATGACGTCAGTGAAATCTTGGGGTATCCGGCATAAAACACTTTTGTGTTAAAATATAAAACCCGAAAACGAACAACCCGAAGTATAACGTACTCTTTAGTACTAAAGGTTGCTTCCCCGCAAGAAGACCCTGTGTGCAGGAGTGCACCCTTTACAGGCCGCTTGCTTCGTTGTATTGGCGTCACTTCCGTGACTGATATGACGTCAGCGAAATCTTCGTGAATCCCGGAATAAAACACTTTCGTGTTAAAAATTATAGCTCTATTCTAACCACCAAGGGCGCCAAAGGGGGAGGGGGGGTGCTTCAGTGTCAGAACACTCCCCGAAATTTTATGACTGGCTCATCTCACCCCCTTCCGGCATTTCGGCCTTTTTTCCGCCCATGCACTTTGCCGACTTATTTATAAATTTAAATGTAAAAAACGAGAATAAGGTAAGAAAAACAAAATAAGATGGGCGCAGGCAATCTTTTTAATTTATTTTTACCGGCGGATATTTCTGGTTACGCCACTGCTCACCACGCCAAGGTTTCAATAACCCACAATGTTATCCCTAAGACGACTTGAAGGCGAAAGTCTGAGTCTGAGGCAGACACATGACTTACTTCATTTTACGTTTTCGTTTCCCAGATTCACGTCCACCGTCGACTTATCTTTCCTCCTCTTCCGGCAACATTATTTTACCGGCAACCATTACATTGACGTTCACGCAAATTCCCTTTGTCATCCACCCCTTGCCCCATTTAATTAGTCAGTTTAATGATTTCGCTGCTTGCATATTCCCTCATTTGGCTGCGTTCTTGCGCTCCCTCAAGGTGTGGGGTACTGGCATGGACGGCCACCACCTCTCGCTACTGCCCAATTTAACCTCACGCTATGGAGCACCCCGTGCTATGGAACGCCTCGAACGCTTTTTTTTTTCTTCCGAAGGAGAATCCTCTTTATACGATGGTTTGCTCGATGTCGTTGAAGGTCGACCAAAAGATTAGACAAGACATATAAGGCTTTCGCCTTAAAATGAATAGCCCCTACCGCTCCCCCCCCCCCCCCCCTTATTGATGAAAGCGTAGCACTGGGCACTTACTTCACCGCAGACAGCGAGTTGATGCTAGATTTTATTAGCGTCCGGCAGGAACACTAGATGTCGCGAACGCATTACTCTCGTTAAAGGCAAAGCCACCCCCGAAACCCTAGACGCTTAGATTGTGCAAATAATATGCTCGGACAAACTGGATAATTTTTGTTACTTCGTGGATATCGCTTCAAAGGTAACTAAACTGCAGTGTACAAATGAACACTGCGAACACTTTCCATCCGGACAACAAGCAGCCAATGCAAATCTCCACAGAATGCTTTCAAGTTTACAAGGAGTGACCGAACAGCTACCGCTGCTCTGTGAATGCCCAGGCTTTGCCTAGCAGCGCGCGCCTTTTTTTTCGTTTTATTTCTGAGGAACGTGCAATGCAACGCGTCGCAACCAACGGGAATTTGGGAGCCAGAATTTCTGCGCCCCATTTCTGTCACGGAGGCCTTTTCTCTTAATATGTCACTGAATACTATCGCATTAAAACTTCCTCCCAGCGACGGCTGTCAGACGAATCAATGAATGACGCGACACAACTGGAGGAATGGAAAATAATCGCAATAAAGTTGTTTATTAGCGCGCCAGCACTAGGTCCGAACGGAGGCTGGAGTACGAACAGTACAGTATATCACAGCACAGTACAGTACAGCAAAGTACAGTGCAGTGCAGTAGAGTAGAGTACAGTACAGTACAGTGCGAGCACCAAGCTGGGGAGAGAACGAACGATAGTACAACAGAGAAGAAAGAGGACGCGTGATGTCCCCACGCTCCGCGCCTGCGCAGTGGCGTGCGCGACGGTCTGGTGCGCGGCTCGGTGCGTGAGTGTTTGTGTGCACGCATGTGCAGTGTCTCCGCGATGAGCACCGGCACTACAGAAGCAAAATCCACCACGTCGATAGGGACGAATAGCGATAGGCGCAAAAAGACACCCATTTTATGCACAAACACACACACAAAAAAAAAGTTGGCCACGCATCTGCTCGCGTCGCTGCACATGTCGTAGAAAGACGAAACTCTCCTACCGCCCCTGCACGTATTTGCCTCTCCCGTCTCATCCGCCCACCTCTCACGCTATTCCCATCCTGTCTCGGCCCGCACAATGGAGGTTCGCGGAGCCCAATTGTGCTGCGTTCGTACTACTGGCGCGCCGTCTGTACGGACTGTTCAGACTTAGCGCTAGAGCCACGAGCGCGAGGCTCACGCGCCAGCTTTGTTTGTAATTCATTAAAAAAGAATTATTTCAAAGCGTTTTTTTAGTTTGCTCGCACAAGAACCGGTCACACGTCTACTTTTAATTAAAAGAACACTGCAAACCCCAGTTATGTTTGTACGTTCTTCGTCAAATAAGCCGAATATTATATGTTTGATGAACAATGTTGACAAATATGGAGCATATTAATAGTAGAGCTGTTTGAGCTTGAGGTTGGCCCGTTGGTGTTAGCAAAAAAATACAAAGAAAAAAAAACTGCGCCGGCGAAAGGCGCCTGGCACGATTTTCACGCAGTGGCTTTAGCAAAAAAAAACAAAAAAACAAAAAAACAAAAAAACAAACAAAAAAAAAACAATCCGAGCGCACGTGAGAGCGTACCTCGTGGCGACCACCCGGTGTCGCCCAGGCTTGCGCGTGGGCTTACTCTCGCCTTCGTCGTCATCGTCGTCGTCGTCGTGTAGCGACCGGCGCGCCACAGGTCCGCCGCGCCGAGGACTATGACGATGAATCTGTCTCTCTTCACAGTCCACACAGCCACCGTACCAGCTTATGAAGTGAAAGTGGAGGACGCGCTACAAGAGGATTTGCCCTACGCGGCCGTTCCGTCGAAAGACGATGACGAAAGGGATGACTACGATTGCTACTGAATGAAACACTGTACCTACTTTACTGGTCTTCGCTTTACAGTGCCGTCCAAAACGGCTTTGCACTGCTGGGGTCCGGCTGCTCCCTCTCTTCTGGGATACGCGGTCAGTGTGGGGAGAAGCTAGGTCGGCGCCCAGCTCTGCTGTTTCTCCAGCCTTGCACCACTAGTGCAAGCTGCGCCAACTATTTTTATAGATTTGTTAGACTGAAAATGTTTTGCCAATATAAACGTCTCCCTTAATAAGAATTCATTAACCTGTTGCTCGCCCGAGTTATTTCAGTCTCCTGTAAAGGATACTTCACAGCAAGAACACGTTTAGAGAGGAAAAGCATATCAAGCGAAGGAATTGCACTTGGTGAAGATACCAACTACTCAAATGTTAGTTTTTGCCGTTAACTAATAGAGAATCCACGCGAGGCGCCTTGTGGCGTCTCTAATTATAATCTCACGCTCCAGACGTTACCCCCCCCCCCTCCCCACCCTTTTCCTGTTTCTGCTTGCCAGCTTTTTTCGAGCTTGTGTAAAGAATACTTCGCAAGAACACCTCTCCCGAGGAAAAGCCTGCCGAACAGACAAAGTGCACTTGGCTAAGATATCACACTAAAATGGTAGTTTTACCTATTAACAAACCGGAAATTAGGCAGCGCCTTTGCAAAACAGTGGTGCGTCTTCAACTACAATCTCAAGCTGCAAACACCTACACTCCCCCCCCCCTCCCCCCCCCCCCCCCGTCATTTTAGGGCACAGCCCTTTCGCGGCCGTCTCTGGGCTAAGCCGCGTCGTCGTCGTAACCGAGTGGACGATGGTAAGACCGAATAGTGAAAAAAAGCAAAGGGGGAGAGTGTCGCGAAGACCGAATAGTGAACGAAAGCAAAGGAGGAAAGTGTCGCGAAATTGTGAGGGGAGGGCTGTTCGCCGTGGCGGCGCGAACGCTTTCCGAAAGTGTGCAGTGGGGGAGGGCAGGGGGGCAGTACGCTGTGCCCACACGAGACGCTCGTCTCCGCGACCCTGGCGAAAACGCGAGGGGGGTGTGCGCGTAACGATGGTGTGCGTTCCCTGCCTAAAACGCGGGTCACAATCCCTTCCTCAGACGCACTAGGCGCTGCCGACGCAGAGGCTCATCATCGCTGCCGTCGAGAGAACCCACGAGCGAGTGCTGCCTCAGCGCCAGTCAATTTTTCCCGTTGCTGCTCGAAAGCCTTTTTTTTTCCCGTGCTCCTGTAAAGGATACTTCGCTGCAATAAGATCTACACCGAGGAAAAGCCTACCGAGCGGACGAAGGTTACTGGTCTAAGATACGAAATGCAAAAATGTTAGTTTTTGCAGCCAGAGAGCAGTGATTCCAGCGCGAAGAGCCCATACGCAGAACCGTAAGGCGTCTCCCATTACAACTGCGCTGCAAACGTCTACAACCCCCCCCCCCCCCCCCCCCCCCATTTTTTTGTGTTGTCGCTCACCAGCTTTCTTTCACATGCCCATGTAAAGCGTACTTTGCTGCAAAATACCATTACCGAGTAAATGCTTCCAAACGGACAAAACTTGGTAGAAGGTGTCAAATACCGAAATGTTATTTTTTACGTTCAAAAAAAGGGCATCGAAAAAATTACCCACAAATTTCAAAAATGAAATTGGGAAGTAAATAAAAAATGGAAAGTATACGCGTATTATGAACAACGTCCCAGAATTTCCACGTGATTTGAAAATAAAGTCATGGATTGTGTTGGCACAATACTGTGGTGTACCTTCAATATTTTGCATGAGTAAGCACTGCAAAGAATAAACTGGGCCATAAAAAAACGCACACACACAGAGAGAGGAAATTATCAGCAGTGAAAAGAGGAGAACAGGAAGAAAGACAAGGGCACATCTCCATTCGCACCAGGTGACCCGCTCGGCAAACGCCCAATGCCCCTGGGCATAGCCTAGCAACAAAGGTGGCTTCCCCTCTTTTTAGCTGGCTTGGCAGTTTAAAGGGCCTCGCAAAATTTGGAATCACAGCATTTTCTGGAATGGCAAATGTAGTATCCTCGGACTAAAATTCTGGCAAAGATGATGCACATAATGTGATGGATCTATGTCCAGTAAAACAATTTTTTCATTACATGGTTTATCATAATACGTCGCGGCAAGAATACTCACACTATTTTTATGTACGTGCAATTTAAGGACTTCCTTATTTTCTTTTTTTTCAGAACAGAAGAATAAGGTTCTACAAGCACCAAATTTCAGTTCAGTACGAAAGAATGGGAGTAGGTATATTTTTCGAAGCTGGTCAATGAGTACACTACTGGGGATAACAGCCTCACATAAATATATATGCTATACTATGATAAGGTTAGCAAACGAAATCAACTTTAGGACCATGAGACTGCTTTAGAGTAGATAAATTCCCGTTTATTCCCTAAACAAACAATTTTCGATTTTTGTGGCCTCAACAAATTCTTAGTTGCTGAGATACATTGGCCAAAGCTCTGCTGCTTGCTAATAAAGCGACTTGGTGATACTGCATCATTGAGTGATTTGACGATATTTTCCTCAAGATGTGTTCAAAATACCATGAAAGCTACTATTCAATGTGCACTACAAGCGCGTGTGAGAGCGATACCTCAATTGCACTACATGCTAGCGAATCTTTGTTAACATATGCACGACCACAGGAAATATAAGCTACAGGACCACAGGGAACATAAGCTCATGTCAAGTGGAATAAAATTAGTTGGAAGTTCACTATGTCATTGTGCCACAGGCGCAAGTGACCACTGAGTTATCGTGAAAATGCCCTCGCATCCCTGTGACTGAGTCAGCGAATGTACCCACTGCAGGGAGCAAATGCAGTAGAGCATGCCACAATTGGCCGCAGTACTCTTACCGTTTGGTTGAAGGAGAGCTAATGGGGAGGGAACCCACAATTGTCACAGAGTCCAAAGTTGACATTGTGCTTCGCTTACCTCATCACCTTGCTTCAGTATTATTACTTTGTAAGCGAAGTTGCATAGTTTGCAGCTGTGAGCCATCCCAGCTCCATTATTACAGGAGTTCCATTTCAGTTACACCCTTTTCAGTTACACAAGGCCACCAGCTTCACTTGATGTCTTTCATCAGCACACAGCTGTAGGAGTGAGTAGGTCCTCTTGCACAAGCCCCCAAGTTTCACAGGATGTTGCCCTTATTTCAAATACAGCCTCTAATTCACCCATCACCTGAACTCAATCTGAGAGCTTCTTGTCCGCTTGGTGATTAGACTTCAGCCCGTTAAAGAGCAACAGAAGTGGGAAGAGAGACTGGTAGTTGCATCTCAACATGGTCTGGCTTTGTGAGGAAGTTCAGCGCCACAGCTGCTTGCTCCACTTGATCCTGCCTTGCTTGCTAGGTTTGCTCTGTCAGCCTCGAGGAGTTGTGCTTGGTGCAAGGTACTTGGTGTGGAACGTTCATCATGGTCACTCTACATTCGTCGCGGGCACTGCTACACTCGTTGCGTCATGGCAATGGTGCTCAAACATGAACTACCCACACAGTGTTAAAAAAATGTATAAACGTGCAAACATCTCGAGGATTTCAATTGAAAAATTGCGCCCACCTCCCCGCGAGGGGAACCCTGTGTAGATGCGACGCATCGTGGGGTTCACTTGGTGTTTCCGTTGGATTGATTCTGAAATCGCGTGAAACGTGTCGGGAACGCGTATGATTATTATGTTTTATGATTATTATTATGTTTTATTGGCCAATCTTGGTCAATCTCTCTAAGTGGTATGCTTGGGGCTTCGCTGTCGCAACGACCTTTACTCCATCATTGTTGCTGTAAGTGGGAGCTTCTTTTCTTTTATTGCAAGTGTTAATCATTGCCCCATCATGCGTTGTATCAGTAGCTTCTTGACGTAGTTTGAATGAGTCAAGGATATAAGGCGCGTTCGTAGCATTTGATTCTGTCTCGGTTTTGTGGCACAGTGGGAAGAGCACCATGTACCTCGCGTTCCGCCCACAGGGTCGTGGGATCGCAACCGGGCGCCGCTAACTATTATTTTTTTTTATAGTGTAGGGGGAGGGGTGTGGACGAGAGAGGGGCATCGGAGAGGAGAGGGGGTGAGCGGCAGAGAGCGCAGCTCGCGCGGCGAGGAGAATGGGGGAGGGGCGGACGACAACAACGCCGACGCTGCGTGGACAAGGCGAGTGAATGAGATGCAGTCACATCTAATAATGTCTGCACAGCTGTTTTTATCTAACTTACAACCCCTCATATTCAATTTCATGACAGTTTGAAAGTTGGGATCTTAAAAGCTTCTTCTGAACACTTGAGAAAATTTGGTACTTCATCAAACTTCACCACGGGCCTATGAGTCTATTCAATGAGCCTATTCTGCACTCACAGTCCTGTCCATTAAGCAGTTTTTCGTCTAAAAATGCACATTGACTAGCCCGACAATCTGCTGTACTGAGCCTATTCTGCTAGAATCTTAGTGGAATTCCCTAGCACTAACTTTTCTTGAACAAACAACCATGTATAGAGCATTTTTTTACTGTAGCAAAATGCTTTACAAACTTACTATTACATGAATTATGTTAACTTTTTGACATAACATTCCATTATGTTGGCTAATGAAGTCCCACACCTCAGGAAGGCACACAGCTCAGCACATTCACAAAAACCAAGAGGTGTGGTTTTGAGTAAGATTAAGAAAACGTGCATGAGTGAACTAAAAAAAAAAGAAAAAAAAAACAATGTTTTACTAATGCATTTACTCAAATTTAATGCATCCTTAATTTTAAGCCACGCCTGGTTTTCGTGGCTGGAAAGAACAGGTGCAGAAGTTTTCTTCACAGGACAACCTGATTTACTTGATTTAGCATCGTGCTAGGACAATGCTCCATCATCCTCAAGTCTCAACATACTCCATGCAATCACATAGGGGCCACTGTCATGTGCAACCCCCTGGAGAAGAGATACAGGCTTCAAAGAAGAAAAAAACGAGGAAAAAAGATGCACAAGGAAGAACCACCTGAGAAGAGTCAATTGAGAAGCGAAGAGATCCAGAAGTAGGGTAGTTGAAGGACAAAGGAGAGAAGGAAGAGGATTAGGCCACGTTTCTGAAAGGAGACACGGCTTCGGTACAATGTACTAGAGCAGAGAGGTGTGTCATTCGGGGCCGACTAGGGAGGTCCCTTTTGCAATAAAAATTTCTGCTGAGGGACTCCTGTTGTGAACAGTTGGCTTCAGAAATTTTGTTCGTTAAATTAACCCTTTTTATTGCTTTAAATATTCTTATTTCCTTATTTTATGATATAAAGTTTTATAAAACCCATCAAATAACTGTTTAGTTTGATTTAAAAACTTTTAGGTGGCACTGGCTGCAAGAGGAGTTCTCTGGGGCATGCCTGCACTCCATACAATTTTTTCATTGCAAAAGGGACCCGCACTCTCCATTGGTTTTTTCCCCCAAATGATACACCTCTACCTTCTAGTACACTGTAGCTTCAGCACACTGAGCGAAAGTCCTGGCAACACCTGAGGCTAGAGACGAACCAGCAGCAATTCCAGACAGCACCCAGGACCTTTGAGCTGGAACTGGCTAAGCTGCTCGGCTCTCAGGCCATGCACTGAAGGCGGTTCCAGGCTGCGCCTAGGGCTACGCACGCTTAGCTCCTGGCAGACATAGCTGGGCTCTCTGCCACCAAGCCCCACCTGCCCACAACTGACATCCGCATCACTACGGCCACAACCGGGAAGTCAGCGATGGCTTATAATGTGAGGGAAAACTAGGCGTAAGGGTAATACCCTGTGAACTCTAGTTAGAATATCTGAGCATGACAATTCAGCACAGAGTAAAGTTAATCATTTTGTGTCTTGCAGTGTAACATATTGTTCGCGTGAATTAAATTTTTTTTCTGTGCATCCTATCTGCCCGCTTGGTCGACGCGACAGCCGTGCCTCCGAACGGAAGTTGGGAAAATTCAGAAGAATAAAAAGTGGCGGATGATTACAATACTCCCTAATGCGGAATATGAGTGCAGCTATTTAGCCGTTTCAACAGTGTCAAAATATGTCGAGGCAAAGAATTTCGGATAGACATATATGTATGGTTACAGAACACTTTTACTTATCGCATATTACTCCTTCTTCAACAAAAACTCCTTTCCCAGTCCTTGAATGTCATGAAGAAGGCCTTGTGTTCAGGGAAATGGATGAATATATGTTCGACCTGCTGCACCAATGCCCGATTCTCAAAGACGAGGTCTATGCAAGTATTTCACGAGGTGATGACAGTCTTGGAAGGCATAACGACAGGGAGAAATGGGATGTTCTCGCACACAAGTGGTAGGAAATCCCTGTTTACCTTGATATGTGCCTGAAAGTCCCCCACTAATAACATCGGTATAGCTCGATGGGCAGTTAATGCGAGGCACAGGGAGTGCACTATGTCTTTGGTAAGCGCAGTAGGTAAGAAGTAGACAGCCACCATTAGCAAGCCGCTGCCCAAGTTTGTGACACACAACTTGCCAACTTCATCAGACGTTCCAAAGATTTTGATGGGCATTGCTTACAAGCCCATACGCAAGTATGTAAATAGCTACTTCCGCTGCTTTGCTGGGGTCTCAGCGAGGTGCATAACTGCTGCTTCAGTGGCGCACAGTTCTGGATTCTGAAGTCAGCAGCGCTGAACCTCCGCTCAGGCGGCTCGTTTAGCTGCAACGGAAGACGCAGCATTTCCTTCGTCTCCGGAAGTGATTTTGTCATCGTTGAACGAACAACGGCATATGCTACTCTTGTGCCATCTCACAGTGCGTCGCCACCGCCGAGAATGTCTCATGTGGCCTCGGCTTAGCGCTCTCCCACTCGCACTTTCGCCATACTTTCATCCTCGGCTTTGCTGCTCCCTCTATCTCATCTATCTTCAGTGTCCTCTTTGCTCGCTTTAATACGTCGAGGGACGATGGGGCTGCCAAACCACAGGAGCAGGCACTTAAGAGCTTGCGCTCTAAAAAATGGCCGCGTATATGCTCCTTTCGTTGCAAATGCCGTCAAAAGACGATATAGTCTTTGCCAAGTAAATGCTTCCCTTCACTTTCCCGCTCACCTCTCATGCTGTTCTCCTTCCATTGCGCTCCTCCCAAGGAAAGCACGCTAAAGGTTTGCTCCAGACAATTTAAATTTACCGCGTTCCACTTGCTCTTGTTCTTGTTCTTGTCCAACAATGCTGACAAGTATGAACATTGACATCAAACTTAGACGTTTAGATTTGGCTGTGGGTATATAAGACTATTGCACAGCATCTGTTTCACTTTGGCCGGGTGGCTGAATCGAGTCATAGACAGACAGACAGACTGAAATTTCTGCGTTTAAGAAGCTCAAGAAAAACTATCGTCTTTAAAAAAAATGTTCAGTGTGAGCCCGTCACAGAGTGGCAATCCTTTTACCACCAAAAAATAAAGGTGGACGGGGTACTCTACGTTAGCTGCTTTTTCTCCTCTTTTAGGGCTAGGTATGAGCGCTTGGGCCAGGCGGGGGTGCTTGCTATCTGCAACAGTGTTTTTCTGCTTTTGTTGGTGCAAGAGGCACTCACAAGGCCTTTCAAAGTTACCCGTGCCAGCTCTAGCCAACTTCACACCTTGCAGACAACAGCCAGAATCTTACTGAGGAAGAGAGCCACACTCTGGACAAAAGTCTACATTTCTATTCCCCACACCTAACATTAACACATATGACAAACATGGAAAAAGAAATGCTATCCTCGATTGGGGTAATGCATAAACCAAAACGTAAAAGAGTTCAGAAAGACAAAAAATGATGCAAAAGTAAGCACCATTGCACAGACAGGCCATGCCTTGTGGTACACAGCGGTGTACTGCATATCGGTCGCTGCGAGGCACCCACTCATGTGCGCTCGGGGTTTTCTGTCTACAGCGGATGGATTTGTGCCTGCTTAAACGGCTCAGCTGTTAAAAAGACAGCAAATTCTAAACCTGAATATGAGCTGCGGAAATGTGTCCCCAAGAGGGAAATTTGCAGTTTTGGTTTTTTTTCTTCTCCTCAATTTACCAAGCAATGTGATTGTAAGAAAAACAAAAGCAGACTACAAACCACAAGCAGGTGATTTTGGCAATGAGCGGAGTGAATTCTTCAATGACCAGTCACAACCATCGTCTCTCAGCACAAACAGTGTATGCGGGTGATGAACTACAGGTGATGCAGGTTATGATGTAATTGAAAAATATTTTTAAATAAAAGGAAATGTCGCACAGCTTCCCCTTGTTTCTGATGCATGTCTGACTCAACAAAACATTGTCTGTGTTCTCAATAATGTTTACTATACAGTGTAGACCATTTATAACGTAACGGCTTATAGTGCGGGACCGGATATAACGCAGGCTTTTATGACCAGCGGTTCGCCTCCCATAGAACTCAATGCATAAGCATACCGCTTAAAATTTGGTTGTCCGAAGCCCAACCCTGTTTATAGTGTGGTTTTTTGGCAGGTCTGCTGATTGCCTGGTGCAGCTAAGGCAACATTTTAGGGTCGCAAGAAAGAAAAAAAAAGACGGAATCAGCCATCCAATGCAGCATGCATTCCTTGCTCTCCCCTAACTTCGACATAGAAAAAAAAAAAGCCGCCCTTTCATTTGCGTGCTTCACTTGCACTCATGTAATAACTAGAACTCCCCTTGCTTGACACACCTAAGAAGATAACAAGCAGCTCCCCTCCCCCCCTCCCCACCTCACCGCGTGGTATGTTGTTTCAATTAAAATGTGCAGATAAGCAACCACCCTTTCCCTTTCCGAACATCTGGAGATGGCAAACCACTATGCTGGAGGCTTCCACTACCTCTACGTTGTGCTGATAAGCAACTGCCTTCAGCATCGCGAACGCAAGGTGGGGAGGAAAAAAAAAATCCAGCCTCCATTCTTATCACGCTGTTCTGTGGAATCCGTTCATACACACTAAGAAATCCGGCTGTGCTCCCTCAAAACACAAACACAAATGACGTCAGTCCTGCGCTTCCGGTTTGTAAGACCATGCAGCAGGAGCTGATGTTTATTTAAAAAAAAGATGAAACCGCACCTCTGTTTTTTAAAAGGCCTTTGTTTTGAGCGATAACAAACAAAGAAGGATTGAAAGGTAGATTGTGATGTGGTTGGCTTCGCGCATGTTTTGATTATAGCGAGGTACCGCTTATAGTGTGGATTTTCGCAGCTCCCATGACATACGTTATAGATGTGGTCGACACTGTTTTTCCTAAAATAGCACAACCTAGCAGATAACGAATTGTAGTATTACAGGAGCAACCTGGTGCTTCACAGTAGGAGAAAAAGCCCTGCTCTCTGCCCACATTAAAAACAAGGTGAAAAGTTTTTTTTGAGCTTCAACCAATTCCACCCTGCTATGGAACGATTTACGCTCCATTGTTTCTTTTCCTCATTGTAGCCCAAATCTGGGAACCTAAGCCATGCTAACAGCAGTCCCCATTGTACTTCGCAAAGCAGACATGCTCTGCAAACACTTAATACCTTGTTGCAACTCCTAAATAGCACATGATGAGCAGAAAAGTTGACGAAGCTGAATATAGAGACAAAGAATTCCCAGAGCAACGAACCGAATGCAGGCACACCCCAGCCTGGACACGACCTCCACGGGCTGGGCGATGCATTCGGCCAGGACCAAGAGAAGCTGATGCACCATGAGTGTGAGACCACGCACTTGATCCACAGTCCCGGATGCTGCACACACAAGGTCAGTGTGCCCTGGTTACTGGCAGCACCCAGCTGCTTATGCGCTCAATACATCACTGCGCACATGCTACCGAGATAAAGGGGACCCAATGTTCTCGGCACAGGCCACGCATGTACCTTCTTCATTCATTCCCACTATTTGGAAGCTACTGCTCGCCAAATTTCTTCCCACCTCCACTAGTTCATCGTTTTTTCAGTTTACAATATTTATATGATTAGACCTTGCATATAAGCTAGTGCTAGTTCACACATCTTCTCTTGCTCACCTGAGAGTGCTTCCAGATACTCCACCACCAGTTCGGTGGCCAGACCACAGCACTGCTTGAAATTGTTGGCAAAGCTGTCCCAACCCCTGTACGCCTTGGAAGTTTGCCGCAGCCAGCCTTGGAGCATGGGCAGCAGCAAGTGGTTCACCGCGTACACACCAAACTCCGGGCCTGCAAACACACGCGTGAATGTAGCTCAGTTTTTTCGCTCCCAGTTTCCTTTTGAACCACCGCACCTTTGAAGAAAAATCAACCCATAATAGAATAAGAAAAATACTAATTTCATAATACAATAAGAAAAATACTAATTTCTTTGCTTTTGTTTCGAAGAATGAATGATACAGTAATTCCTTGTTAGCTCAAAGTCATAAAATCCACTGAATATGTCGAGATAAGCGGAGTTTCGAGTTAAGTGAAATGCCGAAAATTTGAGGCCAGGCCACTGAAATAAGAGCTAATGCTGGTAACAAAAGCTTCACTACACAGGGGAGTTTTCGTAATAAAGGCAAGAATGTTCATAGGAAAAACAAATGTTAATTATTGCGCGAGAAAGAACTGCGTGATGCTCGCCTGTTTCGCGTTCGCATGCGGTCCCAGAAAAGCATTCTCGAGCTGCTCAATGCACCGCATCAATTGTTGGTCGCCACCGCTACATTCTACCTTACTGCGAAGCAGGCACAGCATCTTTGTTGTTTCTGTCGTAGGCATTTCTCGAGGCTCTTCTTTTTGACAACCTGGGCATGTTTAATGTGCATCAAAACTTTTCCCGTGTGTTCAACACTTCGGCACACATTAAAGATTCCCAGGTGGTCAAAATTAATCCGGAGCTCTCCACTACAGCGCACCTCATTCCCTGTGTAGCATCGGCGCATTAAACCTAATAATCAACCAATAAACCTCTTTGTACTCATGACCAGCTGCATCGCCCACAGCTCTCTCAACAGTGTAGGTGTCGTACAGCATTCCAGTAACGGGAACATGGGCCTCTTACAGCAAAAATTTGCCGTTCACGACCGTGCTCGACGCGTAGTGGCAACTAAGCGTTTGAATAGACCCTATCAACGGCCTATAACGAACTTCGTCTTGTGTCCTGTCTGTCAACATTTTGAGATATCTGCAGTCCCCCAAAAAAACGTTCCGAGATAAAAGGGGGCAAATAAATGGTGCCTGTAAGACGTAAATGCCCGGCAAAAAGTTTCAACTCAACCTATATTTCGAGATATCCGAGTTCAAGTTAACGAGGGATTAGTGTATTTATGACACCCTCGGAGTACTTATGAATGAAAGTGCTTTTATAAAGAACATGCAATTTATTTGCACTCTTTGTGTAAATAAACTATGACTATGTAAAGTGCACAGAATAAGACAGAGGGGATTGAAACGAGCCTTTGCAACTTAAAAGCACTGCAGTTCCCTGATGAGGCTATGATGCTTTTGAAAGGAAATCTTTCTGTTTATATTACTTATGTAAAAAAACTTATAAAATTGCCGACAGCATCTTTTCAGCAGTGTCTTCCTCTCAGTACGTGTATCAGCCAACTTTGTGCATAAGCCAGTCTGAACTCTAAAGAACAGGAAATCGCCTTGTGCAATCCTTTAGTGTGTTTACCTTGGGATAAGCGCGACGGTACAGGAACAGCATGAATGGTGAGCGGGAAAGCAAAGGGGGGCATTTCCTTGGCAAATGTCTACAAAGACTATCGTCTTTTGATGACATTTGCAACAAAAGGAGCAGATACGCGGCCAATTTTGTTTTTTTAGCTTTGGCTGAACTGATCAGGTTTAATTGATGTGCAAATAAACCTTTATGATGTGAAGGTAATTCACACGATTTATTTGATTTGTGTGCGCATGCGTGAGGATGTGTGTGCGTGTAGTGGATTGGTTATTAATTAATTATTTTTATTTTTGTGTACAGTAGATTTGCTTTTCCATAAAAATTTTCATCAAAACAATGCAATGGCACTCAGAGACTAAAACAGCCATGGTGGTTCTCTGGCTTCCGCCTGTGAATATTTGGTAACAATATTGACATCAAGCCAATAATTAAAAATGTTTCGACATTGACAGATAACACTCAATACAACTTTTTTGTGTGAAATTGGGAGTCTACAGGGTGTCGCAAATCATTCAGTGATTTATAGACCAGAAAAAATACAGCCAATCTTTGAACCAGTGCAAAATCGGTGCCACTGTTGGAAAATTATTTGTGATGTACTTAACAGCAACTATGAGGTCTGAAACAACTAGGTGAGCGCTATTGTGACGTCTCACTCGACAAGAAGTGAATGCGAGAGCAATGGGCATACCGGGGACCTCTCGGAGCCCCTTGAGCATCTGGAAGAGTGTGTCGATGGTGTGCGGCTGGTATCGGCGAGGGCAGGTGGCCACCGCCCCCGCCAGCCCCTCCAGCAGCAGGAACCAGACATGCAGCACACCCGTCGGACGGTCCAGCTCTTCCAGGTTCACCGTCTCGTCAATGGAGGCCGGCATGGGATCCTCAGACAAGTCGTCCTGAAAAAGGGTGGTAGCAGTGATACAGTTAAACCTGGATGTAACAAACCTCTGTGTAACGAATGCCTGGATTTAACGAAATTTTCAATTCCTCATTGCCAGTGCCATTCAAACTCATGTGTTTGTGACCTCTACGTAACAAAGGTGTTGTGACGGTTCACCTTGATGTAATGAATTTTCCACACTGATGAGCCACTGTTTTTTACACTTTTTCTGAAACATCGGCCGGAGAGGTGCACTATATTAGCAAATTTTGTCTGCACCGCAAACTACCGTGCATAGTTAGGTGGTAGGCCTGCTTGTCAACGTGTAACGTCGTGCGTCTTCACTGCTATCTAATTCTGCTCCCAGAAAACGAAAACTTTTGTGTGTCCAAGACAAGCTCGCAATTTGAAATGCCGTTTCCGCTGGCGAGAAAGAAGAATGTAACCGCCCGGTACAGTATACTAGCTAGCGCCCTCTCATAAATTTTGAGTGCTGAAAGGAGCATCAAGTTCACAAAAAGGCGAACCTTCAGCATACCGTATTTACACAATTGTAGGTCGACCCTTTTTTTCAAATTTGACAATCCGATGTTGGGGGTCGACTTAGAATCGAAATCGAACCGTCTACCACTAGTAACGGCAAGAGAAACGAGAAATTGGGGGTGCTACGAGGTGGGGACAGCTTTGCACCCTCGTTCCCATGGTTATGGTCTAAAGTGTGAACTGCATGGGGCATTTTCTGCTCACAAAAATGCGCCGTGCTGACGCTGCCGCGAATACCACCCGCATGCTGCGCACTACGCGATCAGCGGCGGCAACATGGCGGCGTCACCAGCCACAATGAGGTGCGCGTAGCTCCAGCGACCGCTTCTAACCTCTCTTTAAGGTATCACTGAAGGTACAAACGAAGATGTTTGTGCAGGAAAAGAGCTGATAATGTGGTCGAAAACGACACTATAAAGCATCATCCACGCCGCTAGGGAAAGCACCATTCAAATATCTGCCACCGTGGTAAGCCTAAACATCTCCGGCGGCACCAGCCGGTTGTCCCGAGCACTTTCAAACTGCCGCCATGAAGAACGCGCCTCCCCATTGGGGCAAGTCGTCAGGCTCCTCCCACTGCCGCGCTTGTCACGCGTCATACCGAGGTAGAACCAGGTAGAACTTAAAATGCTTAAAAGCAGTAGAAGCAAAAGTCGCCCGCACAACGCCGACGCGCACGAGTCACGTGCAAAAATGCGTCAAGAAGCGTTTTATTCGTCTCTAATAAACAAAATGAGTATTAGCGAATGCCTTGATTCATGCGCGGCGCTAACGTGACCCAAATCATATCACATTGTTCAGTACACTTCCGAACGCGATGGTTGGAGGTAAAACGCGCGCGGCCGCTTCTGTAAGCCGCCATGTTGTTTATTTTAGTATCTCGTGGCAGTGGCCACTGCCGGTTGCTTCGATGGTCGTCATCTCGCAGCGAATGTGTTCTTCCCACTCAACCCACAGCACATGGTTATTCCGGGTGCTTATACAAAAGCTTTTCTTTTTTAACATCTACTGGGCATACCGTGAGCACACGGCTCTTGTGGGAGCATCGATCATCGATGGTAGAGCTGCCGTGTGGGTTGACGAAAGCGCTTCTCTTTGTGATACGATTTTCTAGGCAGCGCTCGAATATATATATATATATATTTTTTTTTGAGATATGCAATTTTTCGGGGTCGACCTACATTCGAGTCGACTTACAATCGCATAAATACGGTAAGTTTGGTTCTTGAAACGCATTTGTAGCCAAAAAGTGTCAAAAGGTAAAAAAGTGATACCAGGGTCCCATACCAGAGAAAAGACTAGAAAGCAGATACCAGCAGAAAAGCATATAGTACCAGAGAAAAGCACTGAAGAACTCTGGTGATACTTAAGTTATGTTTGTGAATACGGAACTGTGTGACACTGCTTTTTTGGAGTGCCGTGTAGTCGCTAAGCTCGTGGGAAAGCAGCAAGTGCAAATCACGCAGTTTTTCACCGTGAAATAAATTCTTGAAAGGTAAGTTCACCGTCACTGATGTATATCATTTCGGTTTCGTTCCTGCTTCATTAACGTGGGCCCTAATTCGAAACCTGCATGTAACGAAAACCTCCATGTAACAAAGAAGTGTGAATTTTTCAACTACGTTATATCTAGGTTTGACTGTAATCAATCTATAGATGGCACGCTTCCGTGATCAAAATATACGAAGCAGCAGAAGACAGTAAAGAAGTAGACATTGCCATTCAGGCCAACGTTACTAGAATAAACTCAGTTTCAAAGCTCCGCCGGAGAGGCGGTCCACGTGGCGGTCGCGAGAACTAGCGGCGCTGCAGTCAAGTCTTGCGCTACTCGCGGCGCGTCGTCTGCTTCAGCGGCGGGCGGCCGCTGCAGCCGACCGCGGCGGGCCGCCGCGCAGACGCACCGCGGCAGCTTTCTAGTACTGCTATTGCTAAACTTAAACATCTATCATCTTTCCAGTTGACTAGCTTAAACGCCTTCGTCCTTCTACTCAACGTTACCGCATCACATTTGTGCACTGTTTAAGTGGAAATGCGTTGGGTCGCTTGTATGCACTTACCTGCATGCGCAGCTCATTGGCTAGCTAAGAATCGACGGTCGGCCTATATTTTAACTGTCTACATTGCGTTTAACTTGATTGATTGTGGGGTTTAACGCGCCGACGCAACACAGGCGATGAGGCGCGCCGTAGTGGAAGGCTCCGGATTAATTTTGACCACCTGGGGATCTTCAACGTGCGACGAAATCTCATACACACGAGCATTTTTGCTTTTCGCCTCCATCAGAGAAGCGGGCGCCGCGGCCTACGTTTCACTTCATGTACGGTAGTTTCTAATCCAATTACCCTTTTCAGCGTAGTTTTTATGACTACTGCGCCGTCTTACCTCGACCAAAAACGACCCAACGAGTTTGTGAAAGCAGTGCCTTTATAAGTGCTTTTATCTCCACGCAGCAATAGGACAGTTTTTCTGAATCTCGTCGGTGCAAGGTCTCGTTAACCAGCTTCCGATGTAGAGTTCCTAAAATCAACTTTTATATTCTGCCGGGCTGGTCCCACCTCATCTCGCCTTTGTGCACTCTGTAGTGCATACGAGCATTAGATCACCAAAGATGAAAGTTCGCTTTACAGTTCTGACGCTCAGTTCATCTGTGACAAATGCACTTGAATTTTGTGAGTTCACATTAAAGCTTGAACCGCAATTTAAAGGTGCTCATGGTACGCCTGAATTCACCAGGATCTTTGACCACCATTTTGATCTCTTGAACTCACGAAATCCGTTCAGCTGGTCATACAAGACACCTCTCCGAAAGGCGAATCAATCTTCAATGAGGACTTTTTTTTTTTAAAAAAGGCTGAATTGTACATAACATGACACAAGGATTCACAAGAAAAACCAGTGTTAGAGGGCCTCAAGAACACTGTATTTGCAGGACTCCTTATATGTAAGCACGGTGTCAGCACCTTTTGATGTGTTTGTGGCGACGGGAAGCTGCCGAAATCGCTCGCGCTCAAGATGACTCAATACCACATCGAAACATTTTTTGGTTGCGTAAAAAGAAAAGGGTGGCTAAAACAACAGAATACTGCCTCCCAAAGCAGCTGTTTACAGAATTACATATGTGCCGTATGCGATTACATATGAGCGAATACGCATTCAGCCCTTCACGGTGTAAGGCATATTTGCTCGAAACGTTCCAGAAGAGAGGCACACGGGGGAAGCAACAAACGGTACACGAATTTTATTCGCCCCAGGGTTTACACAATTTCAAAAGAAAAAGTCACACACGATAAAAAAGTAACCAATTAAAAAAAAACTGCCTCATTTATCACAACGTAGGCTATGAGGCGACCTATACAAAATGCACGCACTTAAAAACCACAAAAAATACGAAGGCATACTAGCTAGCCAGCTTCCTTCAATTCTGGTTCTTTTCTGTCGCTTGCAGATTTTACGAAATAATAGACTGTCTGCTGTGTTCATACACCGTTGTGCGTGCAAGTTTTTCCGGTTGATTTCAGTCGGAATGGGCTGAACCTGATTCTTGAATACACGTTGGCAATCTTCTCCGACAAAACTTAAATGTGATTGTCGAATGCATTGCAGTTCAACAGAGAATGCATCGCAGTTAAACAGATGAGGCTCCAACTCAGCAAATAATATTTGTTCAAACAATACTGTCAACACCTCCACTATTGGCGCTCACTATTTGAATATAACGGCTGCATTAAACATGTAGAACATTAACCCTTGCATTAAACCTGTAAACACTAAACCCTTTTTCCACGACGTGGCGCGATATCAAGAAGTAATTCGATGGTACCACGAGACCACCGTTTGTTTTCGCAGAAACGACTTCTGGAAGCTCAGTGGACATCAGTGTAGTGCAGTATTCATTGCGGGATGTGCCTCTATATACTTTCCGTGCCCCAAATACTGCTGTATATGGCACTACTGCACTGAGAACAAGCGAAAGGCTTTTGTAAAAGTCGACCCGCTGGGTGTTATAGTGATCATCATTAGGTACCTGCAACAGCGATGATCTTCTTAACGAGGCGAAAGCTGTTGGCGACTCAACGAGGCATACGTCAGCTGAGCGACAGAGATCAGTCACAATATCGCGAGAGGAGTTTCCAGTATCCGATGATGCAACTTCTGTTCTAATAAAAAGACGCTCGTAGGCAGCTGTAAATTTACAGGCAGCAGGACTGTTGTTTTAGCCGCCCTTTCCTTTTTACGCAACCAAAAAATGTTTCGATGTGGTATTGAGACAACTTGAGCGTGAGCGATTTCGGCAGCTTCCCGTCGCCACAAACACATCAAATGGTGCTGACACCGTGCCTACATATAAGGAGTCCTGCAAACACAGTGTTCTTGAGGCCCTCAAACTGATTTTTTTGTGCATCCTTGTGTCATGTTATGTACAATTCAGCCTTTAAAAAAAAAAGTCTTCATTGAAGCCTGATTCGCCTTTCGGAGACGTGTCTTGTATGACCAGCTGAACGGATTTCGTGAGTTCAAGAGATCAAAATGGCGGTCAAAGATCCTTGTTAATTCAGGCGTACCACGAGCACCTTTAAATTGCGGATTCAAGCTTTAGTGTGAACTCACAAAATTCGAGTGCGTTTGTCACAGATGAACTGAGCGTCAGAACTGTAAAGCGAACTTTCATCTTTGGTGATCTAATGCTCGTATGCACTACAGAGTGCACAAAGGCGAGATGAGGTGGGACCAGCCCGGCAGAATATAAAAGTTGATTATAGGAACTCTACATCGGAAGCTGGTTAACGAGACCTTGCACCGACGAGATTCAGAAAAACTGTCCTATTGCTGCGTGGAGATAAAAGCACTTATAAAGGCACTGCTTTCACAAACTCGTTGGGTCGTTTTTGGTCGAGGTAAGACGGCGCAGTAGTCATAAAAACTACGCTGAAAAGGGTAATTGGATTAGAAACTACCGTACATGAAGTTAAACGCAATGTAGACAGTTAAAATATAGGCCGACCGTCGATTCTTAGCCAGCCAATGAGCTGCGTGTGCAGGTAAGTGCATACAAGCGACCCAACGCATTTCCACTTAAACAGTGCACAAATGTGATGCGGTAACGTTGAGTAGAAGGACGAAGGCGTTTAACTCTTTCGTTACGGCGGAAAAACGGCCAATTTTAGGTGCTTCCACAAAAATGTTTTTTTTTCTCGAGCTACTGGACACACGTAGCCTTGCTATGCATGCAATTGTAGCTTATAGATTGCTCTTCCAAACACAAAGCAGCAGTTTTGTTAAAGGTACAATTACTTACAGTTTATTCATCAAGTAATCAGAAAAAAGCCCCCAAGAAAAGTATACGAAAAACACAAATCGGCACTTTTACCAAGACTAAAAATTATTTCAGGTATTTTAAGATATACAAATTGTTCCTACGTTCCTTGGCTATGATTCAATATATAAATCAACAGTGTACACCAAGTTTTGGATTTTTGAGGGCCCGTCAACCTAGCGCAACTGACGGCTGTGCCACGCCGCGAGGGCACTCAAGGGTGAGTGAGTCTCTGTAAAATGTGCATCCAAGTACCGTACTTACCCTATCGTAACGCGCACTTTTTTTCCAGAAAAATAGGTCGAAAAATTGCATGCGCGTTAGAATCGGATACGAAACCGAAACCGAAACAGCGGAAATTTCGTCCCACTTATCGCCATCACCATGTCAAGATGGCGCTAAAGCTTTTAGCAACGATTTTCCGGACGCAGGAAGCATAGGCGCCTAGGCTTTTCTATCGGTGTTCACACAAATCGTCAAATCGTTCCACTTGCGCGCTTGATAACAGCAATGACAGCAGCGGCTCTCACGCGTCCAAAACGAGCGGTCGGCTGAAGCGTGCGCCTCTGGAGAAGCTCGCGGGATGGGCGTGTGAGGCGTGGGCCACGATCCCATCGACCATGGTTGAACGTTCTTTATGAAGTGTGGCATCGCGAACGTGCTTGACGGCACCGAGGACGAGATGTTGTGGTCAGCGCAGAGCGACGAGGAGAGAGATGAGTGAGATTACTTCGGGAAATAAATCACCCGTTTCTCTCGCATTCGTTTTTCTTGCTCACATAGTTTCGTGTGCGTTACAATCGCAGGTGCAAGTTTTTTCGGTTTTTTGTCAGGAAAATCGGGTGCGCGTTAGAATCGGGTAATTACGGTATACTCTTTTGAGTTCTTGCACAAACTCCTTATCAGTTCGGTGGTAAAAAACAAGAAAAAAAATCGAGCACTATCAACAAGCGTCGCACCTGAACGCTGCAGTGCTAATCTGACATGAGCGCCAGTTTATCTTGAAGGTGATAGCGCGATATGGCGCGGTGCATTTGGCAAAATATCCTGGCCGTACGTTGTCGAGACCCTAAACACCAAATCAAAATCGCAGTCGTCAGATAAGAAGCACATTTTGTTTATAAATACAGCGCGGAGTTACAACGAAATTACCTGCCAGCGCTTGTTGAAGTGCGAGGCACCTGAACCGGAGCTTCGTCGTCCTAACTAAAATCTGAAGATCCCACATCATTGCTTGACCCCTCACTGCTGCTGGAATCAGAAAAATCGACAGCAGGAGCTGCCGAAGCGCTTGGTACAGCAGTCCGACTGTGCGGAGCGCGGCGCGAACCCGACACCATTTTCCCTCCCCCTCCCCTCCCCCTTCGGTTCAAATTTCTCTTGCTACGCCGCCACCACACGAGACACATAAACAAACGAAACCGAAATTGAAAGAGCAGTTGCCAATGAACACACCAGATGGCGATAGTTGTCTGTGGAGCGCGGGTTTCAGATTTTGCAAAAGATTTAAAATCATCGGACGCCGGCTTCCGATTGCCTATGGCGCCGTCGTGAAAGAGTTAAGCTAGTCGACTGGAAAGATGATAGATGTTTAAGTTTAGCAATAGCAGTACTAGAAAGCTGCCGCGGTGCGTCTGCGCGGCGGCCCGCCGCGGTCGGCTACAGCGGCCGCCCGCCACTGAAGCAGACGACGCGCCGTGAGTAGCGCAAGACTTGACTGCAGCGCCGCTAGTTCTCGCGACCGCCACGCGGACCGCCCTCCACCGCTGGCGGGGATGTGGAGCTCCGAAACTGAGCTTATTCTAGTAACGTTGATTCAGGCTTCACCAAGCTAGCTTCTGGACCTGCTCCTTCCCAGGGGTCCTTTTTCCTTTCGGAAAAATGAAGCTTGCTTTGAATTCAATTGACAAATACTGTAACCCTTCTATTCAGACGTCTACTATTGAACAGCATCTAAGGGGTTCTATATGCAACACTTGCGCATGTGTGTTGGTGTAAATGAGGAAAAGCAGTGATGAGATCACTTCTCACCTGAATGTACCATGGTTGCCCTTCGTCATTTGCATTCTCGTCCGAATGCTGGGACACGGAATCAAGCTCCTTGAAGAGAATGAGCTCCATGTTAGGAATGACTGGATCCACACAGTTGGGCTCAGAGCTGAACTTGATCCTGAACAAGGGGGGGTGAGAGGGGTGGGGGGTGGAGGAGAAACAGAGACAGGCCATCAGGCAGAATGCATGGCAGGCTATATAGAGATAAGCACTGATTGTTTCGTGTTCTTTACAAAATAAAAGTCTGCCCCCAAGTCCCCTCTTATTACCTCTGTTCTCTCTCGCTCTCTCAATCCCAGCCTGTTTCTAAAAAATGTGCAGCCTTTTCTCGGTTTCCAAGAGAGGCCTCAAATTTGCAGCGACTCATAACTGAAGAAGTTGAAGCCAGAGGTGCGACTCTACATCACTGCACGTATTTCGTATGCAGTGGTGTTCGTCCTTGTCCCACTTCTGGAGTGAGTTGGCACTGCCCCAATTCAGTTTCTCTAATAACCTAGTGTCCTGCTTTTCCCTTTCTGGGTGACCCACCATGCTTCTTCTTTCGGCAGCCTAGCAGCTAGGGTTGCAGAAATATTTAACTCAAAAAACATTAAAAAATGGCTTTTCAATCTGACAGAGCCATTTCAAGCAAACAGGTTTCTTCTTTGTGCTTGCACACAAAATGATGAGTGCTTGTTCCTGTTACGGCAAATTTGTGTTAATTGAGTTCCTCTTAGCAGCACCTTACTGTTCAGGATGTCAGGGTAGTATCCACATGATCTCTCTGGCTTTAAATTTTCTACTTAATACGCTGAGGACAATGAATGAGGGGGAGAGGGGAAGGGTGCTGAACATTGCAGATTGTTTGGCACACTGCAGTGAGTTAATTTTAACAGCAGCTTGCTGTGTAAGATATCAGGCATGGTATCCATGCGATCTCAGTCCCACTTTACAAGTTCGAAGTTCCCTGGTTTTAAATTCCCCACTTCAAACTCCGAGAGCCACAAATGAGGTCGGGGGAAAGGGAGGCTGAATCTTTCAGACTGCTAGACACAGCAGAGCGAATGGACATACAGGCTCACCAGTGAATTGGAGTGGTGAAAAGGATCAGTTCCATGACCCCTCCCTCCCGTCTGCTCACCTGAGGGCCGAGTGGAAGACGGGGCAGGCAGGCATGAGGTACATGGAGGACAGCATGTGGGCACATCTCTCCAGGTAACGTAGCGCTGCTTGGCACAGGTTGAGCGGGATCACCTCCATGTCAGGGGACAGGGCATCCATGTTGGACTGGTCCTGCAGCTCGGCTGAGGACACAGATAAAACGGACATGTACACCAGCGTAAAGTACGATCTCTGGGGAAAAAAAAAGAAAGAAAAGGCAGCACAACTCCCCTAGGAAGCCCTATAACAATGATTTCTTAGCACTTGAACACATTCAATCTCCACCTCACAAGAAAACAGCAGAAGGCACAGGCGTGCACATGAATGCCTTGATTGAAAAACCTAGAAGGTTTTCCATCGCTCCACAAATGTATCATTTTCCTAGACGTGAGAAAAAAAAATTTTATGGGCAGCCACATAAAGGTGTTGTGCATATTGATATCAGCTGGAGTTACATGAAACATAATAAATAAAATCCATCAATTGATTAAAATTATTGGTAACTTGACACTGAATTATAGAACTTGTTTGATCAGCACTTTTACCGAGCACTGTCCAATTCATTCTGTAGGTTTATGCTACTCTGCAACATTACGTTTCCAAGTACGTGCGAGCCTAGCACTTCCAGTATACACCTTGCACCAGCTAATGGTTCACTTTGAGCGCTCCCGCTATTCTCTCGGGCAACTGTTAAAAGCCTAAAATTCAATCTTTGTGGTCGACAGGAAGAGTCGCTGATTCTAATACTAACAGCCTTGGTTAGAGCCCTGGCAATTCCAATAAATTCTTGCTCCATCCTGTGATTCCTTTTTATTGTAAAATGTCTCTTTAGACCAATTCTATGCATTGCTTCCAGAAATAAGGGTAGTTTGGCATTATCTAGGTAACTTTAGGTGCAAGGTGCAGCCTTGTGAATCACACCAGAAGTGGCAGGGTTGTACCAATGGGAAACGGAATATCAATGCTACTCTAATTATGATGCATGTACTAATGACAGTGCATGTACCGTATTTATTTGATTATAAGGCGGTCACGATTACAAGGTGAGGGTGCAGTTTGGAGAGTAGAGCAAAAAAAATTGCCATACACATATACTGAGCTACAAATATAATGGCGAATATAAATATCACTTTGAGACCACGGATTTTGAAAAAAAAAAAAAAAAAAAAACACCTCGCCTTATGTTTGAATACATATGGTAGGTATGCGCACGGGAGGTGAGGCACATGCTGGTCTGCAGATGCCACACACCGCAAATGTAGCAATCACAGACCTTAAAGGCTAATGCTAAAGGCAAAATACAACGTAGTTCAATTTGAAAGAACTAGCCCTCATTCACTCCCTTAGCTCCATCCCAGCCATGAAGGATGTTTTTTAACTGAAAGAAAAACAGCTGAAATATTGAAAATCTTTCAAAGTTCATCCTAGAGTGACAAAATTTAGGCAGCAGCAACACAATAGGGGCCAGCACTAAACCCACGATTACCACAGTGTTAACTGTACTCAAGCACTAAAAAAATACGGTAAAACAGATCTAGAGACCCAACTACAATGGACCTTTTTTCGGTTGCACTCTGTGCATGCGCTACTCTCACTCCCAGCGACCGATCTGTCATTATTGGGGGGCAAAATGTAAACAAAGCGACGCCATATTGGATCAGCCAGTTGCGATTGCCCAGCCAGCTAAGTGCTTCTCTGTTTTCTGAGCAGTGAAAGCGGCCGGCAAATAGGCGCTACGGCGGCCATCGAAAAATTTCTCTTCCACCAAAACCATACGTTGCGCCTGGGACGGCTTCCTCAAATGCGCAAGGTAGGCGGGAAAAAAAGGGGTGTGTTCTTCTATAATCCCCCAAGTGTGGTTCAGGCCGCTGCCACAAGAGGGATATGCTACTGAAAAAAGGTCCATCGCCCAGTCATGTTCCTTGGTGGTGGGTTAAGCCAGCAGCCGCCAATCGCACGAACACGATTCTGTGACGTGACAGAGAAATCGCGGGAAAGTGACTGGGGAGTCGCCGCTGCTTCGTGTTTTTCCTAATGTCTCCATTATTTGTTTGAAGTTTGCACTAAAACTGACATCATTGTTATTGAGACAAAGCAGTCTTTTTAATAAACCAAACGTGTGTTGTCTGCATGGCCCCTTTAAGGCTGACACTGCTAAAGGCGGCCATCCGACGATCTCAGGCATCTCTCACCTGGTCCCCGCACATGCTTGAGCAGACAGAGGAGGCAGTCCACGGCCGCGTTGGCAAACACACTCGGGTTGTCAGTGCCCAGGAAGGCGTCAAACACGTCCAGGACGACGCGCAAGTGGTGGGTCCTCTCCAGCTGCTCCCTCTCTGAGGCAGCACAGGGGGCATTACCACCGTGCGACGGGGCGAGGGCGGGTGCCGCCACCGAACACGGCATGCGCACGGCCCTCAGGGCTCCAAACAGGGGCCGCCAGCCGGACCGGATCTCGGCCGTGGAGCCTTCCACAAACTCACAGATGCAGCTGACAATCTGAAAGGGGATGGGAGGGGGGAAGGCGAAGGAAAGGCACAGAGAATATCATGCAAGTCGCCTTTCACACAACTAAGTTCACGTAGGTAGCACAGTTCATTTCCCACCGAGCTATTTCATTAGGCTTGAGATGCCCTGAAGTAACTGAGAACAATATTGTTAAAATTATGAAACCACCTAAATATTTGTTATAATGTAATGATTGTGAAAGCATTAGTGTCCAATCATTGATCGTGCCATGCTCATCCTGTCTTTCCTCTTAGTTAGTCCTGTCTGAACTGTGCCACAACGATCAACCTATACCAACTCATCCAATTCTTACTGCTAGTTCAGTTCATCTTTTTATAATCGTCCTTTTCCTTCTCTGTCTTCTTTCTGATACTATGACTAACAGCCTTTGCCAATCATAATCTAGGCTCAACGTTAGGTACCAGTAACACCCAAGAGCAAAATTGTACATTGTACACCCAAGAGCAAAATATTACAGACCACGAAAGGAGCAAATTTGGGTTATTTCTCTGCCGCACGGCAGCCTGGGGTACTACGTCTTGTATTTTTCATTAATGCAGTAACTATACAACATCTCACATGCGCACAGCAGTTAGTCGGGCTGCTACCGGAAGAGAAATAGCCTAAAATTGCCATTTTCCAGCTCCGTAAACTTTTGATCGTGGCTGTACATCAAGCTGCAGGTACAGTACAGATTATTTATAATGCAATCGCTTATAGATCAAGACCAGTCATAACGCAGGTTTTCCTGGTCACCTATAGGCCTCCCATAGAGCTGAATGTATAGGCAGGCCATTAATACACAGCTGTGAGAAGCAGAGTACCGGTTTTAATGTGGCCTATTGAAGGGTCTGCCCATAGAAACCGGGCAGGAAGCGCATTTCTGCTTCCAGAGAAACGTTTATCTGTAAAGTTTTTTAAGCTTCTTGCGCAATGGTGTCTGGGTGTTCAAGCGGCGTCAAGAAGGGGCATGCTTTATAGCTGGAAATGAAGGAGTGCTTTATTATAAAGGACGTTTACAGCAGAATGAAAAAGGCTGCAGCGAAGGCCAAATGCAACATCTCCAACACAGCCCTGTCGACGATATACAAGAAACGGGATAGGATGCGGCAGCAGTTACAGCAAGATTCTTTTTTTTTTTTTTTAGTGCAAGAGATTGCCCTACGGCAAAGGTAGGTGGCCTGCTTCACATGTCTAGGAGCTTGAAAACTCCATGTTTTGGTTATAACACAGTACCGCTCATAGCTCGGATTTTCACGACTCCCACAACCTACATTATAAGTGGACTATACAGTATTAGTTGACGACATTGCAGCCCAAACTGTAACATTAAGCCTAGCATCATGCCAGCACATACCCGCTTTGCATTGTCTTGTACTCGATACTGGTTGTGCTCACCCAATTTTAGCTACTCGAATTAGCATGTCCAAATTACTTGTGTAAGCCTAAGTCACTGCCACACATGAGGGCCGCAACGCCTCCACCACACCACTTAAGGCAACAACTAGGTCTACGTTTAGTCAGCTAGAGCCAGTGGTGTTGCAGATGCGCGCTTCTTCTGCATTCCAGAGGCCCCAAGTTCAATTCCCGCCTATACATAAATTTACCGAATTTTATTTACACCTCAGTTACTTTTAACTTTGTTTTTGGAGCTTCCCTGAGAAATTTGTTGCAAGCGCAAGCATTTTTTGCACTGTATTTTTGTTCACTGCACCGTCGGCCACTTTGTGTGATAGCTCTTTGTTACGAATACGCCGGATTTTTGACCGACCGAGTCATCTGAGGCTTTAGTATTAAAAATCCTCCCCAATATGCACACTTCCCAAACACTTACCCATGATTATTTAAAGTTAATAAAGCATTCTACACTGAGCTGAAAAGAGGCATTTCTGTGCTAATAAATGAATCACAGGTATAATATGTCAGAACGCAGGTCCCCCATACAAGGGCAGCCCATAACCCAGGTCACACGTAGAGGGCGTGGGAAGCAGCCCACCTGCTCCTGAATGTCGACATCGCAGAGCTCGAGGCAGAGGATGTTCTCGAAGGGCTTGAAGAGGGCCTCATTGAAGTGGAAGTGCGGCAGGTCAATGTGCATGCACAGCAGGGCGCCCACGATGTCGTGGATCGAGGACACCGCCCGCTTGGCGATCACGTGGTCCTTGTGGCAGGCCACCTAGCCAGGGCACGTACACACAGGCCAATGAGGGAGGCACTGCTTTTTTTATACCGACAAATGTTATGCAATGATGGTATGCAACAATTCTTAGTACTCTGATGCTCAGCTATGAAGACATCGTTCAAAGATCAGCAACAATCTTAAGTGATCTTCTTGAAGCAACCATAAAGCATATGATATGAATGTGCGAATAGTTAATTAACTCTTTCGTTATGGCGCCACAGGCCATCGGACATGGAGTTCCGATGATTTCAAATGTCCCGCGAAAGATAAAAATGGCGCCTTGCAGACAACTATTGCTATCTGGTGCATTTATTGATAACTCCTCCTTTGATTTTATGATGTTTTGTCGACAGTTTGTGTATGGAGACAGTACAGAGAGTGAACTTTTAACCCCCGATAGCGGCGAGTTGTGCGAAAATGGCGTCTGCTTCACGGCACGCTCTGCAAATGCGGACAGCTGTGGCAGGGACTTCGGCAGCTGCTGCTGCTGAGTTTTGTTACCCCAGCCGCAGTGATGACTCTGCCAGTGATGTGGATTTATTAAATTTTAGTTGTGATAGACGCTCCCATTCAAACACCTCAGATTGCAACAGGTAGGTTCGTTTTTGACATCGCGCTGTATTTATACACAAAACGTGCTTCCTATCTGACAACTGCGATTTTACTTTGATGTGTAAGGTATGGACAACGTACGGCGGGGATGTTTTGCCAAATGCACCGTGCCGTATCGCGTTATCACCTTCAAGATAGCCTGGCGCTCGTGTCAAATTAGTGCTGCGAAGCGATGGGCAACGTTTCTCAAGAGGGCTGGCATCTTTTTTTTTTTTGTTTTTTACCACTGAAGTGATAAGGATTTCGTGTGAGAACGCAAAACAGTATGCTTGGATGCATATTTTAGGGGGACCGGCTTAATTGCGAGTGGCTTTGCGAAGTGGCACAGCCTTCAGTTTCGCTAGGTTGATGGGCCCGCAAAAATTCAAAACTTGGTGTACAGTGTTGATTTATATATAGAATCATAGCCAAGGAACGTAGGAACAATTTGCATATCTTAGAACTCCTGAAATAATTTTTAGGCTCAATACAATTCCCTGTATACATTGTGTGTATACTTTTTTGTGAGTTTTTTTTTTCTGGTTATTTGACCAATAAACTGTAAATAATTGGACCTTTTAAAAGCCTGCTGTCATGTGCTTAGAAGAGCAATCTGTAACCTACAATTTGATGTATAGCAAGGCTAAATGTGTCCAGTAGCTCAAGAGAAAAAACAAGAAAGGTTTTGTGGAAGCACTCAAAATCGGCCGTTTTTCGGCCGCAACGAAAGTTTTAAAGTGAGGAATTCACCCAGAAAATTAGGAAAAAGCACTAAAGACAGGATTACGATAAAACGGTGCTAGTGTTTGCCCACTCTTCCTTTGTCCCATCAGAAGTGCCTCTTTTTGTACAATGGTGGTGTCCCTTCAGAAAGTTCAGATTAAAAGTGTACATACTGGTGTACAAGTGTACATACCTGGCGATGTTTCATGCACGCTGAAAGACATGTTTGTGTTTTTCACCTTGATCCGAAAAACAGCATCTGCAGCCAGCAACCAAATCTGCACCCTGTGCTCGGCAGCACAGCGCCTTAGCCAGTGTTCCCAATGCAGCACCCATCCAGCACAGTGTTTTTCTCATGCAAGAGCAAGGGGTTGCCATTACCGTTGCCTTCAAGGGGCCATAGAGACAAAAATCAACCTTGTTCAATTTGAAAGACTAGCCTTTGGTAGCTCACTGAACTCCATTCCCGCCACAAGAGACGTTCCATGCTATATAAGGGCAGCAGCGATGCAATAGAGGGCAACACTAAAAACAAAGTAATTAGTGTGTTATCTGCCCATTGCCATTCAAATGATCCGGTCAACTGGAACTACAGACCCCACTGCGATTGCTCAGTCATGTTTCTTGGCACCAGCTTTGGTTGGCGGCCTTTGGTTGGTGACTAATGAGCTGCCACTCCTTTGTCTGTTTTCCCTAATATCTGGATAAGCCTGAATTGTGCGATAAAACTGGCATCATTGTTACCGGGACAAAGCAGTCTTTTTAAAGAACCAAACTTGTATTTTGCCTTCCCGGCACCTTCAGCTCTTTCGTGACCACAAAAAAATGGCCAATTTTGAGTGCTCCCAGAAGACTTTTTTTTTTCTCTTGAGCTACTGGGACACGTTTAGCATTGCTATACATCAAATTGTAGCTTATAAATTGCTCTTTCAAACACACAATAGCAGTATTGGGAAATATGTCATTATTAACAGTTTTTTCGTCAACGAATAAAAAAAACACGCAAAAAGTATACACAAAACACAAACAGGCAATTTTACTGAGCCTAAAAATTATTTTTAAAATTCTAATATATAAAAAATGTTTCTACGTTCCTAAGCTATGATTCAGTATATACATCAATGCTGTACACCAAATTCAGGACTTTTGCGGGCCCACCAACTTAAAAGCCCTGACGGCTGTGCCACTCTGTGAAGCCACTCAAGTCAGTCCGTCTCTCTAAAATATGCATCCAAGCATGCTTGTTTGTGTTCTCACACCAAATCTTTATCACTGCAGTGGTAAAACACAAGAAAAAAAATCTAGCGCTATTGAGAAGCAGCGCGCATTGCTCTGCAGCGCTAATTTTACACGAGCCAGGCCATCTTGAATGTGATAACGCGATACGGCACGGTGCATTTGGCAAAATATCCCCGCCGCACGTTTTCCGGACTCTACACATGAAAGTAATACCGCAGTTGTCAGATATTAGACAGGTTTCGTTCATAAATACAGCACGTGAAGTCAAAAACGAACCTTCCCTAGCAGCACATGTCGAAGTCTGAGGCTGTTGAATGGGAGAGTCTTCATCAGAACTAAAATCGAAAAAATCTACATCTTTGCTGGAGTCACCACTGCTGCTGGGGTGAAAAAAAAATCAGCAGGAGCAGTGGCTGAAGTTCCTGAAACCGCTGTCCGCCTCTGCAGAGTGCGCGTGAAACAGGACGCCATTTTTGCCCAACTCACCACTACCTTGGGTTCAAATATCAATCGCGACGCCATCTTCCCACACGAAACGCAAACAAACGGCAGCAAAACTAAAAAATGGGTTTCCAATAAACACGCCAGATGGCGTCAGTTGTCTGAACAGCACCATTTTTACTTTTTGCGGGAGGTTTGAAAATCATCGTTCACCTGTAAACGATGGCCTATGGCATGGTTTCTCAAAGTGAGTTCCGCGGAACCTACGGGTTCCGCAGGCCCCTCCTCAGGGTTCCGCGAGCCACTGATAAATTTTCCCTGGTTTCGCAGTCGCAAAGTCTTATATGGTGAACTTGAGGTGCGATCGATCTAAGGAACCTCCATTACTCACGCCCAAGTGTCAGTAAGCACATCTCGGCGCATAACAGAAACGCGCGAGCTGCGCAATAAATCTCGCCAGCAGCTTGTAGCCAGCCAGACTCCGAAAACGGGCCACGTGGTTAAACAATTGCACTTGAATCTTGGTCTTATATTACCCCCATGCGCATTTCTCCTGTTTGGAGATAGATGCCGCTAGCGTACGCATTCACGTAAAGTCGACGGGGAAAAAAACAATACCCTTGCTTGCTTTTGAATTTATTGCACGTTAATGTAGCATGAACGGAATGAAAAATGGCGGGAAAGGGGGGGGGTTCCTTGGCACTTAGCGGAACTTAGCAGGGTTCCCTGGGACCAACACGCTTGAGAACCCCTGGCCTATGGCATCGTCACGAAAGAGTTAACAGAGAGCCAGCAACCTGGCAGGCGAAAGTAAAACGGGTGCCCACTGACCTCGACGAAGTGCGGTGCCACCACGCTCCAAGCCTTCATGATATGCACGAGCGGCCGACCACCGCGAGCGCAGCGCATCATCACTTCGCTCAGCCTGTTCAGCAGCAGCACCGGGTGGCGAGCGGCCGAAGCTGTGCCCCGGCCAAAGAGCTGAGTCCGGCTGGCCGCACACAGCTCCGACAGAAAGTCCACCAGGGCACACAGGTTCAGCTTGCTGGCCGCCTCGTCAAACAACCTGCGATCATCCCAGGGGCGCAGCCTCCGTAAAATGGACAAGGGCCATGCATATGGTCTAAACTGGGGGGTACCCAGGGGCTCAACTGCAAGCAGCCATGTGCAAAGGCTGAAGAAGCTGCTCTTTTCATTTACCAAACCAAGTTGTATCTCGAAAGTTTCAAGGGCAGAATTTTGCAGAGTTTTCAAGCTTTAGGTGACAGCTATGGTGGCCAGGGGGTCTTTGACAAAGACTGCACAACCATGTATAATAACTCACTTCACTGCATCTGATTTCATTTTCCCAAGATACACTTTGTCGGCAAGCTACATTCACATCACAAGGCCTCGTTTACACATACACATCTTCTATGTGCATCTTCCATTAAAGCCATAGGCCCTAGGGCACCTATGTGTATTTTTCTTTAATGCCATAGGCCCTAGGGCATTTTATTAAATGAAGGATGTTCCATAAATAAAGTTATTATGTTATTATTAAATTACTATTACTAATTAAATTCTTTAATAAAACACACCACATGGCCCATGTATACTCACGGAACAGGTCATGTCATGTGCTGTGGGCAGACGGACAGATTTCTTCGCAGGGGTTGCCAAGGGATGCTTATACACCAAACGCTCATTACAAGAGACTCTTTCTTATAAGGGACATCTGAATGAAAGTGGTTTGTTTGGTTTTCCTATACCCGCCATGTTAGCAACATTGCCTACAAGAGACCTTGGTTACAAGAGACGTGTTGCCTGGGTTCCCCCAGCGTTTCTTGTAACATGATTTTACTGTACATAAAAAATGCAACCGTTCAGGTAGGTCCCGGATAGAAACTTGTGCACTACCCCTGATGCCTTGCAATGGCCCAATTTCTTTCACTACTTTTCAGAGGCACCTTTGACCTGTACTTCCTTTTAAACATAATTCTCTGTGTTCGGCCTTAATTCCTTCAAAAACAATTTATTCTCAAATAAATTTCTAGGCTTTCATGCTTGCATAGTTCTTTCTTATTGCCAAAAGCATGGGACAACAATGACAAAAACTTATTTTCTACGAGATTACCGGACTGAGTCGGACTATTACATTCAAGACTTTAAAAGCATTGCAGAAAACAAGAAGCAAGGGCACAGAGAAACACAGGGTGCATTTTAAGTGCAGAGAACTTTAGAGGCTTGCCTTGTCGTTGTAACTCACTCGCTAAACCCAAGTAAAGCCACACAGCGTTCCGGCGTAGTGGCTATCGATGCAGCATAACCCAGAGGCTTCGAAAGCCAAGCGGTTTATATAGTCATAAGCGCTCGAAAATCGTGAACTGCTGGCGCTTGTCATACATCTCCCTGTTGTTTAGCGCAAAGAAAACTGCAGGTACATTTGAGGCAAAACATACGTAATTAACCGGCAGCGCCCGCATTCATTTAGTTGGGAACGCTCATTGGGCTGGTTTTTATGATAGCAAGTGAAAAAAAGTGGCAGTGCAACACCAGCACGTGTGGGAGGGAAAGCAAGCACAAAAAGAGCAGAACTCCCGCTGGCGCGGTTTCAGGCAGGGGGCGCGCAAGCACTGTGGAGGCGGGAAATTTGAATAGCATTGGGTGGTAGCAGTGAGTGGATAACGGCACTACAGGCCATTATGGCGAACCACTGCTCTGCACTTCTGATAGCTTTCCCGTTGAGTGGAATGGCTTTTTGTCCCTTGTTTTTCTGCAGCACTTTTAAACCGTTGAAAGTATGAACCAACTCGCCCAAACGACAACTTCAGAGTGCTACAGTGAGTAATGGTTGGCTCCTTTCACGGTTTCATTAGAAAAGTCTCCTCCCCTTTTTACATCAACTGCACCTGCCATGTTTTCGGAGTGAAGACACACACGCACCGGTCGACCAGCTGCGACAGGGCCTCAACGATGGGCTGCAGCTGCTTGCCCGTCAGGATGCACGAACCCGCCGCCTGGGTGGCATTCCTCACCAGTTCCACCACGTTGGCACAGCCCACGTGGCCCACACCGGGCATGGACAAGGCTTCCATGGCCAGCTCCTCCCTACGAAAAATCAAGCGACAACAGTCACATACAGCTACATTGCCGATGCACACTGGCGTCACAGTGAAGCTCCTCTTCCCTGATAACCAAGCGAGCACGACACAACAAGCAACTTTCCCAGAGTTTATTTACGAAGTCGCAGGTACTTTTATGAAAGTGTGAGAAATTTTTTAAAATGTGGAAGCATTTACTGGCCGGTTATGCTTCTATCGGTTGACCCCACTCCCCTCTTCACCAGCTAGGCCAAGTTGGAAGATTTTTATGAAAAAGAAGGAAGGTGACAACACGCAGCAGGACAAAATGTTTTCCTTCTGCTTCCTTTGCTTCCGCACATAATAGCTTCCTTTTCGCCTCCTCTCCCTTCCAACACACATGCCCACTTTGAAACCATGCATGTCTTCATGTCTCCATAAGAGATCCCAATCAGACTTCAAAAGATTGCTTCTTTCCTTTTTTTTTTCTTTTTTGACAGGCATAATTTGGTGGTGGCTAAGTGTGAATATAACATGCCTATGACAAAGCACAACTGCTAAATATACCGTTGATAAGTTTGACAGAAATTTTGATGCAAACACTGGCCCCACTATCATATAACATTTGCAGTCAACAGAATGCTGTACAGACTGCAATCAATACTTTGCATGGCATTCTGAAGAACATATTCACAAGATTCTATGGTAAGAACTAATCCGGTGTTCCCTTTGGTTTAGATCACTAGCAATGCCACTACATGCAGGACACAGTAATAGACTGCGCAGGAGGACACTTCAGAAATTTACTTTTAAAAATCAGCTATGTACATTATAATTTAGGCCACATCTCGTACAATTGCGTCCACCTCTCCTACCATAACTGCAACAAATTTGAAGCATTTAAGAGGCTTGAAAGAAAGTAAGGACAGTGAACTGCAACAAATGCCTCGTTTTAAAGGGACAATAAAGGGTGAAAACAAGTTGGCCTGTATCGGTTGATTATGGTGTCGAGAATATAAAAGCATCATTCTCGCAACCAGGAGATGTTAAATAAGGCAGAAAATGCCAGAAGAAACGTGAAAACAGGCAACGACTTTCGGGTACTATGGTTCTGTGACGTCATAATAATTCTACGTGGCGAGAGCTCATTTGAGAAGCATCTATAAATGTTTTTCTCAAATACACAGTTCCTAAGTGGTTATTTTCCTGAGTGGTTGAGTGGTTAAATGTAAATCAAAGCTTTCTGTAAGCTGATATAATTTAAATAAACAACATAGACTACGGCTCTTATACTATACGAGACAGGCTGCTTCTCTCACGCATCAGGGTCGGCCATAATGCTTTCAGTTTCGTTTTGGAAAAGCAATGGTGCACAATTAGCGAAGTCAATAACCTACCACGGTGAACGCCCGAACTTCTGCAAGCAATATTCCCAATATTCCCGGCAGGAAATGTGCCCACACCCGGTTCAAAACTTATCGCCCGTGAAAGGTTAGGGTACTTACTGCCAGCAGTTATCCGAATGATCCCAACTTGTGCTTTTCCATTCACTGCGAGCCGCTGTTGATAAATAATCCATAAACCGTGCGTGCGTAGCTCTACCTTTGTTATTTGGGGCCAGGAGGAGCCTCAGCCACAAAAAACTCTCGAGGCAGGTGTGGGAAGCGAGTGTGCATTTCACGCCAGGTTGGCACGTTGCGTGAGAGAAGAGAATATGAGACGGACATGATCCGGATGACGCGAGATGACGGCTCCCACTTGTGCGACACCTAGCCGGAAGCTGCGGCTAGACGATATTCAAAACGGCACGTTTCGCTGCTTCGGCGGTCAGCGTGATGTGGTCTGGGTGTCCAGTGTAGGTGGACACACCGGCCGCTAAAGCGGTGAAAAGCATTTCTTGTTCCGTCAGTGGCAAATAATCAAAGTGAAAGCCAGAAAACGTTCTCAATGAAAGAAACGTTCTCAGTGGTCGGCCATGGCTTGGGGACATAAAAGCTACTGTTGCCAGACCGAACTGGTGCGTCGTTCCTTTTTTGTGACATGATGTCTACCTCACGAAAGGGAAGCGGGAGAGAGGAACGCCAGCTTTCTTTGCGAATTTTTCAGGAAATAAAGCATCGTTGCTCGTTGAACAACAAAAACTCCCACCTCCCCTCGCGGGAACCCCAGTGTAGATGCGACGCATAGGGGGTTCACGTTGCAGCGTTGGACAGTGGAGGAACGGCGCTGGAACGATGGAGTGGAGCGGCGCAGGCACCGCGTTTTATAGCGCGCATAACGATAAGGGGACGCGCCGGCGCCAGTGCGTTTGCTGCCGCTATGACGCAACACAATCCACTTTAATCCAATCCAAGTCAATCCAATCGAATCCAATCCAATGCCCCTCACGAGAGAGTGTTCGCTATCGGAGAGGAGAGGGGGTGGGCAGCGGAGAGCGCAACTCGCGCGGCGAGGAGAATGGAGGAGGGGCGGTCACCGACGACGCCGCCGAATGCAGGGACAAGGCGAGTGAATGAGATGCAGTCGCATCTAAAAGGTGAGTGTGCTACGAAACGTATGGTCTTTCAGTTAAAACAAAATTTCATTCAGCCTTTGGTGTCCCTTTAAAGGAGTACTGACACCAAATTTTGATACCTAAAAAATGATATAATTGGCTTCAGTAGTTTGTACAGATGCCTCACAGAAATTTTTGCAGCGATCAGAGGCCGGAATCACATCTAAAATCGATTTTGATTGTCCAGGCCGCGAGCTTCGACAAATCGGCAGCACTAGCGCAATCGCTTTCGGCGTGACGAAACATTGGCCTCCGTGTCTGGCCGATTCAGGGTGACGTCATATAGTCGTTTTCAGAACCGGAAACGATATCCTGCGCTGCTGTTGTCGGTGGTATTCGTTTGGGCAGGAGACGTGGGCGTAGCTGTGTGAGCAATGCTTGTAAACGTTGCGTGTTCGACGTCTTTGCTCTTCAGTTCGTTGCCGGCGCATGGTGTTCGGCACTGGTGCCGAAAACGGCGTGGTGCACGATGTCGACGGGCACCGCGGCGACGCGGCGGTGCGCGTCGCCGAGCTCGCCCAAGTTGTGCTATGGCAAGCTCGCGGTATGCGAAGTACTGCTCGTGGAAGCCTGCCCGAGCAAATCGACGACGACGCCAAGATGCATTATTTTCCACGCGACGACATGCAGCGCTAAACGTGGACTTCGTGGAGTTCGTGCACGCCGGCGGCCGCAAGAACTGTCGCCCAAGCCAGCGGGCTCGGTGTTGCACGGGTCACCTTGGGTGTTGGGAACTTAGTATCGTGGCGACTACTTGATCGCTGGTATCTGTACAACTGCGAATGACCATCCCTTACACAACTTTTCACCACACTATCATCCCCTTTTTCGCATACGAAGCTTTATTTTGGCAATAATTTCCGTTTCTGCGATCGGTGACCAAGACATCTGCCGCGGCCTGTTTTGATTCTAGCGCGCAGGTGGCGCCATCTTTCGGCCACTCGCCGCACCGTGGTCCCGTGGTGCCGACAGTGCTGGGTCGGAGCGCCGAACCCCCGCTGCCGGTCAGCTTAGCCTTACCATTGCGGCAAATATCTGAACGCCACTTTTAAATTCAGCGCTGATAACAACTCCTAGCACAATTTTCAACACACTAACATCTAGTTTCTCGCATGCAGAGCTTCTTTTTCGTGATCAGATTGATTAGAAGAGTGGCGACAAGCTGTTGCTATCACGGTCTGCGCCGGTTCGAGCCGCAGTGATATTTAAAAACGAACGACGGCAAAGACATCGCCGGCCTAATCGCATGGCCAAATAAAGTTGTTCTGTCTGTCGGGTGGCAGCGACTCATCCGAGTCTGACGATTCAGACGACATGTCGACTGCGCGGGCGAGTCGCGGACCATGTGCAATCGTAGCAGACGATGCGGCGAACGCATGGAGGAAAGAAAAACGTCCCTGACGTCACGGGTGAGACCGTGACGTAAGGCTTCCCGCTTGCAGGCTGGCCTTCGAACGGCCATTTTCCCGCGCGGCGACCAAATTTGAAATTGGTTGCAATAAACGTGCTATAATTAATTCTGTGTTGGCGGCTGACGGCTTTCGGTTCGATTTTCGTAATTACTAGGCCAATAGGTATTCTTTACAGCATAAAAACTGAAAGCGAGAAATTTCGTGTCAGTACTCCTTTAAGTACCACATGGTGTTTTTGCACAGACCCCAACAGGAGAGAAGGCAGCTCACTCAAAGTGGTCCGAGGGTGGTTGGAGCAGGAGTCCGTCGGAAGAAGGCACTGCCGCCTTTGGGCTGAGGGCCTGCTGCACCTTCTCCCCCCAGGAGAAGGAGGACAGGTGCAGCTTGAGGTGGGAGCCCGAGGGGGAAGAGGAGGAGGACGAGGAGGGCTTCACCTGGAAGCAGCTCTGCTCCAACTCCAGGATATAGGTGCAGCACCTGCAGTCACATCAGGGCGTCAGGACAAGGTGTGAGACGGGGGAAACACCCAAGCCACCAATTCTTTAGGCTCTTGCTACAGGCACACGAGGGATTTCCTAACGAGGGTCACAAATGAAGCTACGCTCGTTAAAAATAAAAATGGTCGACTAAACTGAAGTTCACCTCCAATTAACCACAACCTTTCATGCAAATATTATTCTGTTTTTTTAACTGTTTGCGATGCAACACAAAACCCCTTCACTCACTTTTGGGCATTTCCCATTGTTTATGGTGCAGCGGCCGGCACCGGCAAAAAACCGTGCACGTTCGACAGAAATAAATCCAAACTGAAGGCGGAAAAGGCGCGTGGTGGCTGCGGCCTTACAGCTAAGCAAAAGCCAACTCCCACAGTCGCTCACATATCAGAAACCGAAAGCATAGCTGCATTGATATCGAAATCCCTATGTTTTAGCAGTGGTGCCACTGATGAACGGTGATTTGGAGCAATTTTTGTATCAGTATATTATTAATTTTGGAGCAATTTGGAGCACCTAAATGCCAGTTTTGGAGCACCTTGGAGCAACTAAACATCAGATGTGTCCAAAGCATCTCTCAGCACTAAAAATTGACCAGTATCGTCCAGTAATTGATGTGGAGGTCGCCATTGAATGGGCTTCAAGGTGATTTTCACACATGCGATCACAAATGGACGACACAGCTGAAGAATAATGGTCTCCTTGTCCCTACCAGGGGAAGACTTTTTCAACAAGTCACTGAAAACGCTTCATAGTTGGCAGGCTCGAACATGCATTAAAAATAGCTTTCACAGTCAGCTCTCCCAATAGCCCAAGAATAGCCAAATAGCCAATAAAGAAAATTTCTACAACCACAAGAAAAAGTAGCCAAATTAGGCTCTTTATAGCCCAACCTGGCATTCCAGGGGCAATGGGATTTTTTTTCCACTTATTTCGAAACAGTCGCTAGAAGTCGCCAGAAGTTTGATGCAATTAAATCCTCTAACTAAGTATCCACGCAATAGCAAAAATGCAACAAAACATAATTTGCAAGGTATTTGGTTCCTTTCTGGCGTGGATAAAAGACAACCTGCAACACGATAATGAATTTTGAAAGGCTTCGACAAACCTGCCTAGCAAAAAAACAACGCGCCTCTCGCGCCTCTTTTCTAGTTTATTAATTGTTGAGGCAAGCCCTCGTGTTTTACTTTTTCATTTTATTAGATGCAGGCGCTTGCTAAAAGTCCTCGTGCGCATTTCCACGCTAGCTGGAAATGTGCACAAGAAATGCGCATGGAGCTTTTGCATGCGATTCGTGCGCGTCGGCGTTGCGTGTGCGATTTTTTCATGCCCGCGTCAACGATTCCACGCACGCGGCAGTTTCTGCCACGCTCAGAAAATGAGGCGCGTCGCGCGCGGCAGTGGGAGGAGCCTGGCAACTTGCCCCAATGGGGAGGCGCGTGCCTCATGGCGGCGGTTTTGAAGCGCTCGAGACAGCCCGGTCAAGGCCGGCTGGCTCCGTCGGCGGTTTTTAAAAAAGGCTTACCACCCCGGCAGGTATTGCATGGACGCTTTCACTAGCGACGCGGATGATGTTTTATAGTACCGATTTCGCCCACATTATAAGCTCCTTTACCACACAAGCAACTTCGTACGTGCCTTGAGCGATGTTTTAGAGAGCGCTTAAAAGTGGTCGCTCGAGCTCCCCACACCACTTCGCGGCCGAAGCCGCCGCCATGTTGCCGCGCCGTGCGCAGCGTATGGGTGCTTACACGGCGCGTTTTCGCGAGCAGAAAACGCTCCATGAGGTTGATGCTTTAGAGAGACTGGCCGTTTTTCACAGCCCGCTTCACTTGCGGCGGTCCCCTCCGCGAGCCCAACAAGCGAAGTGAGAGCTTGCAGCCGAGCGCGTCACGCATGCCGCGAAACGGCGCTCCCACTGGCTCCCGGAGCGGAGAGGGCTGGCAAAAAACGCCACCTAAAACTACCTATTGTTTATAGCAGGAATTATTGGAAACTACAGCAAGAAGGAAAGTTTTTAACCATGGTACGCCAGCGCTGCAATGACTTGCTAGACGAAAACACTGTATCGGCGGTACAGTGATGGCGCCAACCAAACTCACCGCGGCAAACACGATGACGGGTGCTAGGGAGTTCAAGTTATCAACCCGAATTAGTTATACATGTCTAGAGACCACTGTGAAGTAGTGCTTGTAACAGGCTGCACGCGATTTGCGCAACACAAATTTTGGCGCACTTGCTTGCAAAATCGTGGTTTTTTATCAGGATGGCGCAGGATACCTCATTTGGCGCAAATTGGCGCATTTGGCGCAGGAGTGGTATGTTTTAGCCAAGTTTTCAGGCACAGGGCATCGTGGCGGTCGTATCTCATGGCTCGATTCGGGCTCCCCGGCGCATGATGGCGCATATAAGCAATTTTGGCGCAATACGAGTGGTTTGGCGCAAGATGACACAGGCAAACAAGTTTGGTGCTCAATGGCGCTTGGGGGGGAGGGAGAGAGAGAGAGAGAGAGAGCAAAGCAGCTAACTCATCATCACCAGTGTTCAGGGGGGGTCAGAGAATGTGATGGGGTCTAAATCCAGCTCGGAGCTGTCCACCACAATGCCCATACACAAAATGCCCAAAACCACTACCCCCACAAAAGCTGTCCATCCCTGCCCACCTGAAGACGTGCTTCCAGCAGACCGAGCTGTGGCTGCCCAGTTCCAGGCCCCGGCTGAGCAGGACGTCCATGCTGAGGACGTGGGACGCGTGCAGACGCACCGACTTGTGCCGGCCCGACAGGACGGTCTTGCGGAGACGGTCCCGCTTGGACGCCGGTCGGCGCGAGTGGCCGCCCCCAGATCCGTCCGGGTCCAGGGACGGGCAGGACGCTGCCGCCAGTTGGGCAAAGATGGCCCCGCACTTGGTCTGCAGGCCTGCCAGGGGCAAGGGAGCACCCGACGCCAGAATCACGATGCTGCTAAGTGCCACACTTACACGATAGTGTGACTTCTAGTATGACAAAACAATGTTCACACAGCCAGTGCATGGCCCACGCTCTTTCTCTTCACTCCACCCCTGGCCACCTCCCAAGACATTACTCAGACAATCCCTCCCACCTCGTTATCCTCACCTACTCAAACAGGAAGAAACTACTCTCCATCAAATTCACGCAAGTACTTTCACTCACCCCCGCTTGGCTACACCACTTCTACCCAATCCAATGCTCCACAGAACGTAAATTTTGTTCTTGACCAGGCACCCTGCCCATATTGTCCTCGGGTGTGCTTATAACCTAGCTCTCCCAACCCCTTTTCCTCATTCCCCTCCCCAAGCTGTGGATGAACCTGATGGCCAGCACTGATGTGGCAGAGATCACCGAGTCCTCACTTGGGCTCCTGGATTGAGGAACCACACCCCTCCCTCTGTGATAAAGAGGTATCCACTAAAGCCCGGAGGTTCCCATAGCCCAGTAGTGGGGCGTACCGAGGACGTTGCACAGCTTGGCAGCAACCTGCAGCCCGTCGAGGCAGTTGGCGACGGCCTCGCGCGCTCTCCGGTGCTCTTCTCGAGCCCCGTCTGTGCCCAGCAGCAGCCCCAGGGAGCTGGCCACCCCGCATGAGTTGGTGCCGTTGAGCAGCACCGACAGCACCTCCAGCATCAGGTCCCAGCATCCCGTCAACACGTGCCGGGAAAACTTCATGCCTGCAGCAAGAAGAGGAGGATTGTTGGTCCCCAAGCACACTCGTCGAGAGATGTTAACGGATCATCCCAACAACTTCGGTTAGACCCTCACGAATCACTAATACCGCATTTACTCGCATAATGATCGCACTCGCATAATGATCGCACCCCTGAAGTGTGTCATCAAAATTCGATTTTTTTTTGTTTCCCGCGCAATAAACGCACCTTGAATTTGCCACAGAAATATGTCGTACGGGTGCCAAGTCTAGCTGATGATGGTCATGCTTACCTCTCTTTCCTTCCCTTTCAAAGCGGACATGGCTACGTTATTGCCACAGACTTTCCGATATTCGCGATATCGGCAAGTATGCGTTCAATATTGATGAGGAAGAAACTCTCATTAAAGGCACATAATGTACTCAGAAGATAAAGAAAAAAAGCGTGCTCAGCTTTCTGCGTCAGCAGCCATCTCTTTTTTGACATCCGGCACTGTGACAGCTGCAGGCAGTTATTGGTCGACCTGCTGTCCCTTCGCAGCGGACTCGTTCCGGCGCATTCCATAATTCATGAAAACACTGCATTCTGCGTCACTTTGCAAAGCAGGTCGCGGGTTCGATTCCCGGCCGCGGCGGCCGCTTTTCTGATGGAGGTGAAAAGCAAAAACGCCCGTGTGTACGAGATTTCGGCGCACGATAAAGATCCCCAGGTGGTCAAAATTAATCCGGAGCCCTCCACTACGGCGCGCCTCATCGCCTGCGTTGCGTCGCCGCGTTAAATCCTACAATCAATCAATCAATCAATCAATCACTTTGCAAAGCGGCTGGCGGCGGTGTGCAAAGTTTTTATTGTTCATGAGCCTCATTATAAAAATTTTGACCCGCAACTTACTTGCGTTTTTTGTGCTCACAATTGATTTGATTGATTGATTATAGGATTTAACGCATCGACGCAATGCAGGTGATGAGGCGTGCCGTAGTGGTGGAGGGCTCCGGATCAATTTTTACTACCTGGGGATCTTTAACGTGCGCCGAAATCTCGTACACACGGGCGTTTTTGCTTTTCGCCTACATCAGAAAAGCGGCCGCAGCAGCCGGGAATCGAACCTGCATCCTCGTGCTCAGCAGCGCAACGCCTTAGCCACTGAGCCACTGCGGCGGGTTTGTGCTTACAAGTTTTTCGCAAAACATTTATCCCGCATAATGAACGCACCCTTAAATTGGCATCAATTTTTTTGAAAAAAAAAAAGCGCAATCATTATGCAAGTAAATACGGTATATCAAACCAAGCAATGACTTCCAAATGCCTACACCAACAATGCGTTCTGAGAAAAAAATCTTCAAGCAAATAACTCAGAAAGAAAAATCAAAATGTAAATTTGAGGTTTTAAGGGACACTTATTGCTGTTCTGAATAGTCACATTTTATTTTAGCCGAAAATTCACACATTTCATAGCTCGACAACAAAAATGACCCGTTTGTTTAGAAATAAATAATTAGAGCAGACACTACTCCCTCCAGTTTCCCTTCAATTTTTTTTTTCGTGGCATAGAGGAGCACTTAACAAAGTGTGCAAACAAAGCCCAAATACCACACCCAGGCCAAACGCTCCTTTGGAGTGCTACTGCCTAGGAGGGTGGACAGGAAATGCCCACTCCCCGATGGTGATTAGTAAATATGATAACTGCCGACAGCTGTAATAATAATTTGTGACTTTTGCCACTGCCTGCGTACATACATGCACTGGCAGTCAGTAGGGACAAAAGTCCTTGCATTCATCCACAAACATCTCACTGCATCTGCATGCCAAGGAGAAGGATTTGACCAAAATCATAAGTGAAAACAACTGAAATCAACGAAACTGACCCAACACAAATCGTAATTAATGGTAGTAAGCTGAGGACCACTTGTTTTATAATGATTACAAACCAACCATCCCCTCCAAACTAGCGCTGCCAAGCCTATAATGTGCTCCATGATCCCCTTCTGCCATGCTCTAAAAATTTCCCCATTTCCATCCCTCCCCTCATCCCTGAATATGCTGCTCTCAATACACCCCTGCGAACAGGCTTCAGCACCCTTTCTTAACCCTTTCAGGGTCACGGACGTACATGTACGTCCTTTGCAAACACCTTCAAAATGGTCAATAACGTACATGTACGTCATCGCTTGTATGTTTAAAAAGCGCGCCTTTTTCACCAACTTCTCTTGTTTGGCATGTGCTGCCACTCTGCGGAAATACCTCAAATTTTTTTCTTGCGCCGACGGCTCTTCTTTTTATTTTTTTATGATTTACTTCAGCAGCGTGCCGGCTATCGCTTGCGCATCCGGTACGGGCGCCTCTCGCTTCTTGTGCCTGCCACAGACCAAGGGCGCCTGCAAAACTGATGAGGCTCTTCTCTCCTTTTTTCGTATCTTTTAGGAGCGGGCAGCCGTCTATCGCTAACACATCCGGCCGCGTGCGCGCGGGCGCAGCGGCTGGTTTTGGCATCGTCCTCTGGGCGCTTCCCGCTTTTTGCGCCCGCGAAACTGATGTCTATCTGATTTCGATTCACTCAAAAGGTGCCGGCTTGCTACTCTCTCGTTTTTATTTAGAATTGTTCTTGTGTTACTCATGAATAAACCACATTTATGTAACAACACAAACGATTTTTTTGTCACTTTATGGTCATCCTAAAAAAATTACGATAATTTTTTCTCGAACTAGATCCATCCGAAGAATTTAAATCAGCAATAAAAAAATCGAACCTGGGGGGTCGCATTTGATGAAAAAATTCGACCCTCAAAGGGTTAAAGACTAGAATAAATTCGTGCCCTTTAACACCTTAAAATTAGCTCAAAGATGCAAAGATGGAGTTACGGCTAGCAAAACCTAGGTGCATACACACAACTGCAGGCTCCGCCATAGTCTTTCATATTAATATTTACAACAGGGAAATCTGGTGCTAGTTTCTAGGTGAGTGGTGCTTCAAGAAGCGTGCCCTTGTGTTCTGAGGAGATGCATTTCACTTCTACTGGGCATGGCTTGGCAATGGGCTCAAAAGTTGTCTGCGGCTAAAAAAACCCATAAATACTGTTCTTAAAGGCTGAAGTTATTTTGCTAATATAAAAGACTAGCTAATAAAAACTTTTTTGTTAGAAATTTTTAAAAGCTGTGTGCAATGTGACTGAGAAAAAGAAATGTTACCTCTGTTGATCAAGATTCACAGGAAGGCATGTTGCAAGCCTGGCAGAAATAAAAATGCTTCCAGCTGCAATGGCAGCTCCCATGATGGCACGTGACTGCAGCGACAGATTTCCGTGCAGTATACATTCGTATGGAACTCAAGAATGCTTGGCACCCAAGCGACATACCAGCCATCATGTGTGGAGTGAAGACAATGTTGGTCGCAGCCCTCTCCAGTCGGCGATAATCGGAGAGCTGGCGAGAGCCCAGCTGGTCGCTCCCCAGTCCATCCACATCTGGAATGAGAAACAAGGCATAACAACGTGACAACAAGCCCAACCTAAGGTGCTTGGGACAGAGCCGTGGAAGGATCAGTCACCCGTGAGCAGGTTGATGAGTGCAGAGTTGATCTTGGTTTGTGGCTCGTAGCCAGCTTCCTGCAGGAGGCTCCTGGACAAAACTTGCTGGTACAACTCGGACAACCAGGTGGCCGACAGGTAGACCAGCACTCCACTGCCATGCACCTCGTCCACAAACTTCTCCTGGGTCGAAAAATTGGAAAAAAGAATGAAGAAAAGATATCAGAAAGGCCACAAGTGGCCGTTCAGCGCCAAAGTGGCTGATGGCATTTGGTCAGTTCGTGGAAGACACTGAATCAGTTCGAACTGCTCAGCACATTTAAATGTCCCAGCTGAGACAAATAGAGTGTGCACAATAATTCCAAAAGCATGGCCTTCTGAGCCAACCTGTAAGCCAAACATGCAAGACACCGAAAAAAATCACAAGCTAACAGGTCAACAACTTTTCAAAATATATGTGAGATTTTGCAAACAAATAAGCCCCACCTAGCCTTGACCAACGTTAGCACAAATATGAGCCAAGCCTGTAGTGCTGTCAGAAGGTGCCACTTCAAATACTATTCGCTCCGATTCATAACTATTTAAACAAAATCATTATTTGCTTCATTTGCTTTAAAACCAAAAATCACTATTCACTCGGCACCAGTACAGAGGTGATAAATCGAAATTTCAGTAATAAGAGCTGTCTAAACGACAAATGCTCAAGTACTACCCAGCCAGGTACAGGAAATACCACGCAGGGCCCACACCGCTTTCATTTTCCCTACAGCGTGGTCTCTAAGCTTGGATATACCGTACTTACTCGCGTAATGAACCAACTCGTGTGGTGAACCCTCCCCCCACTTTTCTTTTTAAGAATTTACTTTTTTGTCACTTTGAATAAAAAATGCAGTGGGAATATGTTTTTATCTCAGCATGGTTGGTAATGCCGTAGACAATCGCAGTAACTTGATGTCACGCTACAGTACGCGCAGAAATGCTAAAAACGCATTCCAACAAAAATAAATCTCAACAGTAGCCGGAGACGGGAGAGCAAACGCCATGGCTCACAGTTTAAAAATCGCGCACTTGTGGAGCACCACCTGCTGAACGCAAAACAAACCTTGCGTCATAAAAACGTGGCGTGCGAACAAAGCACAAAACGTACTCCGCACTCATTCCCTGCTCTTTGCTATATCTTTGCTGTTCCAGCTGGTTCCGGCACCGTGCAAACAAAGCACTAAACGTACCAACACTCCTCTGCTCTTGCTGTACCACAATTTCGCCATTACGCCCCGTGGTTTTGTTGTTCAGCAATGTTCCGACCATTTTTCGTGCTCCTGATGCGCACCATACGGTAGGCCAGTACATGAGCTACACAGCACGTTTTAAACTGAAAGTGGTGGAGAATGCATTGATGCACATGGAAACCGCACGGCTGGGTGTCACTTCAGTATCGACCCAGTGCATGTATGCTACGGGCGAAAACGAGAGGTTTTCGGGCAGTGAACAGGGACCCCAGTGTGTTTCGTAGGCCCAAAGAAGGGAAGTTTTCCAGTGTCGGAAAAGAAATTTTGGAGTGCCTTGACAGTGCGCTGTGGGCCGACAACAAATGTGAAGCCGCAAGCAACTTCAGTGAAGAGGACAGCTCCATGGTAAGAAGGGAGCCACTAGCATGTTGGGAATAAAAAAGAAATTTGATTACATAGTTACCCATGTGTTTTTACGAAAATGATAAGGTTCTGACAGCGCTTCTCTTAGCAACTTGATTGTATAAAATTTCAACTTCTAAAAATCTTTTGCAATTTTTTCCTGCATAATGACCCTCCCCCCAAATTCATGCCGAATTTTCTGGGAAAAAAGTGGGTTCATTACGCGAGTAAATACAGTAAGCCGACCAAGCTTGCTTGGCCGCCCACAAACTTTGCTGCGCAACAAATTTGCTCCCAACCTCCGTCAGTGGTATTTCACAGGTGTGCCCCTGGCGGTAGCCGTTGTGGATGAGCTTCAGGTCCAACAGCAGGGCAGAGTAGGTGGCCAGGTAGATGCCGTCAGCGTTCACAATCGTGATGTGGTGGGACACACCCTCCGGCTCTGATGCTGTGTGCTGCTGCTGCTGCTGCTGCTGCCACAGGGCTGAACGGGAACATCACGAGACCTTTGTTGAGTGGCTCTGCCACTTCTCGTGCCATAGACAAGTACGTATTTGAGTGAGGAAAAGCTTGCGGAAAGCACAGGAGAAAAGCAGAAGTCTAAAAGTCTAACTGGCATAATAGCTGTCCACATATCTTAGTAGAAAAGGATGAAACAAGTGGGGGGGGGGCAGTTGCTTCGACGTAAAGGGCCCTTCATACCAGGACAAGAACAAGTCTTTCTCTCTTATATAAATTTTTCAAGATGCAAACACAAAAACAAACACTTCATCCTTGCTTTCATATCGGCATTGGAAAGGGAAATTCACTGCAGTAGTGGCATATCGATAGGCATGTGCAACAATGATTGCATCGCTTTTGTGGTCTCTCGTCTAGTGCAACAATACTTCTTCAACTTCTCTGCCTGGAAACCAATTACGATTTCCTAAAACAAGACAGCAAGCACAAATCAGGAAAAGTGGTATGGGCCTGTGACTTGTGTACGATAAGATCAGTGGTTTTTATACCATCAACTGTGTTAAATCAATGACCACACAGTTGTGGTACTCAGAACGAGGCTGTGGGTTTGATTCCAGGTCACAGAAATGGTATTTCAAATAGGGAGATACAATAACGTCCCCATACAGACTTGTTACTGCAGGCTTCAGGGCTCCATGCAATCTATATTCCTCCAAAGCCTTTGAGCCCTTCAATAACATCACAGACAAAATAGAAGTTTGTTTTATTTGAAAGATTTGGCGTTTTATAGTGCCCAGCGCTTGTCTGACACCAAAGGATGCTTTGTTCACTAAGAAATTAAACAATTTAAGCCAGAATTTTGATTCTACAGCTAAATCGTGTGTTTCGTGATGGCGTATCCAGGGAAAGTACTGAAGCAAACGTAAGTATGCAGACTTGGGCTGAAGCAAATGGTGAAACACCTTGTCTGCTCTCAGTTCTCCTAGATGACTATATTCGTGAAACATCAGGTATACTCAACAAACAGAGTCACAGAAGACAATGTCGCTTATTCCAGTTGGCCAGCCAATATAAGCTCAATGCGCTGGACGGCTGTGCATCTAAAACCGGCATAGTCCGCGCAGTACACACTGCTGCTTCTATGTTTACGGATGTGTTCGTAACTTGCACTGTTTACCTCATCGCTCTTACTGCTATAAAAAGAATATGCATTACATTAAAGCGCTCATTCTGCAAGCTTATAATCTTTGTTTAATTTGCGCCGGATTTTGCCGGCCGCAGCCAGTCACACAGCTGCCGGCCTATAATACATCATAGGTTCTAGTGCGGGAAAGTAGCTGGTGATTTATATGCCTATTCTATTTTTTACTATTAGCATACAGTTTAAGTGAAGTTGGGTACAAAGCAGTGTCAATGTTATTCACACAAGGCAATCTTTCGAATAAACCACACTCACATTTTGTCTGCATCGCTCCTTTAACATCAAGTGAATGGCTAAGCAAGAACAGTTGCAGTTTTCCCTTTCTTCCACTAGCACCTCATGCCCCATTTTTGTCTGCAAATGACTCAGCCCATATTTAAAACTTCAAAGCAACTCCAGCCAGTCTGCCTTATTACCGTACGCTATACACACACCCCCTTTGAGAAAGTGACCACCTCATCGCATGGGAGACCCGTTGTAGATCTAGCTTATAAGCTAAATATTAACAAACGCCCCACTGGGTTAAATAAAATGCCCGGTTTCGTCTCCTCAGATGGAGTGCTCTCTCAACTCATCACACACAAAGGTAATGGGAATTTAGACCCACCTTCGGAGTAGTCGCTGGCGAACTGCTGCAGTTCTTGGTCGGCCTCGATGGAGCTGCGAATGTGCAGCAGGTGGGGCAGGAAGGAGGCCAGGCGGTCGACAAACTCCCGGGCAGTCTTGCGCTCTCGCTCGGCAAACTCATTGTTGGACTCGAGGAACTTCTCCAGACGGTTCCGCTCGCTCTCGTTGGCGTCCTTCATCAGGGTCTGTGCCACTTGCTCCATCACAGAAGACTGGGCCTCGGTTAAGACGTCCATGTCCTCATCCAGAGACTTTTCAGCCTGCGCAAGTTGCAATAAAGCGAGCATTTTTTTCTTTTATTCTTTTTTAGGGTTGTTTGGCACAATGGTGGTTCCAACTCTTGCATTGCATTATTATGCCACTGCATTATCGCATTATTGCGACTGCATTATTATTGCTACTGCATCATTATTGCATTAATGATGCTGCAGCTCTTGCATTATTATGCTACTGTTTTTCACACATTTAACCCTTCTGTATAAAATACAACATATGATACATCAGAAAAGAAACACTTTACTAAAATAAAAGACGTTTATTACTTGGGAAAAACCCCCCGTGTGGGAACCAAAAAACCTTTATTTTAGTCAAAGTTTTTGGTCGGCGTTTTTATTCTTTTTGGTCATGACTCATCCTGCACAGACGGGCTTTTGTCAAACGCTTGATTTCCAAGCACGTACAACCTAAAAATTTGCGCCCAAACATAGCAATAAAATGATTGTAACAGCACATGCTAAATGTGAAAAACCAAAGTCAAACCAAACTGTGCTCGTACATACACGATCTCTGTATTTTTTCTTCGTCTTTAAGCATAGCAATGTGTGAAGCAAACAACAGCCATTTTAAATAATACTAACCCCAGTTTTCAGACACTGAGACTTCAGATAGTCACAATAAATGTTTGCAAGCACAGCTATCAATAAATTTCCAAGTACTTAACAGCGTCTGAAAGGGCATACAGCGATTAATTCAATGCACTCCGAACACAGTTTTACAGCAGTTATAAATCTTAACTCTGATCTACAAAACAGCGAGCTTCATCACCAAGAACACCGAGAGAAAAAAACTCATGAACAAGTGCGAGAATACAGTACAAACACTTCCAACACTCACCATGTCAACATCATAAATGCTTTCGGTGAACTCCGACGCATCCTCGCTGAGACAATGCTCAAGAAAGCTGCCACTGTGAAGGTCCTCTTCATCCCCACCGCCTTCCCCAACAGCAACTGCCGAGAGCTCATCAGCATCACTTTTACCCAATCTTTCTATACATGCTTCCGACCCACGGTCTTCTCCTGCACTGTCACCGGTACCTCCACGACCATTACCTCCATCACCAGTACCTCTATCACCGCTACCTCCGTCACCTGTGGTTGACACCTCTTCAGACAGCTCAGTGTGGCATGCTTCCCAGGCTTCTACGGCGTCCTCAACAACAGCATGCTGTGGCAAGATCTGCATGTCTGACTGAGAGCCTGAGCTGTCTTGGTGAGTCGTTTCCACTGTGGCTGATGGTTTCACTTCTTCGATCACAGGCGCTGCCTGAATTTCTTCGCTTTTCGACTTGGCCTGTTGCCACCCATTGCGCAATCCACTTCGGGCAGACTTTTCGTGAAGGAAGGAAGGACCTGAGGAAGAAATGTGAAGAGAAATGTTTGAACAGGAGGCTACATGGTCTTTCGTCATATGTTTAAGGAATGGCCCAAAAGTGCAGTAGGAGTCTGAGAAAAACTCCTTTTATGTTAAAAAATATCTGTACCTATCATTGAGCGGCTTGGTTAGTGCGCTTACAAGTAGCTAACTGCTAGCCTAGAGCTAGTAGGTCTGCTGCCATACTAACAATTCACCTTCAACCCCAAATCTAAGAGAGAGAGAGAGAGAGAGAGAGAGAGAGAGAGAGAGAGAGAGAGAGAGAGAGAGAGAGAGAGAGAGAGAGAGAGAGAGAGAGAGAGAGAGAGAGAGAGAGAGAGAGAGAGAGAGAGAGAGAGAGAGAGAGAGAGAGAGAGAGAGAGAGAGAGAGAGAGAGAGAGACATATGAGCAAAAAAACTTAAGCAATCAAACTTTAATGGTTAATAAGGACCACTGGATGTCCAGGGCCATTAAAGTTTGATTCTGGTTTAAGATACCACAGAACACAATATTCCAGAGCCCACACCCATAAAACGTAGTCACATGTTCTCAGGAGGACTGTTGCAATTATGAAGTGTTCATTAAATAATCATAAACCAAATAAACATGCTCTAGAAAACCAGTATTTTTGCTCTAGAGAACCAGCACGGTATTTTTGAAGCTGAGGTAACACAATTCAGTTTTGTGTGGTCCATTGATTTACAAATAGCATCGTAGCTGCATCACACGAATGAAACCAACTAGGTAGCTCACTGGCCTTACAAAAAATTGAATTGAAGTAATAAAATGAAATTGGTATTTTGTAATTGTTTTCTGGTCTTGCTGCTCCAATGCGTATGAGAGCTGTTTTAGGTATTTCTGTTTATCCATTCCACAAATTACGCTGAAGTATGTCTTTATACTTACAGCAAAAAAAAAAATACAGTTGACACAAGTTCAAATGTAGCCCTTGCACATTTTATGGCTTCTTAAAGCTGACAGCCCTACTTGGCAGTACATGGCATGGGAGGCAGAGACATGGCCGTTCCTGCCAACTTTTTTTCTCTTTTCAAACAAACCCAAAGAGATGAAAATTGATGCTTCGTCACAACAAAGCGAATCAGCCAATAATTTATTTGCTTCTGGCTTCTCTGCACAGCTTTACCTTTAAATCTTCGACTTTTAACAGAGCGAACTTTTTACCTGTATGCCACAATGGCACATGCCGGTTTGTGCAAAGTACCCCACGTTACCTGAAACTAAACTGCCACCAGAGTTACTTGATATAGGAGTTGCGAAACTCCCCATAGGCCCCATGCATCAAAAAGTGGCCCCTCGAATGTTCCACTGTTTTGGATTTTTTCCGTACAGTGGCGCCACCTGTTCGTGACAAAATAAACTATACAACGTGGTTTGTCGCTCTACGACCTGAGTGAGAAATGGTATTTGGGTGCTTACATAAATTTGCTTTGCCATAGAACCCTAAGGTGTTCAGCCAGTTAAGTGTTTTATATGCATTCAAACCAAGAGTAGCAAAAAAATGCGACCGTATGGTCAGCAAAATGCGTTGTCACCTGTGTAGTGTCGTCTGCTGCACGTCATATCCGGTCTTTCAGCAGCAAAAAAAGAGCTAAAAATTCGCTTCGACGGCTTTACGCAAGCATGAAAGGATTATTTAGAGCCACATTAGCTACTGGTTCAGTTTTGGCATACAGTGTGATGTAGGCCGAGCGACAACTGCAAATTTAGTACTTCAGGTAGGACCTATGTTGCGCCGGAGTGTTCGCACAAGCGCCAATCGGTTGAGGCAGTTGCACAGACACAGAAAGAATCTCAACAAGAAACCGCAGTTAAGAAAGCAATGAATAACTTAGTAAAGTGCGAAAATGAAAAATTATGCACCTTTAAAATAAAGTTTACAGTTAAATTGTCAGTTTGAATAATTACTGTTTTTTGGATAGTGCTTGAAGTTGCCGCGGTAGTGCCACCTTACGCATGATCCAAAGGAGGGGGGGCAGGGGCCGGCCATTTTTTGAGGTGGAGTTTCCCTACTGCCTGCATCAAAGAGCTCTGAGCTGCCACTAGTTCGGAACATACGCATACACAAACTTTTATGAGAGTGGTGACACGAGGGCTATTCTTCCCCCCTTACCCCTTGATGCAGGCAAAAACTCACCCACGTAGTCGGCACTCTGCAATGTCGGGTAGGTGGCGTTCAGCCGTTCCGCCATCTGGTCGGAGATCTTGGTGCCAGAGACCAGGGTCTCCAAGCTGGACAGCAGCGCCACCACGCACTCGACGCTGATGTAGCACACGTTGGGGTCACTGCTATGGCAGCACTCGCCCAGGCCATCCACGACTCTGGGCAGCGCAGGAGGAGGAGGGAGCAATGCAAAAGCACTTGGGGTCATGGCTGCGAGAGTGTGGGTGGGCCTGATGTGACACATTATTATCAAAATTGTGCATGGTGTTATGACACCCCCCCTGACACCTTACAAAATAAAGAAAGAAGAAAATGAGGCGTAAACTAGACGTGGACGAAGAAGAGAAGGTACGACAGATCTTCTGTCGTATCTGCCATATATGTCGTATCTTCTCTCCTTCGTCCACGTCTAGTCTGCGCCACATTTTCTTCTTTCTTGAAGTATGTACCAACCAGCCCAGCAACAAGCTTTGTTAAACCTTACAAAAATTTTTTGGGTAACTCACTTGTTGTCCAGTCAAGCTGAAAGTTTGCACAAGGACCACATTTTGTGGTCTATGCTGATAGAAGAATGCAACTGGTTGAAAGCTAGGCTGAACTGGTCTTAGGTTTAGAGTAAGTGGTTTGAAGCTGTTAGCTGTTAGGATCAAGTGGTTCGGTCGGCAAGTGATTGGTTTGCTGTCGTGGTTCAATAGATATTCCAGTTCACAAGCAACTGGTTTGCCCTTGGGATCAATGGCCCAGCTGAGCCATTGATCCCACTGGTTAACTGCTAGGATTGGATAGTCCTTGATCAAAGAACTGGTCTGCCACGTGGATCAAATGTGGGCCTCATTTAGCTAACGAATTTCTGTTAATTGTTTCTTCCATAGCTACAAGTGCTCTCTTGTTATTATGTTCCTCTTGGCTGCATAAAATAAACGCAAAAGACATTCAAGTTGTTGTGCACATAGTTTATTTTCAAATTCTGTGTGGAACAACTTGAAACACCCTTCATGTATTTATAGGCGCACACCTGGTTATGTTCAAGAATTAATCATAGCAGAAAGTAGGGCAAGATGGTTTTGTAATAGCTCATACACAATATCCTAGTGCAAAAACAGATGTGAGCTTAATGAAGGGAACAATACAAACTGCTCTTCTATCCCTATCCTTTCCTAAATGTTGAAAATGAAGGGTGTGTTGCCTGTACACATGTGAGTGTATGAGCACAGAGACAGGATTTTAGGACACACTGTATGCACATGAAATGGTAACAAGGCCATCACATTAGCAAAGTCCCTCACATTTTCAGCAGATCCAGGTTGCTCAACCTTGGGTTCTTGGTGTCTTCCCACAGCGGGGGGCCAGCAAACTGAAGCAGCTGCTCGGGGTTTTTCAGCAACTACAGTTGCGTGCAAGAAAAGAGCAACGGGGCCTTTGCAGAAAAACAATCCATAAAAACAATATTTTATGCCGTTCTACAGCACAAAGAAGGAACAGACAGAATCTAATGTGGTTCTCATTTCCTGCAATCTTTTTTCTAGCACTTGTTCAACCTGCCAATTTGAACTAACCCTCATGTTGGCAGAAAACAATTTTTTCACATACCTGGCAAAGTGACAATTTGAGTTCTATAGAAAAGCCAAGACTTTTTTCCAAATTATTCTGAAATAACTGACCCTACACCTCAGCATGCTTGAAATGGAATGACCGAACAGAAAAAGAGAGCCTCACCATTTCATGCCGTATAATAGCAAAAAGAAAAAAGCTACTGAACATCACTGAACCATGGTTGGATCCAAAATGAGCCCTGTAAAAGTCGACAACCGCCCCAGCTCACCTGCTTGACGTACTTGAGTGGCTCAAAGCAGTGCTGGGGCAAAGGGTAGAGCAGCATCCGATGGAACAGCGATCCCAGCACGGGCCTCAACGCACCAACCTCACCCACCACGGTGACCAGCTCCAGAGCAATGCTGAAAGAAGCACATCACACTCAAGCACTCGGGTACTAACGCAGCCCGAAATGTTTTAAACACAGTGGAATTGTTTTTCATAGGGCCAGCTTGGATAGCTTTGTGTTTGTACTGTCTCCAGATTTTCATTTTGTGCAGATGTGTCTCTCCCCTCTACACTACTCCTCCCTTTTTCAGTGAGGAGAAACAAATAGTACCACCAAGCCACAACTGTTGTCGGCACTACACTATGACCATGAATGATTCAGGATTCGTTTGAATCACCGAGCTTTTTTCTTTCTAAAGCTTGGGCAAGCTTTGCAGAGAGTAGGTAGTGGCTGACACATATTAAGGAGCAAGAAACAGGTACAAGAAAACTTAGCCCCCAACCCCTTCTACCCTCTTATATGGCTTTAAGATCAACTCGGCAGCACTGACATCAGCTGTGGACTGTCTCTCCTCTTCTCACTTCCTGCTTGCTCCATTGCATATTTCTCAAGTTTTGCCACTAAGCATTTTTTGGACGGACCACCCACTACTTATTGGGGAGATTTCCCCAAGTTCTTGTTTGGTTTCAGTGCTCACCATGCACTTTTACGAGCACTAAACTGAAAGGCCAGGGCTGCACATTTCAGCAGTAACCTCGTTTCCACTTTCTCTTGCGCCATGGTCTCAAGACCGACAATCATTGTTTTCTACACCTGCGCATGTTAGGCTCTTTTTGCAACTGTGACATTGTGCAAAAAAATGAAAAGTGTGCTGTACAGGAAAGCTTGAAAAAACTGCATGTGTCGTGCAGAAGAGCCAACTTTTACACCTTTGCTATATGTAGATTTTGACCATTTGGGACACTCTATTATTCTGAACTGTAAAAGCACACTGCAAATGGAATCGAACACCAAACGCCATTTGCAAAATATTCAATCACATATTCGCACACCTTTAGAAAAGAAAACACCACCTCATTCAGCTACAGTAGCCAACCGATTTTTTGGACCTGGGGGGGAACGAAAAATGGTCCGAATAAAAGAGCAGTCCGAAAAATACACGAGTCATTACTCTTATGGGACAACGGTTCCTTGGGAAAGTCCGAAATATCCAGAAAGTCGGAATTTTTGGAGTCCGAAAAAACGGTCGGCTACTGTACTCCTAGATGACGGGGAAAGCTGCACCGCAGTAACCATTCAAAAATGTCAAGTTTTCTTTTCAGGATACTGTCTGACAAAGCTTAGCATTGCAATCTCTCAGCAAGCCTGCAAGGACAAAAAAAAAAAAAAAAAAAAGAGAGCGTGCAGTCACTGCAAAGTAGCAAGCCTCAGCAGAGGCTCGCACACTCACCCATAAACGAGCCTAGCCTCCTCAGCGTGGCAGGACGGGGCAGTCGTGAGGCATCCAGATCCCCGGCCCATCTCCCCTTTCTCAAAGCGCTGTGCAGAGACTATGTTCTTGTCTTTCAGGGGAGAACCCAGGCAGCCCACCAGACGAGGGCACAGCTGCTGCCTGCAGCACAAGACACAGCTTGGTATTAAAGCAAAGCTTTCCACCTCTACCACCCAACAGTTTCGTCAAGGCGTGTGCCACAAGAAACTCCCAACCAGGCTAAATAAAAACTACCGGCACCACCAGGGATCGAACCTGGGCCCAATGAGAAGCAGAGAGAGAGAGAGCCCATTGTCTTAGCGATTAAGCTACGGCCACACATGGAGTCGGGAAGACAGACGCTTGTTTTGATTCAGTGGCTGAAGTTGGGGGGGAGGCACTTTGGAGGCGACACATGAAACAAGAGTGAGGGGAGGCAGCGAGAGGCACGATGCAGTAGCCGCGCGTGCTTCCCTCCTCCTCACCCTTTGAAAGATGCTGGCCGTGGCCGATGCTGCTGCGTTCCGGACGCCGTTCCCGCGAATACCAAGCAACCGCTGGCAGAATCTCTGGTTTCACTTTTCGTAGAGCCACGTGTGCGAATTCAAGTGACGTTGCATGGGCAATTGTTGTAGGTGTCTTTACAGCTTTGCTTTCCAATCGCCTTCACAACGTGGATTGGAGTCAACTTTTTTTAAAAACGCAAGCAACAAGCCACGCGATCGCATACCCAGAAGTGCCCAGAGGGCTGTCCAGAAAGCAACTAAAAACCACAAACTAAAGTACACTGCTACCAAACACTGAAATGGCACAGAGAAGATGACCGGCAGCAGCGGCAAATTTTGAACCCAAACCTGTGATGTCGAGCTGGATGATGATTAGTGCCACGGTAAATGTACACAGACACTGCTGTGTCTGTGTTTAACATAGACATGAGGCTTAGGGTTGCACATACAAAACTTGGACCTGGTTATGATGTTTTCACAGTGAAAAAAGCTGCAGATAAACCCCACCATTGGAATCTATTCTTCCTTGCAACCTGTCTTACATGCCCAGATGCTTGAAAGCAAAATAAATACAGGGGTCCAATCGTTGGTTCGTAAGTGATATAAGGCCACTGTGGGAATCTGTAAGAGTGCTCAAACTGAGCGCGTTCTGTACACTCGCAGTGAACACCAGGTGTGTCACTAACGAGGCCTGCATGATTCAGGAAGCATGAAAGATCTCGTGCACGTAGCACTTACCAGACAAAGTCCAAAAAGGCTTGGCTCTTGTTCGCCTGCCCTCGCAGGGAGCTCAGGCCAGTTTGGAGGCAGTGCAGAAGCAGGGGCGCTGTCGAGGTGGACCCATTGCTGCACACATGCGTACGCACATGAGTGCATACCATGCTAACTGCCTGCAAGCTGTCATTAGTACTGGCAGGACCTTTCTGCCATTACTGCTTTAATGCAAAAGCATTAGGTGACTCGGTAACTTGAAAGTTTGGCATCCCTGGCAAAACGTATGACACACAAGATAGCCTCCCTCTGAACCATGTTTTAATTGCTCACAATGTCACAAAAAAAGTAGAATGCATTTAAAGCCCCCCTTTAGCGTAGCAAGAGCAGGTAAAACAAGCTGACATTAGCTCACTAATACTGTACAGTTGCAAGCCTATTGAAGATACCGCAGTTCCGTTTATTATTGATGTTCACACCAAAAGTTTCCGAACATTTTATCCGCCTTCTTTGTGCCTTTCATCGTCTTTATCACCTCGCACCAATATTCTTTTCATGCACAACTACAAAACTCATTGTTGCAGTTCTTGACCTGGGCTTCCCAGTACTTCATCTTGAGTCTTCAATAACCTCATAACTTTACAATAACCATGTTTCTTTTACACATCAAAGGTGGCCCGAAAGGTATAAACAATTCAAATGGAGGGAAAGAGACCTGTGCAACTTTGCCTAGAAGAAGCACTCACAAAAACAATTTCTCCAACCTTTCTTCAGCATCAGGCTTTCAGTATGCAGTCAATAAATAGCTGTACAAGTTTCATATTGCAAACATAAGAAAAGCAAAACTATCAAGAATTCTCACCGCTTGTCCTCCTTCAATTTCTCGCATAAAAACAGGAACAGTGGGACAACTTCGTCAAAAGGAGAAATATGACCTAAATGGTAGAAGAAAAAGAAAAAAAGCAGCACAGAGGTTTAGGACTGCATTACCCAACTGTTAAATATAAAGGTCTACGCAAGCGCAGGTGAACAGTCAAACCAATGGTAAAAAATGCACTCTTAATCATAAAAATTTGCACGTTTTATTTCTTTGGACCATTTCTTCCTCACTGATCCAAAATATGTTGACAATTTTGCCCCATAAAACAAAAACAAAAGCAGTGCAACCAAAGTAGGAAAGGCTGCTGGCTGCACAAGCAATTGTGTGAACAAGGAATGCTTAATGCAATGCTTTTGACGGGACTGCCTGTAAGGTCGCGTTGAGTCACACTTCTTCATGGAAAGATAAAAATACCATGGGTATGAAAATACTAGATGAAAATTTCATATGGAAATACCAGAAAAAACGTTCTGAAGGATAAAGCATAAAACCCGAGCAAGATAGCAGTACAGATTGGCAGCAAATTTACAAGCCTGTCACAGAACAGAAAAAAAGCAAAAAAGTTTGGTTACTTTTTAAGCTAAACATTTTTTTTTCCGCTCACATATCTATGCTGTAAATATACTTAGGGATGTGAAAAATTAATTGTGAAAAGACCTGACTGCTCCACAGTTCAGCCCCACCCCATGCAAAGTTAACCTTGCATTCTTGACCACTACACTGTTTTTAGAAATGTCTTATTACATTTAGAAAAATCAGCTGGTTCAACGAGTACAACACAAGGTAAACATTTTTTTTTTCAATGTAGGCTGCATATACACACACGCAAGCAAGTTAGATGCATCACAATATGCAGTTAGAAGGATGCATCACAATATGCCGTTAGATAGGTAAATTAATTTTGTTGGCCGCATGCAGCAAGCAGCGTAATAAAAGAAATATAAAAAAAAATAGGAACAAACCAATAGAGAGTCGTGTAGGAGTATGTCATTCTAATGCTCGAAGAATTACTGCAAATTACGTAGCAACAACACGTGGTGTGCATGTGTATTTGATGTCCGTACGAAGCAAGGAGCAGTATCACCATCTGCATGGGCTTGTCACAGATACTGCACTATGTATTCGTATAAGCAAGGAGCCATTTTAGTTTTGCTTCTAAAAGCCGTAGCAAGGAACTACATCAGGAACTACATGCAAGATGACATCACAAGATAGGGACAAGAAACAAAAAAGACAGCTTCAGATACTTGCAATGCAAAAGTCGCTTCACATGCACAGAAGTAAGAAAAATTCATGTCCTAACTTTCCCCCTTCCCTTGCACTACTGAATTGAATACCTGCTCGCACCATCTAACTAAGAATGTGGCTAAAGAATACAGCGCATCCTGAATCACTATTACAAAACATAAATAGGCTCCACGCAGCCGGAAAGGTTTAGTACACAAAATACGATAGAAAAGTAACTGGCACTATGGCAGTACTACTACACACAAATTAGCAACGTTACACTCATTGTATTGATCCGGTGCAAGTTTCAAAGTTACACAGTTGCTACCAGATTGTTCAGAGCACCCAAAGTCGCATTGACTTTGTGTGGTGCGTCATAACAATAGATCTGTGATACTTAAAGCAATGTTTCACCTAGAAATTTTGAGCGAAGCTTTACGAATCTGCTTGTATTACTATCATTCTACCTGTGTCAAAGCATAAGTCATGACCATTTAAATTCCAGGTTCAGAAAGTGGAAATAATTAAGGAAAACCAGTTTTGTCTTTTAAGCCTACACTTTAAATGGTCATATCTTCGGCTCCAAGACAGACAAAGTTGCAATATTTAACTTGTGCAGAGTTCCATGATGCCACGTGTAGCTGCATCTGAGCAGAAATTTGTTTTACAAAACCTGTCCCAAAATTAAACACCCAGATTAGAATAAATTCTAATATACACTGTTCCATGCAAAAACAAATTTCAGTTCATAGTGAGAATGAAAATTACACGTGCCTCTTAATTTTTATCATAACTGTAATATGTAGTGAAGTTCTTGATCTAAGACCCTTTTCCCCCTTAAGCTCCGAGCTTGAATTGAACCACTGGAGATCTCCTTCCTCTATGCCTGTAGCTTTCTGTTGACATAAATTACTGTGCTGCAATGCTACCAGAAAACTAAAATTTTGCAAGAAGTTTGATTACACAAGCAAGGATATTCCATTGAAGACGAAAGACGAAGGCATACGCTATCAATGACCGTTTTGTTTCTTAGTGGAATCATCGGGCCAAGCAGGTAATAAATAAAGAATGAAGCGCACAAGCTGACAGTGTTACATTAAAATCAAACGCAGAGTGCGAAAATTCAAGAAGCAAAAGAAAAGGAAGGAGAAGGTGTGCAAAAACGCGACAGGAAGGGAAGGCAAGGCTTTGTGCGGGGGTGACAGCATGGCTGGAGGGGGAATACAATAGCAGCACAAACCTTCATTGTAGGGATCACAGCCTTCGTCCACACTTTTCTGTTTGGGACAGGGTGTTAGTGAGTTAGTGAGAAAAGGCGCATGTTAGTTAGCACAGTGGACGGTAACCATCATAGTGTAACATCCCAAGCACGAAAGCAAACTATCAATCCCCCACTGTGTACTTTCTTTCAACATACGTTTTCTTTTTTTCCTTTTGGCATCAGCGCTAAAAAACACCCGCACCTGCAAAACGCTGTAGACATACTTAAAACACCATTTTTTGCGCTGTATTGAAGCTGATGCTTATAATAAACGGTTGAAAAACAAAGCCAAGTTTTTGTAAGAGAAGCAATGACAATGAGGAAATTCACAGCTTATGTTTTATATTTTCCTATATGATACAATTTTTGTTGTTGTTGTTGTCGAGTAAACAACAAAGCTCTGAAGTGCTAGTCTTGACTTCAAAACCCACTAGCAGGCGTGCTGTTATAATTTCCTTTGGGTCACATTCAAGATAAATGTGATTGCATAAAACTCCACATTAAAAGCAACTACAAAGCCTACTGTTCGGCTCCATTGGTCTTGCCTTTCTGTTTTGCCAACACCAAATTAGTCTTCTTTGGACAAAGTCTTTTATGCCAACCTGACTCAACCCTTCGGGCACTTCTTGAGACAGTGCGCACAATTTTTTTTCCGAAACTGGTACACATTTCACTGCCATCACAGCACCTGTTCTTGAATTCAAATGAGTTGCAAGTTGCATATTCGAATAGCTACTTCTGGTGCAAAAAGAAACATTCCTAAGTAATCCGGTGGCTCATGAAAGTGCGGGCAAAGAAATGCACTTTTTACACATTCAGCACGTTAAAGCTCATACAGGTTCAGTAGCCATCTTCATGCACTTCTCTTCCAGTGCCAGCTGTTAAAGGGACACTGAAGTTATATGTAAACATTGTGGGATTACTTTTCATGATCATTCATATCACCCCTGCTTTGTTGCATGTAAAATTACCTGTTAGGTTGGCTGACTTTTTTGTGGTTTCATGGCTCTTAAAGCACCACATTTAAGACAGTCATAAGACTACTGCAAAGTTCCGAAAGAACACCCACCCCAAACTACAGAGATATCACGTAAAAAATGCGGGATGGGCGAACTTTAGGGTCAGGTGCAAAAAGTTACACAAAAGTGGCCGCACCGTCAACCAAAACTGCGGAGATATGAAGCAAGAATGACAGTAGTTTGTGCCTCTTTTATTTGAAATCGATAAATCGGCGGTTTTCGCGGCTGCAGGACATTTTTGAAGGCGTCGAAGCCAGGGCCATTTTAGAAGCTGGGCTATCATTGGGGTATTTAGTAAATTGAATATTTCACCCCTAAATGGTGGTGGGTAATGTTTCGGGGGAGGGCGTTCTTTCAGAACTTTACGGCATTTTTGTCCATGTATGGTGCAAGTTCATTCATTTTAACCCTCACTAAACTAGAAATTTATTATAGGGAATTACGCACAACCACGACAAGGCAAAGATGCCCATTCAACTAACCTAGACAGGTTAGAGCGAAGCAAGTCCTTGAATTAACCTTCCAATTGGCAAACTTTCTTTTATAACAACCATCTTAATACCCTGATTTACTTTTTTCCCAATCATTTAAGTAAACTATTTTTAAGTGAGAACCACTGCACATATCAAAAAACTGTTTTTCGAACACATGTAGATACGGCAGAATCTTTGGACAAATCAAGCTCATCTGAGTAGGATCACTATGAATTTTCTTAATAAAGTCTCCGTATAGCTCGTTTGATACTAGTAATCAGTTTGATTACTAGTCAGTTTGATACTTTTAGCTGGTAATCAAATCTAAAATTATTTGGGCCACCCTTAATTCACTAACACCAGTCTGACGCTCACCTACTCGCGGACACCTCTGACACCCAAAACCTCACCAGAAAGTCCGGAAAGCAGGCATTTTCATAAACCCTTCCTTCCTCACCCTCTCCTCTTCATCGGCCGCATCCTCCGCGGCCGAGTCGAACAGGAACGAGACGTATCCCTGGACACCCTGGCTAGCCGAAGCCACAGCCGCAGACTTGGTGCTGGCCGAGCCATGGCCGTAGATGTCCAGGCAGAGCGTGACAATGGAGCAGACGGCGTTTTGCGAAAGGCACCAGTTCTGAAGGCAACAGCATTGGAGAATCACCTGTGCATGGCAGAAAGCAGCGTGGGGACAGAATTTTGGGTTTAATGCAACAAAGGATAACCCTGGACTACGATAAGCACCAGCAAGTGGTGTCAGCACATTACTTCAAACCATGCACAGTTCTTTTTAATTAACTCGCTTCTTACTCACCCTCATAAGGGCAACCTCTTGGAATCCATCCAGAACAAGGCAACGTGGTCTTCTTTAAAGATTCACTTATTCTGCCCTCGTTAGCCACGCGCCACAAGTTGGCTCGACTGTTTTTTTTTACATTCGCTGTACCACAGTAGCATGCCATTTTCCCAGCTTCATATCATTCCACCACCTCATATCTCCACCCGAGTAGACCACACTTTCAAAGTTAAACCAAGTTTCACTAAAACAGAAAGATATAAAAACTGTCCTTTAGTTTTTGCAATCGCAGAATGGAACCCATTGCCTGCTCACATCGCAGAACCGTCTGATTCATCATCCTTTCAACATGCACTCAAATCGTTTCTTGAAGTTCTTTGATGTCATATGAATCTTTCTTTCGTTTTTTTTTTTCCTTTTTTTCTGTATATATTATCCCCCCTCCAGTTGAGTGTACTGATTGCACTTTTTTGTTTTTGTTTTTAGGTGTTTTTTGTGTGAACCCTTTTTCTATTCAGTGTAATGTATTAGTGTTTGTACAGCATAGTCATGTACAGCATCCCTGCCTTCATTGTTATGTTCTGCTGGAAAAATGTACTGTACTTTCGATCATAACCCCACACTATCCACCCTTATGTAATGCCCATTTGGGCCTTTAGGGTATGTAAATAAATAAATAAATATAGTTGTTGTCACCACACCATTCATGGGGGATATATAGTTGTCATCACACTATTCATGGGGGAACGATCTTACAAATATAACAATGCTCATTCTTTCCTTAGGAAATAAAGCTATGAACAGGATAGAAAAGTTTTTAGAACATGCTATCTCGCTTCAGGTTATTATACAGTACAAGAAATCATTAAAAAGACGCATGTTCCACAAATTATGGTAAGATAAAAAGCTGCACCTTGAAGCTTCCCCAGTTTATGTCAGGGCTTAAAACTGTCAATTACCATGATGCCATTGTAGCTAATGACAAGCACAACACCACTTGCACCCTTTCTGGCACTTAGCACTATCTCATCCATTTTCTGTTCACAAATACGTGATGTACAGCCATAGATAACTGAAATGACAATACAAATCTGAAGATTTGAGTACATAGATGTCAAATAATGGTACAGTTGATGTACGTTTACTGTTTACATACTATTAAAGCCCTTCATTATTATTATTATTATTTAAAGCACAGCCATGCAACAATTTGACTTATACGAAAGAAAATTGCACAATATTTGTCTCCAGCACCTTTTTTTTCTGTTTTATTTGTTCATGACTGCACATCACATAAAGATAATATATTTTGTCAGCCTCGTGGTTACTTAGTAAGCCATCTCCTCATCAAGCACAAAGGTAAAAACAGATTTAAAAAAATAATTTCCCACAACCAGTTACCCCTGCAGTTCCACACCCTTGACACCAAGATAAGAGCTCTTACAACTACATGAATTGTTATAGCAGCTATCATCGTAAATTTTGATGACACAACTTCGTGTGACAGCATCGGATGAGTGAACACTCAGTAGGCGAGCTCTCAGACACTACAGAAAAAATATACTCTACAACAAAGTACATACTCCCAATACCATCCAAGCACATTTGCTTCAAAAGAGCACAAAAACATTAATGACAAGCTACAAGTGTAACACAGCAAAAAAATTCAAACCTTGCGCTTTATAAACTAAAACAGAGCCTAGCCTACGAGCAGTATTACAGTGGCCGACCGATTTTTCGGACCTGGAGGGGAACGAAAAACAGTCAAAATAAAAGATAAGTTTGAAAAATACGCGAGTAATTACTCCTATGGGACTACCAGCAGTTCCTCGGAAAAGTTCAAAATATCCAGCAAATCCGAATTTTTCAAGTCCAAAAAAATGGTCGGCTACTGTATAGGCGACAGCGAATTGGTGTAGACACCTGGGGCTCTCTGCCCCATATTGATCGTGATGTACACACGGGCTCCTTGAATTTCCGTCCCATGAGTAATACAGCCTTAGTGGCCAGCCACACTGTTATAAAGTACTTATATGTTTTTACTAAATAAATCTTGTTATCCAGAAATCTATGCAAACTATTTTGTTCGGCCCGTAGTTCCATATTACATGCAACTTTCACATTTCCCAACACATGCACCAGAATTTACATATTCTTGTGAAATGTACAATTTAGGTAATTAACAGCCCAAAGCTACATCTGGAGTGTAATTTTAATATGTGTCCATTTCAGTGTGCTGAAAGCAGACAGCCTGGACGTGAAGCAGCTCAAGCAATGCGGGGCATCGGTTTCTGTGCGTGTCAATGGTCAGAGGTCCGGTAAGTGCAACTACGTCATGAATGAAATTGACATTTTTGAAACGTGCTCAACTCCTGAAAGTTTCTTTATGTTCATCAAGTGTCATGCACGTGGATATTTTTGTTAGTTGCACAGAGAACAAACTTGGCATGCATGCACGGTTAGAGTTAAGTATTAAATTCTGCTCCCCTAAAATATATGAACTCCACTGACTGATGTGAACAATCGGCTTGGGGAGCAGAGACACATAATTAACGTGATGTTTGTTTGTCCATGCACTACTTGGGCATTTTTAACACGAAAGTGTTTTATGCCCGGGTACACCAAGATCTCCGTGACGTGATATTCGTCACGGAAGTGACGTCCCCAGAAAAAGTGCCATCGATGCGGCGGCTCCCAGTTTCGAGCCCACAACTCTCTCGCCACAACGGGATGTACGTAGCGCTCTATAAAAGGAGTAACAGCTGTATGAATGCGCTTTATATGTCTATGTCTTTCGCCATGACTCATTCAGATGGTGCTGCCAACTAGGAGAGGCGACACAAAGTAGGGCATCATGACCGCTGACAGTCGACGCTTCGATGCAAGCGCCTTCGTGTACGGGGCACGCGCGTTAATTGAGGCACCCTCCGCTGAGCTTTGTTTCTTGCGCATCAGCGTCCCTTCGTCTAGCGGCGTCAGGCTCGTGAACCCTTCGCTCACGAAGGAGGTTCCTTTAGCATTCAACTTGCTCCTGTGAAGGCCCCTTTCATTTTCGTGTTTTGCCTATTCCTATGAAAAAGGGATCAACCACAATTTTTTCTTTTGTTTTAGCCACATGAACACATAAAACAGCCTTCTGAGCATATATCCTTTGCCACTTGCATGATGCTGTTGTTTTGCAAACAACGTGTTGCTTAATAGGTATAGGAGGAAGCTCAATCGGCAAGCTCACCTTCAAGCCTTCGACCTGTGCTTCTTCTGAGTGAGATGCCAAGGATGAAACAGCTCTCATCAGCTGGGATGGCAGCCAGAACTGCTCATCATCACATTCCAAGTTCGGATGGAAAAGCTGCTCTCGAAGTAGTTGCTGCAAGTCACAAGGAACCCAATTACATACAAGACCAATGGTGTAGTTACGGTGCCATCTTTCATGCAGCAATTCAGTAAACAGTCACAAAGCATGGTACTGCTAGAGGAAATCACCTTATCAAAACTGCTTTATACATTTAACTTGTGGAGCCAGATCCTTGTTCACGTAGCAACGTATTGTGTCCGCGATTGAGCAGAGTGGCTTTTAAAAAGTGGAGCAACGTTTTAACAGAAACTTACCTGCAAGCCATTAAAGGACAGGGAAACAAGCTTCTTTTCATTGGACTCCAGCGCCAGTTGCAACGCGTCGAAGCACTTTTGCCTGCAACAGGACAGTTTAATGAGACAAACCGCTTGATAAACGTAAATTATGAACCCGGTAGGATAGAGAGCACAGATGTTACCTGACTTCATATGGCGGATTTCTCAACAAAGCATGCTTGTTTGCCAAGGCCTCTGCATCAAAAGCAAGAACCAAGGATTAAACACGAATACCTCTCCAGGAACTAACTCGTAAAGTAAAGGCTACATAAAAAAAAAAAACTACGGATGTTGATTTATTCCGTGTTTAGTACCTTGGGCTTCTTGACATGCTTGTCGTAGGGCCGGGTGCTTCTGGTGCGAAGCTTCCTTCACAAGCTTGTAGAAGATGTCTTCCATGCTTACAGCAGATGCTAAGCTCGGCGGAGTTCGCCCAGCGCAACCGAAACGTGCTCAGAGCGCATCCGAGTAGGCGACATCAGTACGCGTCCCAGTCCACGAAGCAACAGCAAATACTGGCCGACGCGGTGTCCACAGCTGTCAGAACATCACGTCAAGGCTGGATCAAACGAGAGCACATTTTTTCGCGGTCAGATGTCGCGGACCTGGCGAGGGAAGCAAAGAGCACTTCAAATGCGACGAAAGTTAAACTCTGGCGTACGCCGCGCGGACCAGCGATTCCGATACTGGCTTGAGAAATTAAAAATATGGGCCCAAACGTGGTGGAAATGTTTCGCCGCCGGCAACCACCACGAAAAGTGAAACCAAAACAGGAAACGTTTAGCGACCTCTACGAGTATTTTCAAGCGCGCCCGCTCGCAGCGCTGCCGGTCTTCCTGTACTCGCAAAACAAACGGGCTGGCGATTGCGAAGCAAACTTCGCGAATTCGTAGATTCATAGCCTACGTGTTTTTAAAGGGCGATCACTTGCTATCCCGTGATCGGTCGTAAAAGTGTGAGTTGAGCTTCGCTTAAAAAGGCCTAGGTGGCCTAGGTTGATGCAAACACGATGGTAGTCGCCTCGTAGAGTGGGAACTCGCTAATGAAGCGACCGGTGTCCGGTCGTCGGAGGCTTTTCGGCAGTTGATCGGCGTTTTTCATTTTACAAAAATCACGGAGCTGCCATGCAGAGAGAAGAAAGCTACCTCTTCTTTTGGTTCGTGACGTTCTGCGGCATGTTCACAGCGTTCATCCCATTCATAGTCCGAATGGTAAGTGCACTACGTGCATTGCAAATGAAATCCTGAGCTATCCGATGGGAATCTTTATTGACGCTGCTCAAAAGTTGCTCCTACTATACATTCAAAAGAGAACCACGCCGGTAGCGTAACAAATAACAACATAATCTGAAGAAGGGGCGATCAGTCGGGGCTAAAACGCTTTCCCGACAGCTGCCGCTAGAATTTGCGCTTGACAGTATCTTATTTCGTTATTTCCAGGTGCTTCAGGTAATTTCCCAAGAGACTGAGATGGAGTCCAACCTGCGTCGGCAAGTCTGCGATCTCAGGGCCGAGCTGGGAGGCATGAGCATCGTCGACGAGTTCGCCAAGTATGCAAAGATACAACGAAAAATTAACAAAATGTCTGAAGAAATGGCTCACCAGGGTAAGCGACTTTTCTATGAGTCTTAAAACGTGACCCTCTATTGTTGGCGCAGATTTGTAAATATCAGTATGTTGCAAATGTCATGTTGCAGAAGGTTGCGCACACCTAATTGTTTTGCTGCTCCAAAATAAAGTCGTCCAAAGAAAGGAAAGTTTTAACGAAAACTTCACAACTTCAGGGCTTGCTGATTTGAGTGGGAAAAGAACGTACAGAGTAGGATGAATGGGTAAGGGAGGCAGAAAACTATTTGCACCTCGCACATACAAGCGTCAGGCGAAGTGTCTCTCTGGACCTAAACTAAGCGACTGCACAGAATCCAACGCGGATGACTCCAACAACCCAGTAACGTCAGATTACTAATTGTGTCGCTTAGAAGAAAAGGAAGACCTACCGCGGGGGCTCAGTGGTGCTGAGGCCAGGAATGCGGGTTCGATTCCCGGCCACGGTGCTTGCTTTTCTGATGGGGGCGAAAAGTAAAAACGCCCATGTGTTCGAGATTTCGGCGCACATTAAAGATCCCCAGGTCGTCAAAATTAATCCAGAGCCCTCCGCTATGGCACGCCTCATAACCTGCATGGTTTCGGCGCGTTAAACCCCATAATCAATCAATCAATAACATTTTAAAAAATAAAGCCTTTTATACGTTTAATGCTTCAAAGCCTCCTTAACCCCTCATTCCATGTTTCTGCTCTACCAGAGAGTAAAGAAAAGGGTGTTATCACTAGTCCCTTGCATTGCCACTCACTTCGACATGCTCTTCAACCCACAGCTCAGCTGAAATCAATGTACATGTTCAAGGTGAGACTGGCAGCAACGGCGCTTCTCTATGCACTCATGGTAAGTCCAGACTACCTACGGGACGAGTCTTTTAACTCACACAAACAAAAAAGTTTGCAACGTTACAGTAGAACTCCACTGATATGTTCTCCATTCATATGATTTTCCAATTCATACGTGTCTTACCAGATAGTACAGTTTCCTTAATATCACGTTACACCCTCCCGTTTTTTTTTTTTTTAAACATATCTTCGAGGTTCTACTGTACATGTCTAGTTTGCATAACTGGCTGATGCCAACCAAATTACCTGCCCACTGAAAGAGTTGGGGGGTTGCAGCTGCAGCTCTTAATGTTCGAAATCAGTAATAATATTATTTTGTGGTGGTAAGCTGATTCGCAAACAGCTATAGTGAAGTAACGGAAGGGGAATCGGCATGACTTGGGGGTGAACACATTAAGCGGCGTTGCGAGCTGCGGTGACACTGTGGCGCAGTAGCTTTTGAAGTTGGAGGAATTGCGATCACATCGCCTGTGTCTGTTTTCTCACAATGCACTGAGGATTGAGGCGAACTGTCTAGTCATTTTCACCTCCTGGAACAAGAATAGAGCCCATGGCTATGCTGTTTTGTAACATGAGGTTATTAGGTGTTAGAATGCCTCGGTATTTTTTAGTGGCAGCGTTTACTCACCATGCTGACTGCCCATTCTCAATTGCTCCACCAAGTATGTCACAGGGCTTTTGCGACATCATGTAATGGCTCAGTAAGCAGGTAATTAGGAATGCACCCTTTAAATGCTCACTCCCGAGTGATGGTAGCATTGTTTTCTTTTGAACAAAATTATAATGGGGGTACAAGCCACCCTATCTTTCAATTAAAAATTGGTTGTACGTTGTCTTCACGGTTTCTTGAATCTTGAAGTCATTAACCTTTTTTAAGATCTGGCCATTACACAGGCCTAGTGATGTCATGTGTTAACTATCTCGTAACCCCTGCTTGAGTGGGAAGTGAAGTGTGTGTGCATGAATTTTGCGTTATTTGCTTTATTATGTGTTATGCGCAGCGCTCGTCCCGTGTACCTCAGCTTTGGCTGTATCGTTAAGATGATTCTAGTACAGCTTCAGTATTGTGCACAAAAGCCAACATGTTGAATACTGTGCAGTGAAACAACGTTGGCGCTTCTCTTGGGGTAAAAGCAAATTTTGGCTAGAATATTTTTCATAACCGTAGTGTATAAAGACAGGAACGGAAGTTTTTGTACGTAATGAGTGTACAGTAAATCAAAATTTATCAGTGTTTGTTTTTTTTTTAATTACTTAAAGGAGTACTGACACAAAATTTCAGAGCTGAAATAACCATGTGAAAGGCTTTCTTTGTACATAAAGGTATCTCCGAGCAATTTTCAACAGTAACCGTTTGGTATAACATATTTTAAATCCATTTTAATGTTTGCACACGCGAGAAAGCTCAGGACAGATACCCTTTCACAATCGGCATCAGCACGATGCTATCTGCTCCACCTGGCCCCAAACTGCCGACGTGCGGGACCCCGTGACGTGGCCAACACGCTGGCTGTGGTTGGCACACGCTGCTCCAGTGTGTGTATCACGCCACGGTTTTGTTACTGACGTCATGCTGCCCAGGCACGCGGAGATGGTAAAAACCACTGGGCACGTGGTTTCACACTGTCAGTAGTGTGACAGGAACAGTTATGTCACAAGGTCCTCCTGTCAATGCGGCCGCCTGGGTGTTTGTTTTGTCGAAAGCAAAACTGACACAAATAAGTGAGGCTGTAATGCGACCGACCATCTAATGTGCCATTCTATGATTAGTGGTCTGGTAGGCATCCATAATGGCAAAAAAAAATGTAACACGAAAATTTTGTGTCAGTACTCCTTCTAAAGTTTCAACAGTGCTTGCACCGGCATCATGAGCTCCTTGAGGGCTTGGAAATTCAACACAAAATCCCTGAACCGCGCTGATTAGCCGACATGTTCTGGCGCTTTGAGGACTCCACTTGGGTTTTCTGGCTTTCCAGGGGGTCATAGTTTCATACCTAGTGTGGAATTACCGAACTCAAGCTGTGGTGACTCTGCCTGCAGCGTGGCTATCACCTCTAGGTTCACTGCTCTCGCCTGCATCTAGTTCACCGGGTGAGTGTTGCCCATTTTGTCCTCTCTCTCTCTCTCTCTCTCTATCTATCTCTCTCTCTCGCGCGCGCTTTCTCCTGTGCAATGCAACAATTTGTGCACAAAAACGGTTATTTTATGGCAGGGAATTAATGTTCACGAAATCTCAATTGTGAGCACATTGGTGCAGTAATACTGGTTGCTTCTTTGAAGCAAAACTACGTACATGACTTGAAAGCAAAACTTTTATGATGACAAAAGACAGCTTGGAGTCACCCTGCAAGGTGTGAAAAGTTGTCATGTGTCATTCCTCAAAGGGCAGCCACCTAATCAGCTAAAATTGCTTGATACTTGGCACAGTAGGCTGAAATAGCACTTCTATGAAATCTTTTCCTTAGGATCCTTTTTTTTATGCCCGCCAAAGAAATTCATCTTTTCAGAACTCTAGCCATAACTCCTACCTATTTCATTGAAGAAATTTCAGCACCATCTTAGTTAAAAAATGTTTTGCATTGTCAGAGTGGAATTATTACAACTTTTGTGAAATACACCCTACCCAAAAGGGTTAAAAAATCTTAGGTTAAAAAAAGGGTTAAAAAATCTTGACCATCTTAGTTAAAAAATGTTTTGCATTGTCAGAGTGGAATTATTGCAGCTTTTGTGAAATACACCCTACCCAAAAGGGAGTAACCATCTTAGTTAAAAAATGTTTTGCATTGTCAGAGTGGAATTATTGCATCTTTTGTTAAAAATACACCCTACCCAAACGGGAGTAAAATAGGTCTTTCTATTCGAAAATAGGTCAGTTTAAATACCCCTATTATTAATTTCCAAGCAACTTACTTTGCAAATGCTTGCTGCCCCATAGAAAGTGAAAGATTTTTTTAGCAGGAGATACAAAAAAGAAGGTGCCATGGTTTTGAAAATTACTCTATATGGCACTAAGTTGACATTAGATCACTGAAGTGCAAAAGAGTCTGGATGTCTTTTACGCACAATTTCGGTCACTGAAGATTCAAAATTTCAAGCTGTGGTGTCATCCTCATGCTGAACTTGCTGCAAAAGAGCATGACTGTGGGAGAAGATGAATGTGCGAGCATGAAAAAATTGAGCACGAAGCTTTTACAAAACATGAGGGAGCTGCAGGAGACTCTTGTGAATTTTAGAGCAGTTGCATTCTTCATTGCCGCTAAACCCCAGAGACTGAGCTAACTTCACTTCTGCTTCCAACGAACATGGCCATTTACAACAGCACATTTGCGGTGGGGAAAAAAGGCAGGGGATCATTTTCTAGTGTGTAGCGTGCTTATTGGTGCCTGTGGAGAATGGCAAACAGAGGTGTCGCTAGCCAGCTTGGTGTTGAGATTCGTATTTTGATGGAGACCCATTGTGGCCAAGAACACCATACACATGGTGAATCTCGACAGCTGTGTGTTGTAACTATATTACTCAGCTGTAGTCAGGCCTGTTGCAGTGGCTCAGTGGCTGAGGCGTGTGCTGCTGAGCCCGAGGATGTTCAATTCCGGCTTTGGTGGCTGTTTTTTAGATGGAGGCGAAAAGCAAAAAGGCCCATGTGTTGAGATTTTGATGAACGCTAAAAACATCCCCAGGTGGTCAGAATTAATCCGGAGCCCTCGACTGCGGCATGTCTCATAGTCCTGGTTTAATTTCAGCGCACGAAACCCGAAGATATGAATCAGTTGTAGACGGGGGCATTCTTTGAAATTCAAAAGGTAACAAGACCCGCCACGGTGTGTCAGTGGTCAAGACGTGCTGCTGAGCCCAAGGACGCGGGTTCGATTCCCAGCCGTGGCGGCCGCTTTTCTGGTGGAGGCGAAAAGCGAAAACACCCGTGCGTTAAAGATTCTGCCGCACGTTGAAGATCCCCAGGTGGTCAAAATTAATCCGGAGCCATCCACTATGGTGCGCATCGCTTGTGTAGCACTGGTGCGTTAAACTTCATAAGCTAATCAAAAAGGTAACCCGCAATTGGTTGGAATTCGGCGACCAATATTGCGTAGCAATCATTAACTCCACAATTACGCACTTAGCGATGTTAAAAAGTGTTACCTAATTCTGTCTGTTAGTTGAGGCTACAATTAGTGCAACAGTGTGTGAGCCAAAGTGCGAGCAGTAACAGCACCAAACAGCAGTCAGTGGCCTGACATTGCCTTTGGTCTCGCAGGTGGGATTGGCATCACGCCCTGGCTCCTGGTGTCGAGTTCTGTGGGAAGACAAATTGCAAAGCACCTATAGTCAGTCCTTTTTTTTCTTTCTGCTCTCTTCACATCATCACTGGTAGATTATAGACTACATTCATTCCCGGCTCTCACCATGTGCGTGCACGTTACTGCAAGAGAGGTCAGATTGCGTGCGTGTGTGTCTGTAATAAAGCGCTCCTTTGTTGAAAAACAGTGTCTGGTCAGTGGCTAACTTCACTTCCGTGCACTGCAGATTGCTTGAAGTGATTAGAGACTGCTTGAATTGAACATAGGCCTGATGTTACTGAGGTGCTGACATGGGCTTTGTGAAGCGCCTGCAGTTTCAAAGTTTATTTCCTAAAGTGCAGTGTAATGACATTAAAAAAAGGCGAGCAAAAAACTTTGACAGTGGGCAGTTTTCAAGTTGCACGATATCCACACGCTATGCATGGTCGTGCGACCAACTGCATGATGTCACCAAACAGCGGCAAATTAAAATCGGTGTGTCATGCCAGCTGCACAGTGCCATAATGGCAACAGTGGCAAGACTTTTGTGGTTCTGGCTGCGCAGTTGCAACTTAGTACAAATAAACAAAGGAGGTGTGATACAGGTAGACAGCGTTGTGCCGGCTTAAACTACAACTGCTGCAATGGCTTGTCCGTGTAAAGTGCAGGTGCCAAAACAGGAAGCATTGCAACAGTGGAATCGTGCTCATGGTAGACATCGTCACTATAAGCTTGCAGTTAGAGGGGCCATGAAGACAAAATACAACGTTTTCAATTTGAAAGCACTAGCCATTGGTAAATTAACTAAAAGAACAGAAAAAATATAGAAAAACATTCAAAGTTAGTGCTACTATGACGCAAACGGGCAGGAGTGAAGTAATATGGGGCAGCACTGAGAACACAGTTACCAGCGTGTTAACTGTGTCTTAGCATTCAAGTGATACAAACGGAACTAGAGGCATCTCCCAGTGGCGGTGGCTTAGGTTGACAGCCGCTAATCGCTTAAACAAGATTCTATGGCGTCATAGGAAAATCACCAAAAAGCGACTGGGTAGTAGTTGCCACTGCTTCATAAGTTTTCTTTATTATCTCAATTATTTGTTTAAAGTTTGCGAGAAAATTGGTATCATTATTATCGGGACAAAGCAGTCTTTTTAAAGAACCAAACTTTTGTCTTCATGGCTCCTTTAAGAAAGAGTAATATGCATTTAAGAGGACTTGTAGCCAAGATAATTTGGTCATCAGTGTAATCACATGGGGTAATTAAACAGCTGATACATTTGCATCCTTGAGTAATGAAAAAAAGCACAAGGATTTGTTCTACCTCAGGTACTGGAAGTCCGTACATTTAAAACCAGTAGCCACCATCAGTCGTGGTCAAATTTGATCCCATTGAGGTTAAGTAAAATTGTTGCTTCAGCCAGTATGACAATTGGTTTGCGTCAAGCGCGAACAGCGAATGACTATTGTGATCTTTCCAAGCAATACTGGTAGCACGCATTTTTGCTGTTTAGATTTTATTGATAAATGTGCAAAGCAATACATAAAAAGGCCCAGAGTTTATAAAAGGGCCACGACACAGCATAATGTTCTAATACCGTATTTGTGATCACCACACATGGAACGTGAGCATTATGAACTTTGCATAGCTTATGATGGTGCATTTAAAATGTGGTTGGAATAAGCTTACAAGCATAAAATAGCAAAGTTGGTTATCACGAAGGAGCCAGGCATCTGTTTAACATTGACAGTATCCAAACGGCATCTCGAGATTGGTGCATTCATGTCCATAATTTCACATCTGCATTTAATTCATCGCTGACTGTACTTTACGTTTTTGTCACTCTTCCAGACACAGCAAATAGCGTTAAAAAAATTTCACGCACAAGTGGTGCATGGTTACGTTTGGAGGTAAAACATAGGCACATAAGGCTGTTGGGGAACACCTGTAGAAAAATATTGTCCTGTCAGCGACTGACCCACCATTCATGCGGGGGCAAATGAAAAGTCGCTCCTATGTTTAACCACCGTATGAAACACACCGGTTCACAGATACATGGTGCAGCCAAGGCACATGTAGAAACAAAATGCACCAAACATTGGGAGGTGCAACAAAACACAAATTGCACACATCAAAAATCTCGCACGAATATGGAACCAGAGTGGAGTGCCACATCTGGTGAGAACAGTTAAGCAAATGTGAGAAAACCCTCACCAATCAATCTGCTTAAAGAACTTTTATGCAGAAAATCGTCCAGCTACTTTCTGGAAACCAAGAGACTACTTTGATAGAACTTCAAAATGGCAGTAGTGAAAAGAATCAAATGCATCAAGGGAGGGAATTGGTAACAAAAGGGGGTGGTTTGAGGGATGGGTACTTAGAAGCCGGCTGCAACTACAAAGAGCCCGAAAATCGCACCTGGCAAAAATAAAAAGCTTAATAGTGCAATTCTCCTTGACTAGAGCAGCAGACAGTGCAGAAACACCACCAGTGAGCAATCACTGGCACCCTAGTTGCACACCTTCCAAGCTGCTTGGATCAATTTGTCATGCTACAGTTTATACGTTTACACGTGCTGGCACAAAGCATAAAAAAGGCATCGAAAATGGCAGGTTGCACTCTGCAAGAGCAAGTCGCAAGCAATGCAAGCCAAGTTGATGAGGCCTTTCGCGAAAGATGAAAAAGCGTGTTGATGTGGCGGTTGAAGAAAGGTAGCCGGTGCCTGGCCGACACACTTTGGTCCTGGAAGACTGTCTCATTAGTCGAGTCCCTACAGCACAGTAGTGGGTGCCAGAGTCTCTGGACACGCACGGCTGGTGGGACGAAATATGACCAGAGAAGGCCGTCTTATCAGAACAGCTGAGTGGTCAGTCGGGGCACACCAGTACACCTTTCTACCTTCCTTGCGTGTCCACGCATTGATAATCATATCACAGCACGTGACCTTAATCTGAAGTGCTGTCCTGGGCGGCCACTCCTGGTCCTGGAGGGGCCAGCACCTCAGGGGCGTTGGGGCTCCTGGAATCACCACCAAGCGACGCACGAGCAGGTGAATCGCCACTGGCTGACCCGCCACCTGGAGAGTCCAGTTGCTTCGCTTTCAACACCGGGTAAAAGTAAGGGTGTTCCATGGCTTCCTTGGCCGTCAAGCGCTCCTGGTGGTCGTAGCGAAGGAGTCCATCGAGAAAGTCAAGAGCATCTGGCGTTGCCAAGTGCTGGTTCTCACCGTGCACGAACCGCGTCCACAGCTTGCGCGAGTGCCTCCCAAGGATGTCGTCAAAGTGGGAATCGAGCTTGGTCTGGTACTTTTCGAGGTACTGGTGCAGACCCTCGGTACCCAGCACCTTGGCGATGCGTACCAGCTGGTCGTAGTTGTCCTGGCCGTAGAAGAAAGGCTCCCTGCGGAAGACCAGTGAGGCCAGCATGCAGCCAACGCTCCACATGTCCACAGAGTAGTCGTAATAGCGGTAGTCAACCAGGAGCTCGGGACCCTTGAAGTAGCGGGATGCGACGCGGACGTTGTACTCCAGGCCCGGGTGGTAGAACTCTGCAAGGCCCCAGTCGATCAGGCGTAGACGGCGGTGCGTGTGGTCGATCATCACGTTGTGCGGCTTGACGTCCCGGTGCATGATGCCCATGGAGTGCGCATAGTCCAGCGCCTTCAGTAGCTCGTACATGTAGTAGCGAATATCAAAATCTTGTAGAGTTGGGTACAACTGCCTGAAATCCGTGTTGTTGACGTGCTCGAATATCAAGGATGGCGTCCTCGCCACGGGGTCCTTAACGGCCGCCTTCAGTGTGATGATGTTCGGACCGCCGCGGAGTACCTCCAATATTTTGGTCTCGCGCCTAATCTTTCTTGACCTCACGGGCCTTAGTACTTTCACCACGCACTTTTCGTTGTTGACGACATTAATGGCCTCAAACACCTCGCTGTACTTGCCGCGGCCCATTTTGCGAGTCAGCTGGTAATCGTCTGGGGTTCCCCACTCGATGGCGTGCGTTTCGTAGTTCCAGTGATCCCTGGATTTGTTGAAGTTGACGTCCGCGTAAACACGTGACGTGCTCGGCAACGGCATCTGGCGGCTCTTTCTGCTCGCGAAATGCGTTGGCTAGACTTCACAAGCAAGCGCATTTGTCTCGCAAACCGGTTTGGAGCAGCGGCTCGTCGGTGCGAATCTTGAAAACAGGCGTTCGACCGTTAGGGTTAGCGCGCTCGCTTCACAAAGCGTCGTGGTTCAACGATCCTGGGAGCTTGTAAAGATTTGTGCCTGCACACTCACCCAGTAGGGACGCGGGAGCTGATGAAAAATTAAGCGTGTACACAAGTATTAATTGCGCACGTTTTGAAAAAATCGTTTTGCCGCCTTACTTCGCGGACGTCGCGAGAAGAAATCGGCCGCCTGGACCCATGGTGGCCGCCAGACTGCGCGCCCCGCGAAAATCCGTCAAAACGAGTCAAACCTGTCTCTACTTAAATCAAAACATTTCAACCTCAATATATAGCCACGATTGTTGGCTCATTTTTAAGTAGCGCTCGTTTATGCGGAGTTAATTTCCGCGTTAATTTGGAATTATATGAAACGTTAGTACTGAAAACGATTCGGCATGATTGCATGACCCAGCAATTTGAATCGTTACGGCAGTTGCTGCGATTCGACGACTTTGAATGACTCGCCGATATTTCGAGAAGCCTGCAACGAAATGGGAACTTCGCGAAATTTACGTACAGAACGCAACAATTGAGGGACATCTAAGAAGTAATCTCGCGCTACTTGTCCCTCCTTCCCAAGCGGCCCATTATGCTCACTTCTTTGTCTGCAAAGAAGTGAGTATAATGGGCTGCTGTCTGCAAAGGTTAGATACAAATAGTAATAAAGAAAGCAAAATATGTGTGAGGAGTGCTTTGCGCCTCAAAGAGCGCGCTTATCAACATCACCCAGTGGCGTCAATCTGCTGCTTCCATAGAGTCCTGTACATCATCATCATCATCGTGCGTGGTTTGTTGTTATGCGGCCCGTTCGCTTATGTGAATGGCCGTTCCGAATATCCAGTGGCGGCGAACGAAAAAAAAAAAAACTTGAAATATCGAAGTCAGGAGATGACCGAAAATACGAACAACCCCTATATCCATCTCCACCTCCTTCCCTCAGCCCCCCTTTCTCCCATTTGACCAAGCAATATAAGTGTATATATTGTATGTGTTACCTGGGACAAGCTATACTTTATGGTAATTCGCAGCTTGGCCTAGCTGGGAATTCAACCCTACACCAGCTACAATCCCTGCTCACGTTTACTCACAGCACGAACATGTATATTTCTGGTCGGGGCCAAAGAAGAAATTTGTACGCATTTTCCACAGAGGACTCCGCGAGGCATCGGAACGCATCGGCAACGGTCGGTACACTGCACTCGTCTCTGGTCGTGCTGTCCTCTGGTTCGCATGTGTCGTTTGCAGAACGTCATAAAAAATATTTGGTTATTCGTGTAACCATGCATTTGGGTAGCAAAGCGCAGACTCACCGCGGTCTCCTCACAGGCCGCGTTTCTGTATGCCTCGAGTGGTCTTCTATGGCCCAGGAACGATGGCGGTTGACAGCGCGGGCGGTGAAGTTGTCTGTAAGTACTGACACCAAAACTGCGTGCTTTTAAGTTATTTTTGCTCTCATAAGTCGCTGACAGCCCACAAATTTTAACGCATGAATTAAGACTGTCCAGAGTGTTGCCATAATAAATTACAGAGCCATTCATAGCATAATAGTTTCGGTTTCCGCCACTGAGATCCCGGGAGCAGGTGCAGCGTGATCTATGGCATGCCTGGGGCCAACCCGACGTCTGTTTTTCTGTCCAAGCAAGCTGCCAGCCGTGCCGTTGACTTGAAAGGGAGCCAAGGCTTCCACCTTCGCTCAGAGATTAGGGCCTGCCCCATTCAACCGGGGCAAAACGGGACAAAAGACGCCACAAGCCCTTAGTTTCGCCGTCCGTTCACGTTTTTCGGTTTCGTTCCCGGCTGGTCTGCGTGCCGGGGACAGCGAAAGTTCACATGGTATAGAGACGCAGACTAGTCGGAGTATAACTTTGTCGCAATGATACATAGCGGGTCATTGCCGTCCGTTTCCAGCAACCCCTCGAGCGCGGCCAGAATGGCGGTACTTGGCACTATCGCTCAGCAGGGGCCTTATCGCTCAGTGGTTATTGGTGCAGATGAACTGTCCCCGGAAGTGTTTGATGAGGGGCCGTAGGGGAACCGAGGTCATAACTGCGTCCTGGGAGCCCAACCGAAACCTCGTATGGACCGGATGGCACCACATATGTCCGGGTTGGAACTGAGTATGACAATCTCCACATTTTCTAGAGTAGCGTCACCGGCACGTCCGTCAAATGCTCGCTGCGAGAGAAACTTGGATTTCGTAGTCGAGTGCATCCACTGCTGTCGTTGTCGTTCTTCCCTCGCCGCGCGATGGAACAGCACTGCCGGTCCGGTGTTCGCCGTCGCTGTCGTCGTACATAATGTTGGAAATAACGTGTCTCACCAATCTCAATCTCTCACCAAGCCCAACATAAGGTGGAGAGGGTGAACGGCGCCCTAGCTCGTGAGTTTCTCATGCCCTCGGCATCAATAGCTGAGAGTCCATCCCACTAGAAACAAGAGACAATCTAATTATAAAATCCCTGCAGAAGCATATGCACCCCGCACAATAGAGAAGAGAGCGTAGGGCCCAATACCTACAAAAAAAATTCCCCCACATTTCCCCGAAGGAGAGCATGAGGAAGTGCGAATGCACGGGTGATGCTATGAGGGGGAGTTTGTTGAAATTTGGTGGCATTTGCCCGTTAGTTACATCAGAGTCCGTCAAAAGCATTGACGGACTCTGGTTACATTAACACCCCCGCGTGATCACGGCAGGCGAACGAAGCGGGAGAGAATGCGAGAGCGCGCAATGGCAGGCGAGTGAAAGGGGAGAGGAGGCGAGAACGCGCAACGGCAGGCGAGCGAAGGGGGAGAGGGAGGCGAGAACGCGCAAACGGCAGGCGAGCGAAGGGGAGACGGAGGCGAGAGCGCGCAAACGGCAGGCGAGCGAAGGGGAGAGGAGGCGAGAGCGCGTGACGTCACGGCGAGCGGAAGGGGAGAGGAGGCGAGAGCGCGCGACGTCACGTGGCGTACTACGTCATGGCGCCGTTGCTACGCACGCTCTCCCCTCCGCTCCGCGCCGTTGCTAAGGGTGAGGAGGCGCGCGCGCGATAACACCTGCGGCTGAAGACGGACGGCGGCAGAAGCGTGACTCAGGGTAGCGTAAGAAGTGCATTCGCACTTAAAAGATATCCTCTAGGTCAAAACACCCTCTTCGTCGTGACGAAAGGCGCAGACGAACGTGCTCGGCGGCAAGGACGAGCGAGCTGTTGTTGGTGCTGTTCCTTTTTTTTCGTGACGCATGCCCACTTGGGGGATTGGCCACGATCGGGTGATAGTTCGGGCCCTCGGGCCATGGAGGAATAAATTTTTTTTCCTTTTCTTTTCTTTTCTTTCCACCATGCCTCGCGCAGGCGCAGCGCGCGCTTCCACTTCGGCGATCACGGCGGGTGGCGCGCTTCCCCCCTAGCGGCCTGCTCTTCCGCCGGCGCGGCCCTCCCTTCTCTCCCAAGCGATTGGGAACCGCGTCAGCTGGAAAAGGGAACTTATGTTCCTCGAGCCCGAGACGATGCAGGTCCCCCACTACGGCACGAACCGAGTCGGCGGTCATTAACGAGCTCGTGGAGATAAAGAGAGAGAGAAAAACTTTTATTTCTGGCGAGGCTCAGTTTTAGCGAGTGTCCCTTAGGTGAGGAAGGCGCGCCAGATAATCTTGAGCCCTAGTGGTGGTCAGGAGCTGTAACTCGGATGAGGAGCTCCCGGTCACCTCCAGCCAGGTAGTGGTAAAAAAGGGCATTGTAAGGTAAGGTAAAAGGGGCAAGCAAGGTAAAAAGGGGCATTTCCAAATGGCGCATGACATGGTATTTCGAGCGCCACGTGCCGGCCGGTTTGGGTGGGGATATAATGTGGGATAGATGTGGTGGAGGACGTGTCTGGTGGGAAGGAAACGGGTTTGTAATTGTCGCCATAATGTAAGGGTGGAGGGAGAGACGTGTGAGGGGAGGGTAACTCTAGCCACTGTAGGCGGTAGTGTGTGGTAATTAAGGTCGTTAAAAGTAAGCAAGGGTTCGCGGGCACTTTGCGCAGTGAGCTGCGAGACGTATACTTCTGGGGCTCGGTAAATGAGTCCTCGAGCAGCGAGGTGAGCAGTTTCCACACCGCCAAAGCCCATGAGGCCGGGGGTTCAGTGGAGGATTATGGTTTGGTTGGGAGGAGGAGGGCGCGGATAGGAGAATTCGGTGAGCAGGGAAGAATTGCTCTGCGCGAAATTTCATGCGGCCGTCTTAGAATTGGAGAATATGGGAGATGGGAGCGGTTAGTGTGTTATGGCCAGCGCCATTGCCTCCTTGGCCTCGTGGGGGTGGGCTGTGCGGATGGTGGCTGCCGCTGCTGGGATCGGTCTGTTTCCTGTAATAATAGCGGCAGCGAAAGCTGGTTGGTGTCTGTATTCTGCGGCGTCTATGTAAATTTAGTCAGGAGAGGGGGAAATAGGCGTCGGGATGCGTGGTGGGTAGGATGCATGTGGCAGGGAAGGGGACGAATTCTAGTTTTTCACGGTGGGATGGGTGCAGATGGTAAAGTTGGGAGAGGGGGGCTGGAGCAGTAAGGTTGAGCTGGTGTAGAAGGATCGAACCTGACGGTGTGGAGCCTTCACCTCCCGACCAAGCTCAGCACAGCCGGTCCAGTGCGTGTTCCATATTTTGCCCGAGCAATAAAGCGTGGTTTGTTACATCACCAGCATCTGAGCGCACCCTTGGCACCTCCTGGTGAGTCGATCAAACGCCCAGTGGCGTCCTCGCGACGCCGCGGTGTAGATTGCGGCTTTGGTTCTCGTGCTCTAGCTAGAGCCACTAGATCAGGTTAGTGGCTCTAGATATAGCTTGCTTGTCGAGTAATACAGCCCATTTATAGCCGCGACCTCCACAACTTAAAATGTGTTAAGTACCAGAACCCGAGATTCCTTGTTCACAGTGGGTCAATCAGGTGAGAGAGAGAGAATCCACTTTATTTGGAACTGTGGTTTTAGAGTGGAGGATCGGCGGTGGCCCAGAGGCCCACCGCTTTTTCCCGGGGTCTTTCACATCTATTGATCACTCTGAGAGCTCCAGAGACATTACCCAGAATATGAAGTCAGCATCGTGTTGAACCCTACCCACTCCTCATTGACGGGTAACAATTTTGCCCATCAACAGGCTCGAGATCTGGCCCACTGAGCTACAGAGTGACCAAAAGCCCCCACACCTCTCCCAACCTATTAAGAAATCACCCAGTATTTCAGGACTACAAGACTGGCACTCACAAGCCCTCACACATCCCTTAGCAAAAGTGAATAAATTACACCGAGACAAATTCGAACAGGCACTTTCGTACACCCCGTAAGAATGCATTTATTGATCCCAACACAGTACACAGCCAAATGCAAATTAGGCACGCTCCGCCATATCCTTGTGGAAAACCCCGACCTACCACCCCTTCCAGGTGCCCTTAACCTGAGCGGTGGGTGATACTGTTGACTAGCGGTCACCTGGAGGGTCAAGCACTCGTAACACGGGCTGTGACGGCACGGTCAACACATGGTTTCCTGAACTAAGGATCCGCTCATACCGTTACTGCTCAATAAACATTCCACCTCGCTCTCTGCACGATCACACCACTGGTTGTCACATCATGCCCGCAACTGCTATCACACACGACTAATCTGGTACTAATAAAAATGGAAGGCGGAGTCGATTTTTACCTATGTATTCACGCCAGTAATTCAAGCAAAGCTTGTATTTGCTGACGTGCGCCGTCGGTGGCACTCGCCTAAAGCACCTAAATAAAGCCCGCTCCGGGATTCTCCCGCCCTTCCTCATCGCCATCAGCTGTGGCTCCTCGTTCACAGCTGCCATGCCAGATCTTGCCACAATGATCGCAAAACCCTGCTCCTTGGGATTACCCTCTTCCCCTGCCTTCTTGCCTGCAGTTATCGCTCTTCGGCGGAGCTGGCATGCATGCAGAATGTGTGGCCGAAGACGACGTGCCAGTCAGTTCACCATCGGCCGCAGCACGGGTAGGCTGCGCTTGGTTCACTCCGCCGTGCGTTCGGGTAAAACTCAGCGAAAGGAAATCGTTGCGTTGTGTCGGGCAATGGTTTTGCGTTCTCATTTCAATGTTTTAGATTCGGAGCAGCTTATGGTCGCGCCTGTTCCCTCCGCCGTTGTGCGTCCCGTTGTGCGGCGTCCACACCCCCACTGCGCTTGCGCATCATCGTCCCCCCCCCCCCTCTCCTCTCCTTGTTACATCTCCTCTCCGGCATTCCTCCTCTCCTCTCCGACATTCCTCCTCTCCTGTCAGAAACTCCTCTCCTATCGGGGATTGGGCAACGAATGGCAACACCTGCGGCTCCGCGCGCGATAATGCGAAGCAGCTTAGGGTTAGAGACGCGACGGTAGCCGCTGACTACTTCGCTGGGGGCGCCACTGTAGCTCCGCGGTATAAATGACGCGCGCGCGCGCTCCGCTTCCCTCATTCTCCTCCGCAACGCCGCGATCGAACTGAAAACTAATGAGAACTTGAGTCGACCCCATGGCTGCTTCGCATACTACTCAGGGTTCCCCTACGGGAAGATGGTGAAATTTTTTTGCATTTTGATTTTTGCAGAAAGGATGCGCCTTCGTTTTCACTGAGGCCAAGCTTTGCGTGCACCCGTTTCTGGAGAGAAGGGATTTGTTCAATTTATTCTACGCGAGTGGATTGCAAAAAAAGCGAGAAAGAGCTTTAATGTAGCAGAAGAGGTTAGCCATGTTTATTGCTAGGATTTTTACTCTACATAATAACGGTGAAGACGATGACAAAATAAAATATGCGATGGGCACATACTGAAAAACTCACACAGGTGCTCATTCACCTCACAAGGAGTCTTGAAACCAAGGTTCACATAAAAAAGGCACGAGAGCTTTGGCTTCCAGGACAGCACTGTTATGAAAAACTGCAAGGACATAGAAATAGCAGCTCTCCAATCGAACGCCCTTAATTACACCTTATGGAGTCTATGCTGATCTGGAACCGCAGGTACAAGTTGTTCACCGTTATCCCAAACCCAGCAGTCTTTGTGGCATCCTTAAAAACGGGGACAAATACCATAAGCTGATTTCGTGAAGGCAAGATCTTTTTGAATGGTCAGACCAAAATGTCCCTTCTCAGCTTCACAGTCTGGCATTGCCCATTGTAAGACACCTCCAGCAGTGACCACACACACGCCCACATGTATACTGATGGCTCTGCAACTTTTTGGTTCCTCGATTGGTGTGCGGACACCATCAGGAGCCTCATCAGCGAGAGTCGTTCATTGCACAATGTTAGGTGCCGTTGATGTTAGCAGCAGCCGACCTGCAATCCTACGGGCAATTTTTCCAGATGCTGTACTTAAACAGAAGCAACTACATTATCTCCAAGATGCAGCAGCACGAGGGCGTGGGTTCGATTCCCGGCCATGGCGGCCGCTTTTCTGGTGAAGGCGAAAAGCAAAAATGCCCATGTGTACGACATTTCGGCGCACGTTAAAGATCTTCAGGTGGTCAAAATTATATCCGGAGCCCTCCACTATGGCTTGCCTCATTGCCTGCGTTGCGTCGGCACGTTAAACACCGCAATAAATCAATCAATCCCCAAGACTCATCCTGCATAAGGTGATGGAACATAGGCACGCCCTCTGCATAGACTGATAGACGCTTTTCAAATGCTTTCCCATGAAATGCAGGTGTCACCTTGACCTGTCGCCTCAGCCACTGGTTGCTACGGGTTTGGCAAAATCTCCCTCTCATTGTTCTCAATGCCGTGTTTTTCCAAGTGCTTAGCGAGGTACTTCGGCTGAGAAAACGCCATTAGGCAGAAAATGCACCTGTAAGGCTTCTCACCGGTGTGAGTACCGAGGTGCCTCTCGAGTTCAGTCCTGTGCACGAAAGCTATGCCACATTCATCGCACACCAGCTCCCCAGCATGGTGCGTCCCGAGGTGCCTGTCCAGGAAGCCCTTCTGCGTAAAGGCCACTGAACAAATTTCGCACTTGAACGGCCTCTCACCTGTGTGGGTCCTAATGCGGTGAGTGACAAAGCTTTTGCGCACGAAAGCTGCTGGACAGAACGAACACTTGTGTGCCCTTTGCTCGGTGTGCGTCGACATGTGCCTGGTCAGGGCCCACTGCTGCCTGTACCTTGCCGGGCAAAGGTCACACTTGAAGGGTCTCTCTCCAGTGTGCAAAAACATGTGCCTGATGAGGGTCCCGTGTTGAACAAAGGTCCTTGCACACACGTCACATTGGTAAGGCCATTCGCCCATGTGTGTCCTGATGAGCCTGTCAAGGTGGCTTTTATTGCCAAACGCTTATTGACAGTGTGAACACACATAGGGCCTCTCACCTGTGTGAGACCGCATGTGCCGAATTAGGCTGCTGCGGGTCGAGAAGCCTGACGCGCATACCTCGCATTGGCAAGTTTCTTGTCCGTGGGCTTAGTAAGACCACCATCAGCGGACGCAGCTAGGCTATCGCACTCGATAGGAGCCAAAAAGCTGTCAGTCTTTTTTAATTGTGGACCCTAAAAGACGCTCTCAAAAAAGCAGCACACAAAGGGGAGAGCTGCAATTGGCTCACTACTAAAACATGCTAGGATGCACTCACTCAAGAATACAATCTGGCAACTTTAATGTTCATACAAAAAATACTATCCTAGTCCTCGTAAATGTGCAGCTTGCGATGATTGAGAATGCACCTGTTTTGAAATGTTAAACCACACGAGTGAAGGGCTAGCCTTATGAAGGGCGAGTGAAGGGCTAGCCTTATCCCGATCTACACGTCTCACGACCAGCTAGCCGACGTCGACTGGCAGTTTTCAGCTACTGTGTCACTGAATTCTGTCGCATTCCGAAAAGTTAAAATGCGAGGCAGTATTTCAAAGCACAAATACGCAGACCAGACTTGGGGCAAACGAATGTACTAAAGAAAAAATGCAGGCGGGCTAACTACCACGGCGATATGTATACATATATATAGTACAAAAAACGTCTCAAAGATCCACCGGTCCTGTGACGTCTGTTGCACACGTGAAATTTTCAGCAGGCACATAGCGAAACACACCAAAAAGAGCATGGTAAAACGTAAATAGCGTACGATTAGTTTACCTTTTGTGGCACGAAAGCGTCGCTGAAACCCCTGAAGCGAGACAACAGTGAAACGAAGCATTCGTTCGAATGGAACGTGGAACAACCGTGAACACAGTCAACTTGCAGCAGTAATATTTGTCGCTCCATAACCTGTTATAAAGGAGGTATGGTCAGTGAAATGCACAAACAGTGATGTGCCGTACTACGGAGAAATGTCCCCCTTTCTAGACATAAACTTCCTTACAAAACTTTTCCCTGCATGTTCACGGTTCTTCACAAATCTGCAATCACTGGCAATCACCCTCAAACCGGAAGTGCTGTAGCAGGCGATTTACCCATGAGCCTTTGCGCGACTTTGCGCAGTGATGATGATAGTTCGAATGCACCCACCACGTTTGAAGGAATAAACAAAAAAAATGGTTGCGGCTTAGCTCAGCTAACCGTCGATATGCAAAGCAAAAGCTTGGCTTAGTCTGGTTGAGTCTTGGTTTTGCTTGGTTAACCTTTGATGTAGCTGTATTGCCGAACACGGCTAAAAGCCGTTAGATCCCGTGCAACGCTCACAGGAGGAAGCCCGGCCTCGCTTTCATTCTCTGCGAACGCGGCGTCCTCTTTCACGGCGAACGCGCCTCAAGATGAGTCGCATAGCCCGATACGACCCAGCGGCGCATGCGTGGGAGGCTGCGGGTTTGGTTGGCTGCCGATTAGCTGAATGGACGCTCCAGTCGCGGCCGCCGCCGCTACGTGAGCAGAACGACCGAAAATGGGGCCTTGTGCGCAGCACCGACAGCGGGCCCGGCGAATCACGCGATGCGCGCCGAGGCGTGTGTCGCCGGGGGGTGTGTCTCTGGTTAAAAGGTTAACTTGCGCATCCTCCGCGAAACCGCTAGACGAAAGTAGTAAAGCTATGCTTTAAAAACAGAAGCCCCTTTGACATGACCAAAGTCCTCGGTCAAAAGTCAAGGAAGTAAGGAGCGGGGAGGCACAGGGAGGCGCAGGGAAATAAAGGCAGCTACAAGCAGTCATAAATGCCTGCTTCTCTGACGAGCAGCCGAGTCTCAAGCAAGTGCTTCCATGTCAGGTGGAGCTCCAAGTGGATTGACCCAAAGCTGCCAGTAGTCTGCCTGCCATAGCTGGCCAAGCGTCTTCATGCAGCGTCCTTCGTAAACACTGAATGTTGAACATTCCCGCAGGAGGTGTCACGTACTGCACAGGGCCCTCGGTACCACTATTCTGGCAGTTGGGAGTGCTGTATGGGTTGTCCTGTTTGAAGCCGTACTAGCTGTCTCCATGGTTTTTGTACGCCTCAGCCGCACTGTTGCCCAATGGCTGAACCCGGAGGACTACAGGTTGGGGTCATCCACAGCACATTGTTTTGAAGAACGGCCTTCCGCTCGGCCTTAAGGTTGTCACTTCTCCCCGAAGAAAAAACCGGCCCTCCGGAAGGGAAGGGGGTGGGGGAAGGGGAGGGAGGGGGGCGTGGTATGTAGAAGGTTGAATGTGTGTTGAAAAAAAAAAGAGGCCACGTTTTTTTAAAATTGAGACGCAATGCCATTTCTTGGAGTATTTGCCTACAGAGAAATCAACATAACATTTGCACTGAAGGTGATTGAGATTTTAGTTATTGCTCTGAATGTGCTGCACTGAAAAGTGACCACACTTGCTGACTGCGCCGATGGAATTTTGTTCTCTTGTTCCTTCCTTTGGTCCCCTCCAATCTCAGGAGTCGCGCCCGGCCGCGTATTTTCTCTGCTCTCGTGTCTTTGCACAGCTTGTCAACACATAATTATTGTCGTAGTTGCTGTATTGACGCTTACAAAAGGCCAAAAAGAATAACCGCTACATAATGACCAAAAAAAAAAACCGGCAAATATCGGCCGGTTTTATATACAGACCGGCAACCAGCTTGCTAAAAAACCGGTCGGGCCGGTTCAAAACCGGTCAGGTGGCAACCCTACTTGGCCTTTGCCAAAGCAGCACTGTCCTTGGCGTCAACGTCTGCGTCTGAACCAACGGATTCTACACGATCTTGCTCAGGGTGAATACGAAGTTGCTTCTGGGCGATTCTGTGGGCCTGTGCAACAATGTGCTTAGCATCCGATGTTATGGTTGGTTGGACATTCCTGACATCTTAGGAATCGGCATCCCGCACTTCTGCCATGTTGTCGGCTGTAGAATGGGTCAGATAAGCCTCCCAGAATTGTTTAAAATCTTAACGTTCACCAACCGAGGTGTGGCTGAAAGCCCTCCATGTCGTCGGAGATGCTTAACTGCTAGGTGCTTTGCCCCCACCTTTGGAGCTTCCCTGGCTCGTCCCCGGATCATAAAAATGCGTTCGCAACAGGCCGAGAGTCATCCGATTCGGCACTGTGCCTGCAAACAGTCGGTGCTTATGTGAACACCACGCCAGCAAGAACTCGCCAGCGTCAGTGTCAGTCTGCACGCAGTCTGCCAACTCGCTCGTGGAGCATTGAAGATTGCAGAGCAAAATGGCGAGTTCAGTATGGAAAACTCTACCTGTGTACAAAAAAAAAACAAAAAAAAAAAACGAAGAAACAAGCCCTATAGGTGAATTTGAACATGTTAACTACGACACATTGCACCCACTGCTTCAGACCACTTGGCCTCAGCCCCAGTGCTGTTGGGGATAGAAATATAAGGTGTACGCCATATAGCCTGTTTTCTTTTTAGTTTTAGCATTCCCAGCAAGTTTGATGACTGTTCCTTGAATAACGCTTGTGCAGTAAACATCCTCCAAATTCTCTTGAATGTACATCTCTTGCGAGTGCATTCCTTAGGCAGGAAAAGTGATTGCAAATGTGTGCACCATGTGGTCATGCTGCCGACCAGTGTTCTAGTTCATCCAGCACAAATATGTTTCCCATACCTTGGTTTTACACTTTACAATAAATTTTTCGGTTGATTTTAATTCCTTAGTATCTATATTAACTGCGCTGACTCTTCTCCCACCTTTCCTTGGCCTTGGATTTTCTACTGTGAAGCATACAACTCAGCGAAGCATCACACGTGTGCTTTTGTGGAGCTAGTTTGACTTCATAGAGTTTACTAAGCTTTATAAAGTCTAGAAATCTGCTTTATAAATTCTACAAATCTCATACTTCCAGGCACAAATCATGCCATGGCTGAGCGAACAAACTGTTATGGTCCGCCAATGGCCGGCTGATTCTGCTGGAGGGTCTGCGACCCGCGCAGTGCCGCAGTCAAGCCAGCCTGCAAGAGAAGCCTCATACGGAACGCAATAAAAAATCGGCAAGGAGGATGCGAAGAGGAGGACAGCACTTTCGAGTTGATTTTTACACTGAATAAAGTTGGGTAAACACACAAAAAGTGGTCAAAACATGGCCTAGGGACTCTGGACTACAATTTGCACTAGTAATCTCACCATGTTGACAAATCACTTCAGTGTCTCTTTAATTAACTTTCTACCCCAACCTACCCCAGTGATCTAGCACAGCTGCATTCCCAAAACCAAGCAATTGCCACATATGTCCTAACACATGGGCCTCATGGCTCTTGAACCAAGAAAGGACAAATGCAACACATGTGGTTTCTAGCAGTGGCTTTAATGAGGCATCTGGTGTCTTGTACAGTGTCGGCGTGCAATTTTCTTTGTTTCGAGAGCTAGTATCACAGTCTGCCTTTTTGTCTCCATGCTGTACACAGGCACCCTTTGGTGGAATGAGGGGAGCCACGGTGGTCACTTCTTTGTGTGGATGTCGCCCATCAGCTTCTCGTAATGCTGCACAATAAAAGAGGGAGGGGAAAGAAAGTCAGTGAGGCGTTACACACATCTTAATTAAGGGGGGATGGATATCAAAACCGACAAAAAATTGGATTTTTGGTCCAAAAATATTCTAACACTCTTCGAGAATGCCCCCAAGAAGTGGCATCCTCAGCTGCGCACCATAAGTAATTTAAAAATGGCGCCAAACGCGCCTACGTGGCTCCGCCTGTCACTGCAAGTTTCCTGTGAGTGATGCACAGTGGTATTTACATTTATTTTTTCTTTAAAAAACTCATGCAAAAGTTTATTTTTATAATTACTTACAAATATAGCCCATAGTTAGGTGACTTTTTTCTGTACTTCACTGTAAGCCATGATGGCAGTGCGTTATAATTAAAATGGCACTGTGCGTGCATTTCGACACGTTTGTTTACGCCAGGTCAGTCGCCTATCATTCTGTTTGCGCGCATGTAATCGTTTCTTTTTCGACATATTGGAGCAATTTTTTAAGCCTGAAGAACACTGTGGCAATAGCATTGCCTAGCCTTTTTCAGAATCCACGCATGAAGCGACAATTTAGAAAAATGAAACAAAAACTTCGAAGCGCGATTTCTCAAAACACCATTTCCGTTGAAGAAAGGAACCTTTGAAGCGCGATTTCTCAAAACACCATTTCCGTTGAAGAAAGGAACCTTTTCTCTCCAACTATTTGAGTTTCAAAAACCATTTTTGTGTGAGTTCTTTATCAATACTGTATACACATTCTGAACTAGAAACAGCATGTTCTTACCAAAATTTCTTTTTTATTCACACTTTTTTTTCTCAAAAACCAATAAAATTTGTTTGTGCCATGTATGTATTTTTTTAAAAATCAATGGTTATGGCCACCATTGTTATTCTCGTTCAGAAGAAAGTCTAAGGCCTTTAACACATATAGAAAATGTTTCAGCTCGGTCTGTGCCTCTTAAAACATTTCTGAAAATGTTCCTTAACCAAGAAGAAAATCTAAAAGAAGCATAACTATTATTTTAAAAGCTATTACATGTTTCTGCATGGAATTTTGCACATGATTAGTAGACACCTATTATATACACATCCTCTGGAATTTCAAGTCGATAGCTCAAAACGGAGCCAAGGTAGTGGAGAGATGTACCATACTTACCCGATTCTAATGCACTTTTTTTCCGGAAAAATAGGTCGAAAAATCGCATGAGCGTTAGAATCGAATACGAAACCGAAATTGCCCTCAACAGCAGAAATTTCGTCCCACTCATCGCCATCGCCATCTTAAGATGGCACCAAAGCTTTTAGCAACAATTTTTTCGGACGCAGGAAGCATAGGCGCCTGGGCTTCTATTGGCGTTCACACAAATCGTCCAATCGTTCCACTTGCGCGCTTGATAACAGCAATGGCAGCAGCGGCTCTCTCGCGTTCAAAACGAGCGGTCGGCTGAAGCGTGCGCCTCTGGAGAAGTTTGCGGGATGGGCGTGCGAGGCGTGGGCCACGATCCCATCGACCATGGTTGTACGTTTGTTCAGAAGTATGGCATCGCGAACGCACTTGACGGCACCGAGTACGAGATGTTGTGGTCAGCGGAGAGCGACGAGGAGTGAGATTATTTCGGGAAATAAATCGCCCGTTTCTCATGCATTCGGTTTTCTTGCTCACGAAGTTCCGTGCGCATTACAATCGAAGGTGCAAGTTTTTTTTTTTTTTTTTTGCCAGGAATATCGAGTGCGCGTTAGAACCAGGTAATTACGGTAGTTGGGTTCCTACGTTCCCTATTTATCCCCCTTAATGTGAGATTGACGAGTCTGCATCCCCCTGCCCTGCTTTGCAGTGGATGCAAAATGCTCTAGGGATGCACAAGAGATGCCCAGCATCCTTGAGCAATGCTCAAGAATTGGGCATCATAGAGATGGGCATTTAGAGGGGACTGTAAAAGGGCATTCGAGTGGCAGTTACTCCACCCACCTGAATTTGAGGTCAAGGCAAAGGCAGTAGGTTGCACTTCTCAGGTTAATAGGGAGACAAAGTTCAATTACAACAGGCTTGACAGTCACTGAAACTGGCCGTTTGACAAGTGCACTACAGTTTTTGTTGGGAAAAACCCGACAACTGCCCTTATTTTTTCGTCTTTCGTTCAATTTTATAATCACAAACTCTTCCTCCTCTCATTTTCCTGTTGAAAGAAAGAAAAAGTACCACGGATACCGGAATTTGTATGTGCGTCTTTTAGTAAGTGGTGTCACAGAGCCTCCAAGGATCAAAATGTGCTTTTGCACCTGCACTGACCTTGAGTATGGCCATGTCACAGTTGGTCAGCTGCCTCTGCTTGGCAAAGGCCTTGGACTCTGCCTTCTTTGCGCTGAGCAGAATCCAGGTGTGGGCCACGTACTCAACGTCTGACAAGACACTGCACCCCAACAAGCAGGGTATATAAGCAGAGGGACATGCGACGCAGAGGCGCTAGCAACGTCAGCAACACTGCATGATCCCCTAGACCCTTCCCTTTTTAAGCGAAGCTTATATGGATCGTATTTTTTGACGTCAGAGAGCACAAACTCCGAAGGCTCCACGTGTCTTAAGGGCAAGGAATGGGTGCTGGAAAATGAACTCTTCAGTGTCACCATGCTGTCACCACCAAAGCTTCATGGCATTCAAAGCATTTTTAGCCGCAAGCCTATCATTACTTGGCTATAGGTTGTATTCACTGACGAGGCACGCGTGCAGGCAACCATGTGAGTGCGCCATCACTGGTTACGTCGGACTCCACGGGATGGCGGTACTTGTCCGAGTTAAGCACATGTCTGTTGATTGTTCCAAACTATACCCCACAGAACGCAAAGTAGTGTTTTGACTCCAATATGAGTGTAATTAATAACATCTCTGTTGACACCCACCGTTGAAAATTGAGTTGAAATGGAGCAGACAAGGTACGCTGGTGTTTTTTTTTTCTGCGGTGTGTGGGCACAGTGGCACAAGCCGCACCATGTCCGTGGCGCTTCAGCCATGTCCAGGGCCATTTCCAGTGTTGCCAAGCGAAGAAATTGTCAGCTAGACTTTTCAGTGAATACCACCTATACATCTTGAGTAGATCAGTTAACAACACGTACCGTTTGCGAGATCAAAACGCGACTTACACCTTAAACTTACACGTCTCATCACTTACACATTTTGAGTAAATTGTAATTATCAATAGGTGCCATTTTCAAGATCAAAGAAAAGTGTGGGCATGTATGTACGCATCTTTCTTAGGAATGATCGCTGTAAACGCTCAAGGAAAATAAAAGTTGCTCATACCTTTCACCTAATTGCTGTTTCACCTTAATGTTGTGTGCTAAAAAAAAACTATGCTACTGATTAACCTTCACGGAGTGGAATGGATCACGATTTTCTTTTAGACCAGTAGACAGCTACATGATAGAAACAGCACAAAGACGACAGACTTAGAAAAGAAGGGATACAGGACACACGCTGTCCTGTCAATTGACAGTTCTTCTGCAGTAAACAGCTAGACCCACATATATCAATCGAACATGCGGCTTGAACCTGACAACCTGACAGCTATGACCTACAGGAGCAAGCTCCACAATAAACTATCAGAAGGACAAACTTCAAAGAAACACCGTGGAAGACATTAAACACTTTCAAATGCCTTCGAAGTGTTGCCTCTGCATGTCGGCCTTCCAAAACAAACATTTGAGACTGAAAATTCACTTCAAATGAGCAAGTTCCTGGCAATTATCGTACTGACTTTAAGTTTCACTCACACAATTTATGACAAAGGCGTACTGACCTTTACAGGAGTGATAAGCAAGAGCCAGTTTGGTTACAGAACAAAATTATGGGTCTTGTCAAAATTGTAAAATCTAATTCCCATTTAGTGAATTAGAACCATCAAAACTACATTTATAATTACTGTTACCAGAAGCAGTGGCCGCTTTTTTTCCTTCCAAGGTCAGCTTTATGGCCACAGACTTTTAAGCAACGAAAACAAAGCTTCGCACCAACGTCACGATTGCAATGGGGAAAGTGAACAGTGAAGTTCCCAGCAGCCATTTAAATTTGCAGTAAGGATTGGTAGTAAGCTCTGTTCAGTGCAGATGTCATTTGAAGCCTCGAATGTCGTTGGGCTCGTGTTAACCTGTCAATGGAGTCAGAATGTAACACGTTTCCTATTATGCAAGCACAGCTGCTACTGGCAATGTGGCATCAGTGCTACCTTGAGATCAATGCCAGCAGGGCTTCATTCTCTTCAAGTAATCGTATCCTCTGGCTGGTCTGCTTAAGAAGGGTGCCCTGTAGAAAGACAAAACACACACACACACAAATGTGATGAAAACCCAAGTACGTTACCACACATAGCGATAAATGCTGTTGATTGGTGAAGTTACTCAAAAGAGTAAAAAATCTGCTCACACCATAACAAGGACCGGAGAAGTCTCCCGTTTCAACACTCAGGACCGATGCCTTTTTCTGGAAACACAAAAAGAAGGGGGAAAAAAAAACAGGCAGCTGCAACAAAGGGGTACGCTGAAAGTTTGAACCACTTTTTTACAGTGAAGATTTCAATCAAGCACTGAAGACCAATGATTCCGATTCCCCATTCTACAGTAGAATCTCGATGATACGATTCTGGGTGATACGAATTTCGGGATGATACGAATTTCTGAAAAGTCCCGGCAATATTGCATTGTTTGCAATGGGAAAAATTTCGGCTGTTACGAACGGACCTGCGCGGCCCGGCGGATGATACGAACGAGCCGGCGAGGCGCCCGACTGCCGAACAAGCAAGTGACGGCTCTCTCTCCCTATTTGTCACTCTTCTTTCTACAGAAATGGCTGGGCTGTTGTTTTCTGCTCGCCAAAACGCGCCCCGCACGCCCCATAAGCGCCGCTAAACCTCTCGCAACCTGCGCGCGCCGCGGCTGGCGGCGGCAACATGGCGGCGGCTTCGGCCGCGAAGTGGCACGGCCGCTTGAGCGACTGCTTCTAGCCGCTATTTAAAATGCCGCTCAAGGCAGGCACGAAGTTTCTTGTGCAGTAAAGGAGCTGATAACGTTGGCGAAAACGGTACTATAAAACACCATCCGCGCCACTAGTGAAAGCGCCCATAAAATATCTGCCGGAGTGCTAAGCCTAAACATCTCGGGCGGAGCCAGCGGGCTGTCTCGAGCGTTTCGCAAGTCGTCAGCGTCTTTTTCTGACCGAGGTAGGAGATACCGCGGGCGCGAAATCGTCAATGCGGCCGTGAAAATACAGCGCGCGCAAAGCCGAGGCGTGCGAATCGCGTGCAAAAACGCACCATGCGGTTCACGCTTGACTGTTGCAGCGTGTAGCGAGCATGGATACCGGGAGTGAGGAGACAAGCGCGAAGCTAGGCGAAGCGTTACGCGCTCCAGAAAGGACTGCTTCGTGACGTGGGGGTTAAAAAAAAGCAGAAAAAATCACGGATTTGTTCTCGCCAAAGTAAGAAAAGAAATAAACGAAAACTTTTTTCAGCCCTCAATTTTTTGGTCTGTGTTGGTTCATACGAATTTCGGATGATACGAATATTTTTCGCGGTCCCGCGAGATTCGTATCATCGAGATTCTACTGTATTGCATTAGAGGCACTTTTTATACACACAGAGGTCAGCGAAAAGACCATGCTTTCGTAGTCAGTTTTAGTATCTAGTTTTAGTAACTCCACGACAGAACAGCACACACAGAATGTGGGTATGTGGGTGGAGGCATGCATAGAAAATATATGCTGACACATTGAGACATGGGCATGCAAGACAAGGACCCTTACCTTTATTGACGATGGTAGCCCGAAGTCTTTGCTCCTACTTTCGTCGACGAAGCCTATCACCGCCGTTGTGTTGAGACTCGAGTTGTCAAGGGCATCAAACCTTTGGTCCTCGAACCACAAGAAGTCACTGCACCAAGTGAGCAGGGCAGAATCACAGAGATAAGCCTCAGTTCAGAAAACGTGCTGCTCACATACAGCGCACTCACTGGAAACTCTGAAAGGGTAAACTTGAAGTCGAGGGTTTGACGGAAGCCTGTCTGGTCAGAACATAGAGTTTCATACTAATATACACTAGAGGAAAATGTGGCGCCACCGTCTAGGGGAGCCGCGCTTCGGTAAGCGTGCCGTCATGTACCGGGCAGGCACGTTCCACTTGTCCTTGGCATGGCTCACAAACAGGCTGAAAAGTTGGCTTTGGCTGCAAAAATGCAACAATATTACTGCAGAAATTAATCGAATTTGTTCTGTTATTAAAAAATAAAAGCTCCATAAAGATTTATTTGCCAGGGATTATTTAGAAGCTTCATGGAAGATGAACAGAAAAACAATGTTACCCCTTTTGGCTTCAAGACGAAAAAGAAGCCATGTGGCTAACCAAGCCAAGGAGGCGAGGAACGTCGCTAGCTGCAATGGCGCCGCCTACAGCGGCACGCGAATGCAGCGCCAGATTTCCCTCTAGTATATATTAGTATGAAACTCTATGGGTCAGAAGGCATGTCGCAGTAAAAATGGAGGCACCGAACAAATTAAAACAATGGCTTCTATTGTGAACAAGGCTTCTGTAGTGAAGCCACAACGTCTTGTTTGTTGTTTCAAAAGTTTTTAATAGTTTCTTTTACTTGGTATCTCCGTTTGTACTGCGAAGGGTAAACTTGGTGTAAGCTAGGGGTCAAACACAAAATAAAACTTTGTTCACTTCGAAAGAACTAACCATTCATAACTAACTCAGCTCCATTCCAGCAACGAAAGACAATTTTTTAACCAAAAAAATGCACGAAAGAAACTTTCAAATTTCATGCTACAGTGATGTGTGTAATAAGAAGTAGTGATGCAATCGAGGCCAGTACTTAAAGACATGGTTAGCAGTGTGTGAACTACAGGTTAGCATTCAAGCGATACAATCGAACAGAACAAGAGGCGCCACTGAAATTGCCAGGCCGTGTTTCTTAGTGGTGGCTTAGGTTGCGACTGCCACCAATCACCCAAACAAGATTCTGTGACCTCAGGGAGAAACTGCCGTAAAATTGCTGGAGAATTGCCACTGCTTTGGGTGTTTTCCGATTATTTGCTTGAAATTCGCGATAAAATTCATATCCTTGTTATTGGGACAAAGCAGTGTTTTTATTGAACCAGCCTTGTACAGTAGACTCCCGTTAAGACGAACTCAAAGAGACCATAAAAATTTGTTCGTATTATCAGGAATTCCTCATAAGTGGAGCTTTTTGCATTGTAGACTTTACAAGAGAGCAAAAATGTTGTTCACCTTAACCATAGTGTTCATCTTAACTGAGTTCGTCTTAACCCTTTGAGGGTCACAGCTGTACATGTACGGCATCAGCAAACACTTTCAAAATCGTCAATGACGTACATGTACGGCATCGCTTGTATCTTTAAAAAGCGCGCCTTTTTCGCCAACGTCTCATGCTTGGCATGTGCTGCCACACTTCGGAAATACGTCAAATTTCTTTCTTGCGTCGATGGCTCTTTTTATTTTTTAATGATTTACTTCAGCGGCGCGCCGGCTATCGCCTGCGCATCTGCTAACGAGGGGGCGCGCTGGGTATCGCCCACCGGGTACCCGGGCGCCTCTCGCTTCTTGCCCCTGCCACAGACCAAGGTCGCCTGCGAAACTGATGAGGCTCTTTTCTCTCTCTCTCTCTCTCTTTTTTTTTGTATTTTATGAGCAGTGCGCCGTCTATTGCTCCCGCATCCGGCCGCGCGCGCCGGCGGGCGCACAGGGGCTGGTTTCGGTGTCGTCCTTCGGGCGCTTCCCGCTTTTTGCGCCCGCGAAACTGATGTCTATCCGATTTTGATTCACTCAAAAAGGTGCCGGCTTGTTACTCTCTCGTTTTTATTTAGAATTTTTCTTGTGTAATGTCATAATAAAACACATGTATGTAACAACGCAAATGATTTTTTTGTCACTTTACGGTCACCCAAAAAAATTTTTGATTATTTTTTCTCGATACAGATTCGTCCGTAGAATTTAAACCCGCAATAAAAAAAATCGACCCTGGGGGAACACATTTGGCGAAAAAATTCGACCCTAAAAGGGTTAACAGGAGTCTACTGTATTTTGTCTTCATGGCCCATTTAATGTAAAACTTCCTACGGAAGCAGACTGACAAGGAGACAAACGACGCGCAAAGTGGCTACGCACCCAAACTTGCGTGGTGCAAAGAGGGCGAGAACCTTTGCACTGGCGGCCACCTCGTGGGCGCTGAGGGTGCGGCCCACCACGATGATCGGCCGACCAATCAGGAGCGAGTAGAGGACGTCTTCCACTTTGACCCGCCTGCCCAACACCTGAAGGAAGATGGCCTCTGCAGGAGAGAGGAGGAGGGGCTTCGCTGAAAGGCTGCTGGCCTCAGACAACTCAAGCCGCTCAAAAAAAGGAGAACAAGTGGGAGGAGTCGGCTGAACAACTTCACACATGATGCCATGCTTTAAAATGCGTTCACTTTTACAGTGTTGGGAGGTATGTAGGCCGTGGTAATGCTGATACAGTGGCGCGGACGGTCATTTCTAATACAAGTGGATAATCTCTAGCTTTTCTTGGCTAATCTCCTAATGCACGCCGTTTCGTAGTTAATGGCGACAATTCCTTGTGGCTGTGGATGGCGGGCAAGACTTGGGGCAATGCAGCGCTTACAGAAAATGTGGAAGAGAAACTTAATGGTTAATCTTACTTTGAAAATTTTAAGTTTTGGGGTTTTAAGCACCGAAGTTACATCTGAGCTATGAAGCACTTAAAAATAGCTACAGCGCAAATATAAACAAGCACACAGAAGGACGACGGGATGAGCGCTGACCACGACTGTAATTAGTGCAACTAGAATCTAAGGGTGCAAGGTTAAACAAGAAAAAGAGCCCGTTGCGCTGTTTTTCCATGTCCTTGTCTATATTTGCTTTGTAGCTATTTTTAAAATGAATTACCAAGTCGCCCAGCAGTACCCCTTGCCGTGAGGCACACCTGGCTTTGGCTACCCGCGGATTTTGACCATCCGGGGATATTTCAGTTAATCCTGCTTTGGAAGGAGCCAATAAGAACGTAGAATGTAAAGGCAGATCCAGGTGCAAACACGCATGCACGTATGAGTGCAGGAATGTGCATCACAGGGAACTATCCCCACACCTTGCATCGCAGTACTGCCATTCCACTCAGAGAAAAAAATATGGCATGAAGTATAAATTCCCTACACAAGCTCTCATCACCGACTGCTGAAGATTTGCTTACCAGACCCGTCATGGACACAGAGCTGGATGGCGTCCCACTGTTTTTCCAGCGTTAGCCCATGCCTGGAAGTCGGAAGGGAGACCACACAAGATAAGCTATCACTTACAGTTGTCACTTACATCTGCTGTGACAACACACTAACTGCCCCGTAAACTTAGGGTGCATTCCAATTTACCCTTTAGACAGCTTCGTCGCCGTCTTCGCAGACAGTTAAGTCTCGTTCCAATTCAAACGGAACAGTCAACAAAGACTGCTTCTCGGAGACAGCATCAAAGTCAGCAACAATGCAGGCTACCTCCCTGTCTAAACTTATAAGTGACGCCAGTGCCACCTTTATGCGTATTAATGTTGTAACAAAAGCACTCGTTCTTTTATTCTTTTGTTTAATTTTGAAATTACGTCATGTTGGTTATAATAACGGTAATATTATTTACAAAACCTGCAGCTTGCGCCTGTCAACATATCTGCTACGAGGCTGTCGTCTGTGTTGGCGACCGCGGCGCCATTCCAATTCTGCTTCCTTTAAATGTCTAATTAGACTGCTTCGTAAGCTGTCTACCAGCCGTCTACGAATTGAAACGCAGCCTTAGTGACCCATGGGTGAGGCGAAATTTTGACAGGCAATGGTAAGACTGCTTATGAAAATTGCAACATTTTAGGAAAAAAAAAAAAAAAAAGTTCAAGACAGCCACAGCAATCTAGGTGAGAAAATAAAAAGCTAGCAAGCACTAACTTGGAACAGTCGGTGGGGTCATTGGCCGCTTCGTCTCTGGCCCAATAGCTTCTTTCCCCTGCCAGGGCACAAATACAACAGAAAATGATGAGATTAAGGGATGCAGAATCAAACAAAATCACTTTAGTACAACCCAAGGAATAAAAGCACTCAATTCGAGCAGCAATAGGCAGCTTCCAAGAATATACACTCTTGTTAGTCCATGTCATAAAAAGAAAAAAAAAAGCAATCCTGATGCATAAGCCCAACCACTTTACGCCACAGCTGACATTTATGTTTGACATACTGTGATTATGATGTCTCACTCCTTGACCCTTTCTCAGTACTTTAAGGGGCTCTGAAATGGTCATCTTCTATTGTGCAGTTTTGCACAATTCGAAGCTTAAGTTTATCTGTAAAGACTGAACAAAAAAAGGGCAACAGCTACCTATTGCAGGCCCCCAACAAACTACCCAAACATAACGCCTGGTTTGCACATGTTTGTGTTGTTACGCTATCTCAGTCTTGAATATTTTGTTTTTCATCCGGTTTATGGTTATACCAGAGTCCCTTAATACCGTTCTGGTCACGAAACTTCCCCGTCACTCTATGGGAGAGCTTGATATGGTGCCAAGAACGGCCGCTACGCGGCGCAAGCTGTCTTAGGGGGGTCATCGCCCCGCTGCGCCCGGCGGAACGCACTGGCAGCGGCGGCAGCCCGAAAGCGTTGTGTGGTGACAGCTCGCAGTATTCCTTCCACCAAAGTTTCTGCATCAGCGTCACACTAGCTGTTCTGCTGGACGATGTCCTGCTGGAGCCAACAACAGACTGCGTGGAGGACATTGGCCGCCTGTCGACCAAAGACTCCATTTTGGAGTACCTCGGCGGATATGTGGCCAAGAAGTTTTCTACTTTGGATTGCTTAGGCTGCGTTGAAACGATGTTGAGCACAACACGTCAGCCATCTGCCTTGATCCAAACAAAATCGAAGGGCTATTTAAAAGTACCTAGCAGCCGTCTTCTAGCTATCCTGAAAATTGTTGAAGAGCATGTAGAGACGTACACGGTGCAAAAAATCGCATGCGGCGACGTGTACGCGAGGATTGTTGAGGAAATTTTGCTCGACAGCCGCACAGCGTCAGCAAGTGTAGGTTGTGTGTTGCACTTTTTAGGGACAACAGCTGAGGTTGTACACTTTTTTTGAGATGTAGATTACATTTCTTCACGCGAGAGAAAAACAAAGCCTCACGGGCAACTGTGCGCGGTTCATGCCCTGCAAGCGGTGGGCGGAAGCCACAGTCTTCATGGCTGTGTATGTGTGAGGACGCCTGCCCATTTGTAAATAGTAATGTATATCTTGTATACATTAGACTGTAATATTTTTGTACTTTTCATATTGATGTGTATATAGTGTCAATAGTGTATATTCAAATTCAGTTTATTTTGCATTTCTTACATAGCAAAAAGTGCAGGAGAGGGGACAGAAACCTGATGCTATATCGGCTTGACTGGGTCCCATCCCTCCTTACAAGGCAGTGAGTTAGGGCAGAGTGCAGCTGTTAATGAAATGAAATACACATTGTACAGTAGAGTAACAGATTGTGTAACATTACTGGAAACAGCTGTAATAGTTTCTAGTGCTTTTCTTCTCCAAAGTGTTGTTCTCGGTGTATTTTGTGTAATAAATCATGTTTTCCAACTTTCTCCTCATTACATGCACCTGATGTGAATCTTCATAAGTACACACCTGAGTACTAAGCGGCGTATCATTAGCGCCAAATGTAAGATTTATTGCATGCTTTAGATCATAACCACCCTTCCCCCTCCAGCATCCAAAAAATAAAAACAAATGTATGATGTGGTGCCTAGGTAGTGGCAGACTCTGGTAGAGGCAAAGGCGGCCGAGCAGATAGCACTGGCATCGAAAGGAACTTCCAGATTAGGCTGCTGTACTTCCCTTCCCGGAGAAATCATGGGTTGTCGGCCGGTAATTAATAATGCTCTAAACAGTAAACACCAGGAAATGTCAAGCGGCGGGTGTCCCGTGTAAACTGCGTGAAAAAAAGTGATGAATCAAATGTTAGGCACGTGAAACTCGTGTTTAGAGCGGTCGCGAAAGCGCTCAGAATCGAAAGTCTCCGTGTCAAAAAAGCGATCGGCGCTAACAAACGTGTGTTGACAACAACTGCTCATTTGGGTGTAAACTGAATTGAAAGGTCTGGAATAAAACTTCTGGCTCGACCATTCACTTCATTTGAATACTTGGGTAGCAGCGCACAAGAGGCGATCCGGATATAAACCAATGTGATTGCTCCTGTACTACCCAGTCGTGTTTCATTCCGTTCCCCTTCCTCCCCCTATTTGCGGCACTACCAGAATAGAAAGCTCACCTACCGCATAAACATAATCGCCCTTTGGCCAGGCGCAAATATAAACACGTTGTCGAGCAGATCTAGCAGTAGCTGCTCGCATGGGGAGCATGAGCATCGTCTTTCAACGCTTGCGAGCTATAGCTCGCAAGTACCGCTTCGAGGCATCGTAAGTATGCATGTAATTGGGCTATTAGACAATTATTAACACAATGCGTTATCGCGCGGTGTGAGAATACTTTAAATGCGCTGCTGTTTATAAGGTGGGCCCGCCCTCCCAAGTAAACAACGCGTGCGTTCCAAAGTAAACAGCTCTCATTCGTCGTCGACACTGGATCCCGTTTCGACTTTTTTACCTGGTGGCATTGATGCGTTCAGAGACGTTTAAGAAAAGGTAACAGGAAGAACAGCCGCGCACATAATCGCGTCGAAACGTCGGCAGCAGTGCGCATACAAGCCCAGCACTGGCGGCGGCTTGTGGCCCCCCTACGACGGGTGGCGCCCGCTAGCGAGAGATTTTGTCCCTATATCAACCTTCGGGCGGAGTTTCGTGACCAGAAAAGCATTGAAGGACTCTGGTTATACTGAGTTTGCCTATGTGCAATTCGTATACATTAAATGCTCTTGCGATTCCCTCCCCCCACTTCCTTCGCCTAATTACGCTCCGTGGATATGATAGTGTGTTATCGCAGAGCTGGCGACACCAATTCTGCAAGGAGCGCGAGCTATGGGGAACAGCATGTCTAAATCTTTTTTAAGTGCAGAGCACTTTAGGTGCTCGCCTTGTCGCCGTAGCTCACTCGCTTACTGGATCCAAGTATATCTCCACCAGCGTTCTGTTGTCATGGCGTAACCCAGAGGCTTTATATAGTCACAGGAGTTCGAAACTCGTAAACCCCTGGCGCTTGTCATACATACATCTCCCTGTTGTTTAGTGCAAAGATAACTGAAGGTACATTTCAGGCAAAATATACGTAATTAACTGGCAGCACCCATGTTCATTTAGTTAGGAACGATATGATAGTAAGCGAAAAAAAGTGGCAGTGCTATGCCGGCACGTGCGGGAGGAAAAGCAAGCACAAAAAATTTACACCATCTTCCCGCGAGGGGAACCATGGGGTAGATGCGACGCATCGGGGGTTGCTGTTGCGTTTCTGTTACGTTAGCAATGTCAGCGTGTGGATTGCTGTTGTTGTGTATCCTGTTTACGCAGCATGTTCACCCCCGATGCGTCGCATCTAGCCCATGGTTCCCCTCGCGGGAAGATAATGTAAATTTTTAACCGAGCGCAAGCTGCGCGCTAACGCACAGCTGGCACGGCGACGGGAGCGAGCGCAGCCGAGCGCAAGCTGCGCGCTGACGCACAGATGGCGCTGCGGTGGGAGCGGCGGAGCGCGCAGCTGCTGCGGCAAGGAGAATGGGGGAGGGATGCGGACTACGCTGCGACAATGACACGGGACAAGGCGAGTTAAAGAAATGTGTTGCATCTAAAAGAACAGAACTCCCACTGGCGCAGTTTCAGGCAGGGGGCGCGCGAGCACTGCGAAGGCGGGAAATTTGAAATGCCCTAGGTGGTAGCAGGGACCGGATAACTGCGCTACAGCCCATTATGGAGAATCACTGCTCTGCACTTTCGAGAGCTTTCACATTGAGTGGAACAGCTTTAATTTTTTTTTTTTCGTAAAAACCTTACTTTTTCATAAAATAAGTTTTCTTCTAACGTCATAAAAACCTCTTTTCACAAAAATCTTTTTCATTGAAACCTTCACAGAAACATTTTTTTGCATGAAAACCTTCATAAAAGCCTGCAATAACAAGAAGATAACTGCAGAATCGTCGTAACTCCGTATTGGGTTCTTTTACAATGTCTTCTCTTAAACGAATAGCGTGACAGGACTAAAGTTGTCCTTGTAACGCATTACTGGCAATCTGAATTCTACTCGGAAATGAGCAATGGCAAGGTGAGGCAAGCATGATCTGTCCACAGTGCATTGCAACACCAAAACCAGAGTGCAGTCACAAGCAGCATGCGTGAAGCTTTTTGCCAACTTACATGGGCACGCCTTTGGTCCCTGCACCTTCTCTAATGTCAACAGTGGCACGAGTGGAACAACAGAGGGTGAAGGGGAGAGGGAAGGCAGAGGGACAAGAAGAAGAAAGCCATTAGGCACGTTTGCACACTTGGTTGTAAAAGCCAGCCGAGAAATACGCATTGTTAGCACCCTTGTCCATAGTTCAGCGCTTAAAAAAAGTCTGGCTGCAGTCATGCAAGGGCCGTACGCAACTCTCCCAATGCATTTATTCCATTAACCAAATTTGTACTATGTGCTAGATGTGTGGCTGATTCAGTACACAAGAGCTGACAAAGTGCCTAAATTCACACACAAAAGAATGTGCTTAATAAGCTTGAAATGCAGATATAAACTCTGACTTGGTGGCATGGTTTACGTGTATTGATCAAACCCAAAAGTGAAACATACAGTAACATTACAAGAGGTGTTCAAGTCAAGCGGCAACCTTTAATTAAAAGAAAAAAAAAAAACCCTGCAGGCCACTTTGTATGTATTATAGCTACTTTCTATTTGCTCAAAATAGTGCTGGCTTTGAGTTTTTACACAAGTGACTTGCCAAACATGAGCTTTACTGGCTTACAGCTAAATATGCAACGGATCATTCTAGATGCACTCAAGTCTGTCTGCTTGTTCTATTGAGAGTGAGTCGAATTGAAGCCATAAATGTGAAACAAAAAGAAGTAAGATCGCACCAGTTGACAGACAAGTTCATGACAGTGTGCCATATACCCACAGCACAGTGCAGATACAGCAACATGGGCACAGGAGCAGTGTAAAGATGGCAAGCAAAAACTTGCATCAGACAGAATCAGCATTATTCAGTTTCTGTACAGTGAATATGTCAAACCCATCAACAATTATCAGTGAATGAAGATACAGTCAGGTGACACATGTCTGCAACAGCAGTCAGGCTGTGATCTGAATCGGAAATCAGGGGCCCTATTCTTGACCCCGTAAATTCATTATGAACTGTGCATTTGCTGGCAGCTTTGTCTGAATGGCTTTTACTTTTGGTCATGTGCTTCCGGTTGCCAAAGCGGTTGTGAGTGCTTTTGTCATTCTGATGTTTAATGAAGTTTACTGGCACCAGTTCTAAAGTTTGCCTTATTTTTCTCTACTGAAAGCACGTAATTCTTGGCCGGCAATGAAAAATTAGCTGAAATGCAGTGGACACGACAATGTAGGCCTGTCTGCTATTCAACAGCAAAGCGGCTTGCATGTCACGCCCTCTCTGTAATTGGCTGAGAATATGTGACATAACAAACAGTCGGCAGGAATGTTTATGTCACACAATGGCAACTTCAGATTGCTTAAAAGTGACACGATGTAATGCAACAGCTTGCAAATGGCGGCTGCAGACACCGTGAAATAGGGCGAAAAATTTCAGCGACCTTCGGCGCCATGAAATCCCCGTGAATTAGCAGCAGGAGCAGTTTCGTAACGAAAGAAATAATAGTTTTGACTGTTTACAAGTCCCCGATAACGGAGCGCAAAAATAATGTCCCGCATTTTGTTTTTATGTTTGGCAGTAAAATACCAGTTATTTGTTTGGCGTAACAGTAACAAAAGAGAACCCAATGCATGGCATTTGTCCACACTCCTCCTAGTAAGCTGGTGGGTCACATGATTGAATTCAAGAGAGAAATAGCAAAGGAAACTGCCTGTTTTATTCATTACTGCGCTGATTGAGTTCGAGCTTGATGAATGAGTGAATCGGGGGCATCAGTACGCTCCGCCATTATCAGGCGTAGCGTTTCGCTGTCCTTACCACCTCATACAACCGATAGTCACGGCCGTCTTTCTGTGATCACGCCATAAACTTGTAACATAGCAGCAGACGATAGCGTGGCGGTGGTGATGGCCAGAAAGGTGATAACGCAACAAAACTTGCATTGAAGCAGAGACTTTAACTACGTTACTAAAAGCGATTGAAATAAATAGATACGGAAAAAAAATTGTGTCATGTTCTTTGGCTCAACACCTGCCTTTCATTCACTTTTGGATCAACGTTACTTGATCGCCTTGGGGTGTTGACGCCAATTTTAACCTTAACAAATGTGTTTCTCTTGCCAGCCTCAGCTGCCGTCATAATTGTTATAATACATGCCAAGTGTTTTTATATCTTTTATGCACAATATTTGATGGCTTGGTTGTGATTTTTATAAGCTAAGCGTCAAATTACGCTGCATGCCATCGCACCTATACGTGCATCACGTAAAAAAACGATTGCAGAACTACTGAATGAGGCATGTACCAGGCTCGTCACTGTTAGTGCTGCTCCCACTGCTTCTCCTCTGTCGTGAAAGCTGTTCTGAAAAAAAGAAAACAGGGGGAAAAAAATTAAGAGAAATGCCCCACTTTTTGTACACGACATGGAAATTATACCACTACTCAATCTCAAAATGTTCTTGTTTCCAGTGCAGTGCCACATGAAGCATACAAACAACCTTGGTCAAATATTCTGCACTTGTAGGTTTGCCCTCCCCCACCCTTTTTTTTTTTACTTCATTTACTTGAAGTTGGCCATTCTTTTTCTCTGACTACTTTAGCAAGTACACCTAGATGAAGACTTTAGCACTGAGACACAAATCATGTTTGATTTGTCCAGGACCTTGCCACTGTACTAAGCCCAGCCATTCTTGTTTCCCGTAAAATTGCACGCAAAGGTTAACGGCAATGTGAAAAAAATATATATATATAATAAACACATCTACAGAACAAACTCAGCCAGCAAACCTGTCACAGCAGAAACCATTTAATTCACTTAGCCAAACAAATCAAGAAAACATCCGGAAGGCGAAGTCACAGCACATTTGTTTAGACCACTGGAAAATCCTGCATTATCATCAGGGGCATAACATCAAAAAGGCATGCTTTTTGTCGCTGACACTGATGTAAAGCACGGTTAAATTTTTTACATAAGAGGGGGGGCCCAAATCTCATTGAAACCAGAGGGAAGGGAAACAGAGAAAAAAGAGAAGCGACAAAGACACATCAGTGCACATCAAATGAAGCAGAGGCAATCACAATCATCAACCTACCTTTCCACGTCCAGTGTTTGGGAGACCTTTGAGCCGGTGCGTCTACATTGAAAGCAGCAGCGACAGAAGCACAGACAGCATGCGAGTTGAAATTAGGCCAATGGCAAAACAAACTGAGCAATAAAGCCACAATGCTTTACTGTGCAGCCAAAAAAAGCCCAAGCCACCAAGCAAGCTTAGTTTATGCCTTCTGTTGCCTTCATTATCTGATATAAAACTGCTTAAATATTACCCCTAAAAAATGACTTCATTGCAATACGCGACTTCCTTGCAATACGCAAGTTTGATAGTGAAGCCAACTTCAAGGGGCTCAATGTATAGTGCTCCTTAGGGATGCACAAGCTTTGTAACGGTATTTAATGAAAGGCCCTGGAGCCTTCCTACTCTTATATCCCACTGCTTATATTGTCCTTGGATAAATTTAGCTCCAGAAATGCATTTGCACATAGTACTGAAGCCAACTTTAAAGCGTCTTAGTGTAGCACCGATTCGCTTGCATACTTATCCGACATCCTCACTAAAGAGTCTCTGTAATACAATATTTTTTACGTTTGATGTTCTCAAAGCCAGCCAAAAATAATGCAATATTCATACAACTAAAAACAAATGCTAAACAGAAATCATATTTCTGCTATCGCTAACGTCGTTTTTCCTGTTTTTTTCGCAACCGAATTCTCATTTGAAAGTTGTTGATGTTCATCAACTCAATAAAGGTTTAAGTTGTAATGTCACTGCACATGCAGTATTCTTTAACTTTCTTTCCCTACAGAAACTTGCATGACATCATCCCAACTTCATAAACATTAAAACAGCAGTGCTTTTGACAAACGTGCTCTCCCTGTCAATTTTTTGCCATGCAGTGTAAAAATGCACGAAACAAGGTTGATGAACAAGAAATGTTCAGCAGTGGCATGCATTTATTAACTAACTCTACAGTAAATTAACCAAAAAGATCTGAGTCGTAGATGGCAGAGCCTTCAGTATCTACCTTTCGGGTTGCTTTGCCTGATTTGCCAAAACCTCCAAGAAGTTGCTAGAAGAGAGGCACAGTGACAGCAGGCAAATGGAGTTAGCATGCGTGCTTCTATTGCCATGCAAAAGCCTTGAGCACATCATGCCGCCTCCGTACGCTACGTGACATCAGGCACACACAGGACAGCAATAAAATATCGTGCTCCCACTCACACCATTCACTGAGACTTTTTCAACCATGGAAGAGGAAAGCAGATTGGGAGTTTACAAAAGGGTGACTGTGACCACTTTTCCCCAGTAAATATATCTCCTGTCCATAAAGCCTCACAATGTGTCACTACTCTTATATACCGGGTGCGCGAGGTATTTGAGAACAGACCGTTGGCGTCAGGCAATATGGAATATCTCCAGCAAAATCAGGCATATTTTCACCAATCTTTGCGAAGTACTTCTCTTATGGTTTGTTTCCTTAACTGTTTTGCTACTGCGCCTATCAAAATCGATCAATTTGATCGATACTTTCGGGAGCGTCTTTTCATAGCGTTCCAGGCGTTTCTCGAACAAGTAAAGCTGTTCGGAGTTAGATCAGAAAATGGCCTTTCAAAATCAGTTTTGTTTTTATTTTTGCAATGGAAACGTGATTTTTGACCACCTTTTGAATCACCTGGGTGTGGAAAAGGGGCCTGGTCATTGCGCGTCACGGCTACCAACGAAGAATGCGTGCAACTCGTAATTACTCTGCACCAACGCTTGTTTTTTGCTATCAGGGCGTGAATGGGGAACTAGCAAACGATTTTAAATCGTCAGGTTCGCGCTCTGACAGTAATAATCCCAGAAATCGGCTAAAAATGTCAAGCAGTACCTGGTTGCAAAGCTACTTTATGATTTTAGGCAGTTTTACTGCCTTTGCGCAAGTTGTTCTAAGTACTGTGCTAGGTCTACCTACCCCAAGACCATTCGCAAACAGTTTACAACAGTTTCGGTTTCGTTTCTGCATCGTGAAATTTATATTTAGCGCTACTACGCAGTTACCCAACTTCAAGGCTACCTGCCATGGCGCCTGAAGCGTCCGCGACTGATCCTCGAACAAAGCACGGCGCTCCTGATTTCCCCCCACCCTAACCCGATTTCTGCGATAAGAACTTCAGATGCAAGTCAAAAGGTCACACCCAGTCGCCAGATATCTGTTCCGCCGAGGACAGCGCTTCAAACCGGCCTTACACTGCCAGCTGTTCGCCTTCAAGTTTCGTTTCCATGCGAGGGTATATTCGGGTGTCTAATGTTGCTGCTTAGTTGAACTGTCTATTTGGACGGAGTCTCTGATAAGTTTTTGTACTGTTTCATTTGAAAAATGTTAGGTGGCGCTGCAATAGAGGAGGTTCGTTGTGCTGATATTTTTCAGCGCACAACTGCTACTCGGCCAAAGATCGCAGGACACGATTCTAGCTCATTGTACCTCATTTTTGCGAGCAAGGCTACAATTGCGAGTAAGAAGATGATAATAAAGCTCAGCTTTATGTTTTGAGAGATAACTGACCATGAACGACAACAAGCATCAGCCGCGGCGTTCAGTTTTCAACTTCATGCATGTTTTTTTCCACATCGCGTGCTTGTCCCAAATATTGTGCTCGCTGTAAATGCAAAGTCAGCCATTTACAAGATGTTTTTACGTTATGTGGGGGCAAATTGGTGCCTCTGATAACGTCAAACCGCCAGATTTATTCCAGGGAACCACCCGAAATTGCACATTTTGAATTAGAGGTTGGGCTTCAACGCATGATACGAGCACCGTGCGTGCTAACATTTTTTTAGGGTGTGTTTTTGAAATGTTTCCCTACAAAATGTATATTCTAATTTTTTTCTGCTACCGGTGGTTTGATATACACAACACCTTTTTTATCATTTTTTTCGACATGACAAAAATTTTGATTTTGATATTTTTTTTCACAACTATGATATATGAAAACCTTTAAAAAACTGGTGTTATTGGAAAGGCCGTTAAATAATCTGCATTTTGTGCTCCTGCAATTAGTGCCTAACCAATTTTTTTAGCAGGAAAAAAAATGTTTTCTTGGACCCCTAAAAATTGGTCAATTTTCTGCGGTAGCGAAAGAGTTAACTGCTCAATGCATTTGCTATTGGCCGCAATAAGTGATTCGATTCGGCTTTGCAAATGGCTCAATGCATGGATCGGGTGCTCCTTAGAGATGTTAGTCATTGAGTGAGAAATGGCGGACTTCGACGAGCCTTTTGTATTATGCGGTTTTTTGTTGGCCTCTCTCTCAACGACGCCCCAGACATACTAGTCGAACGAATTTACATCTGGAGAACTAGGAGGCCACAAGTTGGGAGTGACGGGGTGGCAGAAGTTGTCAGCCATGCCACTATTGGGGGACGCAGGTGGTGTGGACAGGAGCCAAATCTTGCTGAAGGACATAAGGTCTTCCTTTAGAAACACTCTCTATCCATGGCTTTCCAACGGTGGTAAGCACATCTACGTAACCGGCAGCATCAACGCGCAGTCCTGCAAAAAAAGTGCAGCTGCATGACGTCACCCTCATTGTGGGCAACAGATAACACCACCGCCGGAGAAATTAAGGGGTTCTGTCGATGTCTGACTGCTGACGACGCTTTTTCCTTTTCGCCACAGATGCCACGTCCTGGCCACAACCCATAGGCTCTGTCCGCACCTTGTAAACGAAAAACTTCGCCACTTTCAGAAAGATGGCAATTTCCAAGTCGCTGTGGTGCACGACCAGGGTGATGCGGACTGCATGGCATTTCATTTGCTGCTTCAACTTGTACATTTCCATCTTTGAACAAACTGCGCAGTAGGAATGATAAAGGGTCGACGGACAAGAAGCCACACTCATAGATATATATGATGAGCCTGTTGGTGTGCATGGCAATAAGGAATAGCGTTCTCAAATACCTCGTGCACCCAGTATACAGGGTGTTCCAGCTATCATGCACCAAGATTTTAAAAAAGAGCAATGGCGTTACTCAAACAACACCTAGCGCGTAATGTTTCCAGTACAGTGGAGTATCGTCCAGTAATTTTTCCGTTAATAAGAATTAATTAATTTAATCATAATTAATGATTTAACTCGTGAAGTACTGCCCTAATGATTGAAGTGTCAATCAGAAACTCGTAGGTACCCTCGAAAGGAATCCAACTGCAGTATTTTCAGCGATGAACTAATTGCGTACTCACTTATTCTGACTGATAAAGAAACCCCGCGAAATATGAAAAATACCACATGACCTCTCAGTGACCTCTCACTGAGAGGTCACTGAGAAACTGAATACCTCTTAACTTCGTATTTCTAAATAATTTCACAGATATTCTTATTTCCAAAGAATTTCGCAGATATCTGGGTGATCAGCAGCACATACCTGACGGCCAAGTTGGATCACACACTATCTGATTCACTACGAGACAATTTGGAATGTTTTTTTTACGTGCACATCACATCGCAGGACTGTCACTGACACTGCACCACTCAGCATCCTTCTACCAATGAACGTGCTGTTCCCTCTGCTGCCCAGGATGAAATGTAAAACAAGCCAGAGCAGTAAGTATGTCGGAAAATAACTACACTTGTGAATGCACCAGTTGCAAAGGCATCTGGCCCAAATTCTCATCCCTGCTCAATGCGCGCACTGCAATGTACCTGTGGCTTTCGTCTTGCAATGGGTCTCGGTCACAGGGGTGCTCTTGCCTGCGTGTCACATCGTCAAGGTGAGAGGAGCCACGCATCATGCAGGAACCCAGAGGCAGGCAAAAGGAGAGAAAGACGGACAAGTAGCTTACCAGGCTCAATTTTCCTGCTTTCCGCATCCGGCTTGCCTGCGAGCGCACAAAGGTCCAAATAGAGGCATTAGCAAAGTTACAATAAAGCCGTGACAAGCACACGTAAAGGTTGTAAACAAAAGCTTGAAACACAATTTTTGTTTATGCAAATAGGTTATTTTGCTGCCCTTGCCCCAACTGTCCAAACATATTTGGCATATTTTTGCGATCTAAGCACCCCCTGATTCTAAGCACCCTCCCTTACTTTCGGGGAAAAAAATTTGGGAAAAAAAGTTTACATGCGCATCTTAGCACCCCCTTTTCTAAGCAACCATCGCAAGGTGGATTCCAGGCACGTGCAAACGGGTCCAAGGTAACATTGTAGTCATGTCATTTATGAAGCTTCCAATTAAAAATAACTTAACGGAACAGAAGACGACCTGCTGGGGGATACTGAAAGCGGCGGCCCAAGCGGCACAACACACTCGAGTAGCAGCAAAAGTGACTGAGTATCCTACGTAAGCGGTGGGTTCACTGTCTGTGCCTATTTTTCTTTTGAATTTTCACCAAATGAAACGTTATTTCTTGCGCCCATCTCGTCAAGATTCAGCCGCAAAAAAGAAAGTGGCCAGGGGGAGGGTTAATTTAGGTTTTTCGAATCTAATACCCCTGTCACACGGGCACTTTCAATCTCGATTGAAGTTAATCGTGATCGAGTTTTTGAGCACGCTCGACACACTGCCGCTGCTACACGGCCCGTTTCAATCGCGATCGAAAAGTTGCACCGGTTGGACTCGTGTACGCCAGATGGCTCTAACATTGTACTTGTGGCCGGCGTCTGGTAACTGCTCGCGGTCGTAGGTATACGTAACTATGTAAATGTTACCTCACACTTATTTGGGTCAAGTTATTTGACACAGTTGGTAGCGTTAGTTGAAGTTTTCACCTTCTGTGTCATTACTGAGCGGGGACGAGAGTATCGCCGCTTTTGTTCGATCGCGCTTGGAATCCTTGATCGCGCTTGAGAAACCAGGATTGAGTTCGAGCGAGATCGAGCTCGATCGCGACTAAACTGCCGTGTAGCATGCGCCCAATCCGGATTGAGCTCGATCCGGATCGACTCAATCATGATTGAAAGTGCCCGTATGACAGGAGTATAAGCAACCCCCAAATTTTTGGCACCACGATGGTGGAAAAAGGAGGTGCTTAGAATTGAGTAAATACGGTACATTTGGTACGATGTTGTAATACACATTTTGGTCTTTTTTTTCAATGTTCCGTTGCCGGTACCTGGCCACATACGGCTATTGCAAAGATTGCGCTCTGCACTGCTGTATAGTTGTCACAAATCCGGGACCTGATTTTGTCCGTGCCACACCCAACCCACATTTTCACGTTGCATTGACCGAGTAGTCGCCAACATTCTCCCCATCCTCTACGGCAACTTACGTGTGCCAAGTAGGAGGGTCGGGAGTGCACAGTCTGCCAGGCAAAAGGAAAAACAAGAAGCAACAGCAGAAATTCTGTGCCAATTGGCCATTCCACATTGACAGTGTGCGGCGATCAATGTTGGGAGGCATCATCGGCGGGCCACAATTGCAGCTTCCGATGTAACAACCAGTACGGGAGACTTAACAAGCAAGGTAATACACATGTCCTCATGGGCTGATACTTTGCAATACAACAGCCAGGGAATCATATCAAACAGGAATGCATCAACAAGATTATACTGCATTTTTGATCCCCCAAAATCTGAAAGGTAAAAAAAAAAGTAAGAAAAAAAAGAACGGCAATGGCGGCTAGTACCTAGCAGTAATACTAATTCAGTGAACTGGTTTGTGTCCCCTTTCTGCCTCCCAAATGTCCCTGGCTGGTAGATTGCTTCACGGAGCGGCCCTTTATTATTGCAAGCAGAGCATTTAGCTATTGGGAAGAAAGCCAGGGGGAGCTGGACTACTTACTGCACAGTTCCCCAGGCAGCGGCATGCTGTCCACGGACCGGTGAATGCTGCCGTTCTCTCTTTCTCTAGAAGAAACTGCGCTGGAAGGCAAGTACACAGACCACATCACGTGTGCACACAAGTAGTGTGGTTTGCCAGAGCACACCCAACCACCAGATTGCCTTGGTCACACTTAGAGGGAACACAGGAATGCACTGCATCATGTACCACCAGAACAACAACAGAATAACCGAAATGAGAGCGAAGGTTTGCTGCACGCATTAAGTTACAGATGCGTTTGTTCCTGGTTGGCTACACATAAAGCAACGGAGGACACGGCAACACCCGCAACGAAACTGTCTGGCCAGAATGACAGCCTGCCATCACGGCAAAACTGCCTTGCATATTTAATGGTGATCTGCAACTGTTGCAAGCATTGCTACAGAATAACTGCATTACTGGCAATTGAGTCTATATAAGGCGTTATAAATGTGCTCCTGTTTGCATTGTTGACTGAACATTTGGAACACGATCCCACGGCCTATGTCCGGGATGATAAGTGCCAAAGATTCACCAAACTTGCACCAAAAAAAAAAAAAAAAAAAAACGGTATTCACAGATTACTAACTACAGGCAACACCACCTGCAAAGGTGAGCAGTGCAGCATACTGTATTTACTTGAATAATTTTCGCCCCCACGTAACTTGCGCACCCTTAAGTTTTACCCATACACCACTCATCGAGGCTGCTCTTCCACCAATAAATGAATGCAATTTTTCCACCACCGCCAGGTGTACAAAAAAAAAAAAATTTCACCCGCATATTTTGCATTCCCTGTCTCACCCGAGAAGACAACCCATCGAGGCGCGCGCACAAGCATGCACGCTTTGACTGGAAGCGCAGCGCCATGGCACATGGCACAGTGATACACAAGACTGCGCTTTCCCTTCGTTCTTTCTGCGTTTCTTTCCTCCAGCGTGCATGGACGTTCCAGGCACGCAGGCATGTGTCAATATGTTCTCCGCCCTTCCCGACACATGCACACCCCTTCTTTCATCCTTTCCACGGGGAGTTGGAACTGCTCGAGCATGTGCCTCCCTCCTCCTTTCCTATCTCTTCCGCCGTGAGAACTCGCACACAACACACACAAAAGCTGACGCGGAGCCAGAAGCATTGACTTCTTCATCGGAGGTGCGCGAGGCCGTATCAGCCTCAGCCGGGTCCCCGATGAAGGGAGGGCGACAGAAGAAGACAGTCACTCCCTAAGAAGAGGAAGCACGGTGCAAAGGCCACCGTCGCACCAGTAAAGCGGCAGTGAAATGTGAGCGAGTTGCAGAAGATCCAAACTTACAAGCTCGCGTACTTCATGTACATTGTGCATACTTTAATGAACAAGTGTTCATTGCTCTTTGGGAGGCTAACGACGACACCACGCAGAAAACTCGACCAAGTCTCAAAGCATAACCATGCATAAACTTAGCCGAATCAAGAATAAGCTAGGTGGGGCTGTCAGGATCGCTGTTTGCCCAGTCTTCATGCCACTAGTGTGAAGCTGCCCCAATTTTTTTCTACCTAAGATGCAATGGCGGACTGGCCACCAGGCTAGTACAGTCACAAGCTTTATGACAGTAAACATGGGAGCGCGTGCCCCTCAGCACACGCAGAGTGCTCTGGTGAGCTCTCACAGTTTGTGCGGTTAGCGGACGCACTCCCTGAAAGCGCTTTATCACATGGTTGCCTGCTGAAGTAGTTACGTCACAGCATCTGGAAATATGACATGATGATAAAGCACTTTTTATCGCTTAATCGGGCAGTGAAAAACAAACACTTGAATGTGTTCGCTGTATTTAGACGCTTGATAAAAAGATGCTCATCTGCATGTGTCTTATCTGGAATCGTTTCCAGATATCTGACAAAGGCAACAGCGCAATCAACTTGTCAGTAAATCCGCCAAAATTACAAACTATAAAAGTGCGCCATCCCACCACTAGACCGCTCTGCAATGTACTGAGCGGCACGCAGTCCCGTGTTTACTGTCAAAGCTTTCGACTGTACACCCCACAATGGATTGGTCTAAGAAACACAAAGCCCCCACTCTTTCGGCATGAGCAGCGTCTACTTACCCTTTGTCTAGGTGCAGGTGGGAGAAGCAGTCGAGGAAGCCGCTGTCCAAGTCCCATATGCCGCTGGATGCCCTGTCGAAGGGCAGCCACTCGGGGTGAGCAAGTCGATAGTAGATCTGGAAGGAGGCCGGGAAACGCCCGCTTAATTTACAACCCTTGGCTTCCTTTTACAGCAAAGCTGTCTTGCACTGTTCTGACCAAAATTGCATGTGTCTATTGGGCCGCGTTGACAAAGAATCACATTCGCTTGCTCTGGAGCTAGCGTAAAATACTTTGCAGCTCTCAATACGCATCTTAAAAAATCTCCCACCTCCCCTCGCGGGAACCCCTGTGTAGATGCGACGCATAGGGGGTTCACATTGCAGCGTTGGACAGCGGAGGAACGGCGCTGGAACAATGGAGCGGAGCAGCGCAGGCACCGCGTTTAACAGCGCACATAATGGTGAGGGGACGCGCCGGCGCCAGTGCGTCTGCCACGGCTATGACGCAACACAATCCACTTTAATCCAATCCAATCCAAACCAAGCCAAGCCAATTCAAGCCAAGCCAATGCCCCTCGCAAGAGAGTGTTCGCTATCGGAGAAAAGAGGGGGTGAGCGGCGGAGAGCGCAGCTCACGCGGCGAGGAGAATGGGGGAGGGGCGGACGCCGACAACAACGCCGACGCCGGATGCAGGGACAAGGCGAGTGAATGAGATGCAGTAGCATCTAAAAAAAACATCATACTGAAATTGGCCGCTAAGGCAATTTTATCTTTACTATGTGGAGTTTCATTTACTTGTCGTAAATAATTCACAGTGAAGTTCCTGTAGACGCTACAGGATTCCCGTTTGCTTCGATTACATGGCCGCTTACGGAGGTAGTATGGTTACAGAAAACTGTTGTTGCTTTTGTTTAATGGGAACTATCCCAAAACAAATTACATAAGAACTAATATAGAACCAATTCTAAGGAAGTTTTTAATACCCTGCAAGGTGTTAAATAATAAATAAGTTATCTCTGTTTGACCTTATGCAATCAGCATAGTAAGTTAGCATACATAACACGATAAGGTTTACACCAATACAGCTTCACTGGTCTCCCATCTTCACAGTAGTGAAATGGAGCTAATTTTTTTTATTTTCCTCATTTACTCCATTCTAAGCACCTCTGCAAAATGACCTATATTCATATTCAAGAAATTCATGCGAGAACAAGTAACAGCTACAATCAGCAATTCACTCATGTTAAGATGGACATAAACAACACCACTGCAAATGCACTATGCAATGTGATTAGTATTTGCTCACGCATTTTAGGCCATGGTTTAAGTAAATTGGTCTTTTACACGGTGTGCCTCAAAATTTGGCTGCTATTTGCAAGCTGTGGCTCATCCATATCTCTCCCAATGCCCACAACACAACACTTGCTAGGCATTATGAGGTTCTGAACTTAGCCTTTTGAATTTATTTTTCTTTTTTAACTCGGCACAAAAGTTCAACTCAAGTGAATAACAGAAGTGACTAGAATAAGTGCTGTGTTCCGTAAATAGTACAGTAAAACCCTGATGGTACGTCTCCCGGTCTTACGACGACGAGTTTCTTATGACAGATCACCGCGGTCCCAGTAAACTCCCCATAGAAACAATGCATTAAAACCGCCATGATACAACACTCGGGTGCATGTGATCCGATTCATACGACAGACCCTGGTGGGAATAAACCGGCGTTTTTCCCATCTTTTACACCGCTTCACTACCTCGTCCTGACCTTTCTTCATTTCAACCCCTGTTTGATGCTGCTTGATGTGCAAGAGTCCGCAGGTGGGCCAGACCACTTGCTGAACAGACACAAGCAAGCAAACAGGTACTGGTGGGCGGGAGTTAACCTTCGACAGCCTCACGCGGCAGCAGTCCGCCAACACGCCAACCGCGAGAAGTCAACACGCCAACCGCGAGAAGTCAAAGTCCAGGTGACCGGCGGACCGCGAATTTTAAGCTCCCATCAAGCCGACAAACGCGAGAAAATATACGCCGCGACCCCATGGTGATGACCGAACACCCTTGTTTCCTCACCCGCTTGATTAAAGCTTCTTCCTTTCACAATGCTCTCTCTCCCCCTCTCTCTGCTTGTCAGTGTCTTTCAAAGCTGCATTGTCACTCTGTTCCTTTCTCTCCTGCCTTTTTTCCATCGTTGCCTTGTACTATCGTTCGTTTCGCTTGGGCTTGGCAGTCTCACACTCTCGCCTTTCCCCCTCTCAATTTGCTAGGCTGTGGGGCCGTGCCGGCTTTCCCAGCTTAGAGGCGCATGGCTGGCTCACTAGCGCAGATGACGTGAGGGGAGGGGGCACAAAATAAGTGCCTTTATTTTTTTTTTTTTAGAAACTTGGTATTTTAGCCAAAGGTTTGAAAATTACGTGAGAACATCCTAAATATAGTAGTTTAAATAAGTTCTTAGTCTACCTGTCCATTAAACTGCCTACTAGGCCAGCATCTACCCGTACCTCGATCATACGACTCCCCGGTCAAACGATGCTTTCATGCAGTCCCTTGAAAGTCATATTGTAACCCTTTAATCTTATTTTCCGCTGGTCTGTTAGTGAGGAGGCTAATGTCCTGCTGGTCAGGCACTGGGCTTGCTGATTCGAAAACAGGCTGTCTTCCTTGTGGCAGCAAAAAACAAAAATGCCTGCATGCATGACAGAAGAAAGCTGAGCATGTATGCACAAGTTTATCTAAATTACTCCACTGCAATATGACCCAGCGCTTGGGTGTAGCTTCAACGTTTTAGGTGGCAAATCTTAGTTTCAAAATTTCTGAGTTAAAAAAAAAATTGAAGCAGTCACAAGCTTTCAGCCTCCCTTCCAGCTTTGCAGAGGACAGCCAATTAATTACAGCTATGCAAGTAGAAAAACTGCATGGGTACCAACTGTGGTTACCCACAACAATGCATATAAACCAAGTGTATGACTTCGCATCACGCACTAGCTGAAAGTTGCATTCTTTACTTTCTGATGCGAACAAATGCTCAAGCAAGAATTTCATACCTAATTTCTTTTTCAACTCTCGCTTTTATATACTTACACACATTGGTTGACTAGATTTTGAGCACTTCTCGTGGGATGCCATGTGGCTGTTTGAGACAAGACCAGGGGATAACAGCCTGAAAAAAGAAAAAGAAAAAGAAAAACCAGGTGTGAGATAAGGGTAAGCAAGACAGGCCGTGCTTCATTCTGTTAACTGAATTCTTCATATGTGTGTGTGCATGTGTCTGCTTTCCTTACCTCGTGGATTCTGTTGACCTTAGGCAGGCTCCATAACGTAACGAAGACACTGCAGGCAAGGTGTCAAAAAACGCTCCATCACAACTTAGGTCCTAAAATCAGCGAATGAACGCTAAGCTACTGTATGGAAGATCAAATTTGTGGCACACATACGTGGCTTCTCCTCCTGCAGGCATATTGCAACACTCTCGGCTCTTCTCCTGAAGAACTGTATGGGAGGAACAAACAGGAGAATTACACTACAATTACATGCCACTGGCGAAAAATAAGCATGCGGTTAAAAAACAGCAGGCTAGACTAAGAATTTAAAATGCAAAACTTGGTGCTTGAAATGCCCGGTCAGCACCTAGGCTGTCAGGAGTACCCACTGAAGGGCAACATGCTTTGTGTGCCCATCAGTCTACAACACAGCAAACGTAAACCGTTACACAGGCAAATGCGCAACACACACAAAACATTCTGAGGAAACTCCCCTCAAAGTATACGGAGAAAATGTAATTAAGCTTCATTCTTGCCCTGCACATGAACGTCAGCCCCACAAACAATGTTTACATCCTTTGCACATTCACAGTTTGTTCCCTACCTTGTGATGTGTTCATTAATGCTTGTTCCACATATGTTTATTATAAATGGTGCTGAAAAATGACGCATTGTCTTGTATCATGCCTTAACGAAACAGTGTGCGAGAGCAAAAAGAAAGAAGATCTGTCGAAAATGTTGATAAGGTAAAATGAGCAAAAAAAAAAAAGAGTGGAAGGACAGAAACAACACACCACGCAGCGGTGTGTGGTATGTCCGTCCTGTCTGTCCCGTCTTTTTCGCACATTTTGTCCTGTCAAGTCAGACCAACTAGCCTTTCAAGATTGTTTGATGAAAATAATGAGCCAGAACAGACGCGTAGGCAGCCAGCAATTAATGCTGACATGAATTCCTGGTCAAGAAAAAATGCCGAAATTGACTGGCAATAAAAATTCTGCGAATACGCAGGTATTTTTGAGAAAAGCTGCTAATGCAGACTGTAGGCACATTCTTAATCAGGGGGGCTGATGCTTTCATTTTGTGAGAATATGTTCCCCAAGGAATCTAATTGCTCCTTGCTAAGAAGCTCACAGCACCTTGTAGGTGACGTATAGCCAGTAGATGCACAGGATGAAACCCTTCTTCCAGATGTCCCGCAAAGGCACCAGGCCTAGTTCGTAGTCCCTCTGGAATGGAATCTTCAACTCCCTCGGCTGGATAGAGAAGATTGAAGAAGACAAAAATCTTAAAATACACAATCGAATTTCTCCCCTTCTATTCTTTTTTTTTTCATATTCGCACAAAAATCACCGCTTAAGCATTCCTAGAACACACACACAAAACTAGCAGGGCTAAGAGAAGAGGGGGGCAAGACAGCATTGTGCGTCATTTATGTTATTGGAATTCCATTTGTTTCACACTAATTTTCAGAACTCCTCACTACCAACTCGTTCAAATAGCTATATAGTACAGTATAGACCACTTGTAGTGAACCCGGTTATAACGAACTACCGGTTATAATGAACGAATCTTCATTTCCCATTACAATTTGTATACATATCTTTTATGCTCACATATAGCAAAAAGCGGACAAACTAATTTCAATTTCCTGGTGTGTTCTTTAAAAGTGGGCTCGACGTATCACTTTTTACACTGCTCTGGCTTCCATAACAAGGGAGTGGGTGTACTGCACCCCAAGCCTGCCTCCGCACCCAGTTCAGCCTTGCTACGAACCCCAAGCGCTCCGGTGGAGTGCTCGCACTTTGAACATTCGTTCAGATGAAAACCCTACCAACAACGTTCGCCTGATAAGCGCGTATCTTTCGCTTCTTGGCGTAGTACCTCGTACGAGGGCGACTTCTGTGTGGCAAAGTGGATGAAGCGCTCCAGCTCTGGGCTGAGCCTCGGTAAACTGAGTAGGTGCTGCACCAAGTCCCTGGCCTGGCACTTGATGCGGCGGGCATGCTCGGCCTGCATGGTTGACAGAAGGGAGCAATGTGTGAAACTAGGATGATGGCTCTACCTACCCTCTCTCTTACGCACACACAACCTCATCTATCAGTGTCAAAACACCCTCAATGTAGAAAGCATCGAGGCAACAATCTCGCAGAAGCCAGTTCCTGTCGGCAAAGAAGGACACTGACCTTGGTTTCTTTTATTACGCAATGCAACCGTGAGCCTTTTCTTTCCCGTAAGAGACATTGGCAGGTCACTCGTCCCCCCAATAGCATAAGTGAGACGAGTGGAATTGCGGCAAACATAGCAGCCATTCTAACAGCACCGCTGCCTCAAGACCTATGCTTTCACAAGTGGTTGAAGCACGACCTTGCACGTACCAAAAATGGATGTTGAAAAATGGAGGAATTCTGACAGAACTATTCTGACAGAAGTGCCACCTCACAATCTCTACAATATTAAAAGTCACATCTATAGCTTCATCCTAAAGTTGTCAGAATACAAGAATGTGTCTGAAATGCGGGTCTGAAGTTCACCAAAAACAATTCAGGGCTTTTGTGTAAATCCTCCAAATTTACAACAGGCAGTTTCACGCAACATTTTACTGCTGAACGGGCTCAGTTTTCGAAGTTTAAGAGGGTATCCAACACTTTCTGGCAGTGCAGTCGCTGTATTTGCACTAAGTACAGTGTAGGCCGCTTATAATTCATGTCATGGGAGCCGCAAAAATCCCCACTACAGTGTAACCTCGCTACAACAGATCTGCTTACAACAGATATTTGGATACAACAGACTGATTTGCAATGCTTGGTTGGTCTTCCTATCTGTGCCATTGATTAAACTTCCTTTACTGCAGATTCTGTTACAACATACATTATAACAGACCAGTTTGAAAGGTTAACAAGTCCACCTTTGCATCTGTACAGTGGACTTTTCAAGTGCAGGTAACCATTCATTAGTTACGTATGTTTTCAGTTTTTGTGTTGCTACCTCACAGTTGTGATCAAACGAAAGCAATTTGAAACAATTACAAATAATTGTGAATTGGAAGTGAAACTTTTTGCATCCACTTGCAGTATGCATAGGTGCGATGTCCTGGGAATCAAGTAATAGGATTTAGAATTTCAGTGCTATAGTGCAACAGGTAAGATCATTATATGGAAGTTACCTTCAATAAAACAAAAAAATGTATGCTCTCATACATTATAGCTGGCTAAATCTCCAACCTTAGCAATGAGATCTTTACTTGCATTTCATTTATATTCATGTGAAGACAATGGAAATGCAAATGTAGGTTGAAGACGTGAAAGAGAGTAATAATAGTACGAGTGAATCAAAAGTTTGAGAAGGTGCCATACAACAGGAGCCCAGCAAATGTAAAAAGAGTCGCTCATGTGATTTTGTGAATTGCTTCACAATGTCGCAAGAGGATGAAACTGCTGAGAAACCCAAGTCATACTGAAGGTTTGTTGGCCTAAATTACCAACCTGTTTAAGTTGTAACTGAATTTTGAGAACTGACCAGCATACTTTTAGTATTGTGTGATTTGTTTTTAACAGCTGAAAAGTCCAAACTCTTGTTATAACAGACTTTGTCCATGATTCCGTAAAAGTCTGTAGTAACAGTATTTGGATTGTTCATACTTCTTTTATAGCAGACTGAAATCACGATCACTATCATGGTCTGCTGTAACGAGGTTGTACTGTATAAGCGGTGCAGCCCTATAAACAAAATATGCGCGAATCCAACCATATCACAAGCTACCACTCAATCATTCTGTGTTCATCATCACTCAAACGAACGCCACTTAAAAACAGGGGTACGGTATTTATATTGTCTTTTTTCTTTCTTTTTATCGCATCAGATGCTGCTGCATGGTCGTACAAACTGCGCGTGCAGCTTTAACTTCATGTTTTTATGCTTTCAGGGATCTGCGTTTCCTAGCGTCTAGAAGAACGGATGCCACGGACGGAGAGGAAGCAGCCCAGCTTATGCCGACGAGACAATGTGATAAGAACGCAAGTCGATTTTTTTTCTTTTCGTCAGTGCCTTGCGTTTGGGATGCCAAGGGCGGTTCTTTATCAGCACAATGTAGAGGAAATGGAAATCCCCGGAGTCGCGGCTCAGCTTGCTATCTCCAGATGTTCGAAAAGGAAAAGGGTGGTTGCTTATGTGCACAAGGTTTTAATCACAACTTCCTGCGCCCACAGAAGTGGGGTGGCTCATAATCTGTAGAGGTGTGCTGAGAACAAGGGGAGGTGTGGTTATCACGCGAGTGCAAACGGAACACACACACTAATGGGTGCCACTTTTTTATTTTCTATGTTTAAGTTGAGAAGAGAAGGGAGCGCAGGCTGCATCAGATGGCTGAACCATGTCTTTTTGCGACCCTAAAACGATGCCCCAGCTGCATCATGCGATCAGTGGACCCGCCAAAAAACCACACTATAAACGGTATTGTTCTTCAGGCAGCCGCATTATAAACGGTACGCTTATGCATTGAGTTCTATGGGAGGCCTGTCGGGGCCAAGAATACGCGCGTTATGTCCGGTACCGCACTATAAGGGGTGACGTTTTACATGTTCTACACTGTACAGCCATAATGGAGACCATAGTACGTACTGAAGCAATGCAAACATTGTACTTGCATCAAATGGGCAGTTGGCTAGCAGGGAGTCCTCTATTTCGTGCAGTGTGACTTCCAGCATGTCTTCGTACTTGTTGAGGGATTCGTGGAAGCTGGCCTCCGAGATGGCGACTCCGTTCAGAGTGTCCACACACTGGCCACAGCCAGCCTTGACTGTCAACAATGTGTGGGGAGAGAGAAAGAGAGAGATAGGAGCATGCTCATATAATAGTCAAGGGACAAATAAAACTAACTTAACATTCAGCACACTATTTCTCTAGTTCCATTACAGCATGTTCCCCTTTTTTTCCCAATGCCTGGTCAATTTTGTTGTTGTTGCGTACTTGCTACCGAAACAATGAAATTATGCTACAGGATTCCAGGTATGCATAAAAACAATGACTTTGAAATCTGTTTTTACGACTATTTCATTTCGCACAGCCCAATCTTAAATGGCGCATCTCCAGTTCAAGGGCCATCCTTGCACCATTTGTAATAGCTGTCTGTGCACGTTGAATGTTCTACCAAAAAAATTAAAGGGGACATGAAGACAAAACACAAGCTTGTTTTATTCGAAAGATTAGGTGTTCTATAGTGCTCCCCGCACTTGTCTGGCAGCAAACTATGCTTTATTCAATGAAAAATGAAACAATTTAAGCCAAAATGCCAATTCTACCACTAAATCGCGTGTTTGGTGATGTCAGTGACTTATTCAGGGCAGGTATTTGAAACAAACGTTCAGTATATGAACTAGGGCTGCAGCAGACGACGAAACATCTTTCGTTGCTTCATTTACCAACCGTCCTCTAGATGGCACCACAATACCGCTCAGGCCCGCTGTCTGCACTCGCTTCCATTTTTTTTTCCAGATTTGCACCTGACTTATTTTTGTTGCAGACATTAGCAACCATTTCGTGAGACGTTGGGTATGCTCGACAAACAGGATCTCGTTAGACAATGTCGGTTATACCAATCGACCGGTGCTGTAAGAGACAACCCCAAAGTGCCAAACTGCTATGCAACTATAACAATCGTAGTGTGCGCAGTACATGCTGGTGCTTCTATGTTTACGTATGCGTTCGTAAATTCCATTGTTAACCCCAGCATTCTTACCGCTATAAAAAGAAAATGTATTACATTTAAGTGCAAATAGCTCATTCCGCAAGCTTATAAGCCCTGCCTAACTTGCATTTGGTTTTGCCAGCCTCAGTCAATTGCACAGCTGCCCATAATATGTCATAGGTTCTAGAGCAGGAACTCAGCTAGTGTGTCGCAGGGCCATTCTCTGTTATCCTAATTATATAGCTGATTTTAGTGAAGTTTGTGTTGAAAGTGGTGTCAGTGTTATTCCAACGAGGCAATCTTTCGAATGAACCAAACTTGCACTTTTCCTTCGTGGCCCCTTTAAAGCTGCAAAATTCAAAGCAAAGTGATAAGCCTTCAAAACAGCATGCACACACCTCCACAGCCTAACTGTCAATGCCACACAATGCAAGACCCATTAGACTGCTGGCAATGGCTAACAGCCATCAAGGGAGAACACAGACCATGTAGCACTAGTCCCACTACGGGAAGCTTGGCTTCTAGGTCTGGATTGACACTTCAAATGTTCGAGGGAGTGATGCAAACACTACGTGTGTGCATGCACGCACACAAAATGCCGACTGTTGTTATGGTTGTTTAGTTACAGCAGCTGTCTTGGCAAACACACGTTCCAAATGCACAAGGACTTTACGTGCAGTGATAACACATGCTTGGCCCAAGGCTATCTCGTGGTCTCAAGATACAGCACGGCTGATGATGCTGCTAGGAAATGTGTTTTTCCATTTTTCCTCTCAGGAGAGTTTTTGCCCGAGATCTCTTCTCTAACCGATAAACATGTTGTGTCGCCTTCAGCCTACACGGCACCTTGTGGACAACCGCTGGAAATTCCAATCTTTGCTCCATTCCTAACATTCTGCCCCATGCACACATTTTTACAAGACCCATTCCAACGCCCAAGTTTTGGCTTGTGTGTTATCTTCATAGTTGCTGAAGTCAGCGTTGTAAATCTTATGTCTTAAACGAATAAAAATTACAATAAAATGCAAAGCGTCTCACATGCCCACATGAATCAAATGCCCACAATGCAGCTTATAAAGCACGACACAACGCATCATAAAGACAAGACAATGCATGATCCCGCCATCATGCAATAGTGACAAGGTGGTTGGTGCTCTGTAAATGTTGGCAGCCAATTTAGGTTACTCATGCGAAATGCAAGAATGGCAACACTTTCTCCCGCAATTTTAAAGCTTTTTTTCTTACCTAGAAAAGTAGAAAAAGTAAATTAACAGGACATAACATACCTCTTCTGGTGTACTTGACGTCTTTGAGAAGGTTCCTGATTCCCTGAACAAAGTACTTGATGTTGAACAACTTGAGTGCCAAAGATGCCTTTAGTGTAAATTTCCAAGAAAGAAAGAAAATTGAGAATGTGAAGCCCCAATTAAGTGCACTAACAAAACAAGCAAAATTTAAAAATTTTATGCAGTCCATTCAGTGAAATTACCTCGATTAGTGCAGATCGTATATAGGGAGCATTCTTTACCAGTTTCCTGCAAGGATAAATGAACTTCATTAACAGTTGCAACATTTGTTTATACCATTTGTGATGTTTGCATGGCTATATGTATTATTAACATTTAGTACAAATTTTTGTTACGCGACTTGGTTCATGATTGTAGAAGTAGGCTTCCGCAAAGGTGGGACAGGCACTCCTCACAAATGTTTATTACAGACAAGACAGGCAAATACATGCATAGGAGGTCTGTACATAAAAATAACAGCATGTTGACCAATGCTTCTTAATTAAGATTTTTGTTTGGCAAGCTCAGGTGCAAGTGCACGATCACTGTATTCAGGGCAACAAATCGAATGTGACCTGGTTCTGTTAGCTACCGAGAAGGCGTCATACCACAGGTGGTCATTATTGCACTGGTCTGTTTGGCTGATGTAGGCTTGCCACATGTCAATGGAAGCTCACAAACAATACCCATTGTACTTATCCAAACAGCCTGCGCTGTTTCTTGTCACATGTTTTTTATTCACCACATTCTATGGAACAAATCGGAAGAACTTAACCGGCACATTGTATCTGGGGGCAACATTGTGTGTGCAACAGGTTGTGCGCAACTTGGTTCAAGTCAAAGATGACCTCAGGTCATTTCTTTTGGCGAACAATTCGGCAGTAGCTTGTTTTTCTCTAGCAGAATCTCTTCCACGGCAAGGAAGATTGTGCGGGCATGCCCGCTGTTTGAAGCCTACCATCTGGGTGTCAAAACTCCTTCCCATCGCATGTTCAAAGTCTTTCATAGGACAGACTGTAAGCACTAAATGGCAATGGCAGGTTTCACCACCTTAGAACATGGATGACACTATCGAAGCTTTTATTCTCACGTGCCTTATGCATACATATTTGCCTGTCTTACACGAAATAAACTAACCAGCAATGCCCGTATCGTTATAAACAGCCCTGTTATAAACCCCGGCCGTAGATCCTCCTTGCCCAAGCGTATATAAACCTCAGACTTCACCAGCATTGCACGAGACATCAAGCGCCAGGTAAATGCAGGGCTGCCTGCATTTACAGCTAGCTGTCAGCTCTTCTTTCCACAGCATGCAAGTGTTGAAGTTATTCAGACTGTACCAGTGCTGCTGAAGACCTGAGAGAGGGTTAATCACATGGTTTTATCGAAACTGATGTCGCTGGTGGCTCTATTATGTAGTTGGATCCTACTTAAGGCTGTGCCAGCCAACTCTTAGGGGCCACTCAATCCCTGCCATGGACCTACATAAATTGTCACTTTGGCCCCATAGACCCCTCCTTTCTGCCCACATTCTGCACCCCCAAGCATAACAGCGTGCCATAAACTGGGAAAAAATAAATAAAAATGACACTCGCAGTTGGCATACCCTTTGTCTGATGAGGCGTAGGCAATGCACATTGGCCGAACAAAGCCCCTTGCCTTGGGATCCAGCATGACAGAGTAATTGACGAAAATGTGCAGGTCGTCCCTAATGCTCGGCATCAAGATTTGGCTGTCTAGCTTGGGAAAGGTTGAAGAACTGAAAACGGGAGGAAGGAGAGACGGAATCAGCATGGATTTACTGTGTGAAAGCACTTTTAGGAACAGACAATAAAAAACTAAAATTGAGGCATGCATCAGTCTCGCTACAGTTGGCTGGATACAAGAAAGGGCACTTCAATACACTAAGGCAATGCAGCCGAATTGGTCAGCAAAAATAATTTGGGCAGCAGGCAAAGGCAGCCACATTTCAAAGACGATGTTTGGTAGGCACATGACCATCGAATTATAGCACTTACGCTCCTACTTGCTGGTAGTCGACAGAGAGTATGCTGATTACTAGAGAGTTGATGTCTATGTTTTCCAGCCTGTCGCCTATGTTGTGAGGTATGGTGACCTGCAAAAGAAATAAGGAAGAAAGAACAGACAAAAAAAACCACGAGCTTCAATGAATCAACGAGACAAGCAACCAGCTCAAAAAGCGCATGAAACTTTTGCAACAACTTGGTCTGAAGCATATATGACTGCTTTTTGTGCTTAGTTGCGTGTAAGACCAGAAAAGTTATAAGCACAGTCCATTACTCTGAGCTATCATGGTCTGCTCATGTTTCAGACCTGCTTTATAATTAGAACAATCCTTAGTTGAAATAAGCAGAAACAATATTTTCCCCTCAAAAGCAAACAGCAAAGGCACACACACGAAAAAATAAAACCACTTCCTAAAGAGAAAGATGGTTAAACAGTGAAGCTTTCTCCCACGCAACCGGAGTCATAGTCAAAGTTGATTGATTGTCAGGTTTAATGCACCGACGCAACACAGGCGATGAGGCGTGCCGTAGTGGAGAGCTCTGGTTTAATTTCGACCACCTGGGGATCTTTAACGTGCGCCGAAATCTCGTACACACGACCGTTCTTGATTTTTGCCTCCATCAGAAAAGCGGCCGCCGCGGCCGGGAATCGAACCTGCGACCTCGTGCTCAGTAGCACAACAAAGTCCAAGTTCAAAATCCAAACGGCTTCAACTGTGTCAAAATGGCGCTACTGGATGAACCTCGGCTTTGTAACGAGAGAGACCCAAGCTCGATACAGACCACGGGAAGCGTTTCTTTCTTGAGGTGCATCCGCTTATCATCATCATTGTTTTGTGAAACCCATTCTGTATTTAAAGTTGGCTTTCCTGCAGCATAAAAGACGCCATCAGTGAGGCACAGACAGCTTTGCTTCAAAATTATTTGCTTGTTCACACCCAGCTGGAGTAGACATTGCTCTAAATTGACACAACAGGGCCAAAATAATTCGGTGTACACTGCAAACACCAAAGCCAATCCTATTTGTGCGCACACACTTGTCTTGCCCGAGCGAACACTGCAAGCATAGTGAATGGGGGGAAGTAAGCAAAACGTTTTACAAGGAAGAACGTTGTGTCCCTGTGAAATGGGAGCTAAGAAAACAGCATTGAAGGCTCAGGTAAGTAGGTGATTAGATAAGTAGATACTGGTGACATTTGGCTCACAGATACTTGCTCGTTCCCCTACACACCATGTAATTTTGAAGTCATTGGAAGGCTACAGCATTTAAAGACTGGAATCATACAGCATAGACAAAATAAATTCTTAGTCTAGCATTTGATGCAACTTCTAACTATAACTGATGCGAGGCCCTAGGTTAACTTAAACTGCCTTGGAAAAATTTAAGTAACAAACCCAGCTGAAATAAAAAAAATCCTGATTAGTGCAAAGCAGCAAACTGTTGTGAAATCGCAGATTGACATGAGGACTACATTCAGTTAAGCAAGGTCAAAACAAATGCTTTCACATGCGAAGAATTTTTACGCGACTACTTTCAACTACGCAGGCTGCTGGGCTCTCGTATATGCCTCAAGCAAGGTGCAGGATCATAGATCTCCAACCCTTCTACAGTAGCGCGTAGTGTCATGCAAGGCGTAACATAATGCAAACTCTGCCGCTCATATTAATAAGAAGAGAGTACGCCGCACAGTTGCAAGGAAAAGCTATACCTTACAACCGCAAGAAAAGTAGTCCTTCGAATTTTAAGAAAAATGATACTGGAGGGCTAGCAATGAACTGCGTTTAGAAAACTGCACATGGAGTGACCGTGGGCCTATTTTAAAGGGAAACTAAACACTGATTGGTCACACTATTCAGACCGGCTTTGACGTCCCTTCTGACAGCAAACAATGCTTTCCATGTTTAGAAATAATGCTACCCTTTCTATGTCGTGTCCCTTCAATTTTTAAATGATGCAAAAGATCACGTCACATATCGTGAAGGGAGGCAGCCTACAAAGCCATTCAATGTATTTCCAGCAAGGGAAGAGCTGCCACTTCGGAGAAGCAGCAGAAACTACTTGTGACTTCTCAGCACAGTAACTGATGGCCAGACGCATCACTTAGCCGATTGTGACAGTAATCTCGGAGTTCTGCTACTGGTTGTCATTCATAAATAAACACTGACAGTAAGAAAGGGCGAACAAAAATTAATAGCTACTATTTTGACCAGCAGAAAAAAGTTTTTAATGGTACTCACGACTATGCGAAACATTGGGCGAAATCAAAACTGAAAAAATATTACTAGCAGTTGTAGTAAATGAATCTGCTTAATAATGTTGAAGAGCTGAAGTTCGTGTCTTTTTAACACATGTTTTCAGCAGGTCTTTCCACATATCTGCTTTCATGTTTGTTTCGAAAGGCTGTTTCGACAAGCACCACCAATTCAATTCCATCATTCCCAATTTGCAATGTGCAGGAAAGTGTATTAGGCGGTAATACCTTTTTCCCTGCTTTTTGCATTTTATGCGTTACTAATCAACAGCTGTTTACGCGAGTGGTAAACTTGAATTCACAACCCTGTAAAGTACTGATCTGTACTGAAAGTGCTGTTCTGTAAAGTACTGATTTTTTTGTACTTTAATGTTCCTTTAAATAACGAAGAGCAATAGCTGATTTGATATCACTGGCTTACTCCTGTATACGTAAGCTTTGGTTGCCCTGCACAGACCATATGCAAATCCCGACAACATGGTCTGGCCGAACGCATGCTGTTACACAGCGGAAAGAGAAAATGGGCTTGTTTCCCTACGAGAAAGAAAGGCTCACAAGGGGCATCGGTCCGTGGACTTCGTTGCACTCGGCTATGAGAATAAAATCATTGTCCTCGTCGACGAAGGGGTTCTGCTCCTGTGAGAAGAGCATGCCGCTCCAGTCGTGCTGGATGGCTTCCTTGCTGACCGGATCGTCGTCCAGGTCGAGGAACACATCGGCGTGCTGCTGCGCCTCGTCGTCCCGGTTGACGTAGGCCCGCGCCTCCGAGTAGTGGCCCAGCATGCCCGGCCCTGAGATAAACGTGCGGGGAGACGACGACATCGCACTCTGCAGGCTGAGCCCGACGCACCACGAAGCGCTACTGCTCGCCAAGCACGGCGCGAGTCGTGATCGCATTCACGCAGTAATAAATCCGCAGCCGCGATACGACCGCGTTTCCCAGGTCGGCCCGCATTAATGCATCTTCGCGGCGCTTTCAATGCGCCCGCGCAGCACACAGCCAGTCGCTAACGCACGCCCGCTCACACCTCCCCCCTTGACAAACGTGCTGGGCTGCAGCAGCTTGATAAAACGAACGACGACGATGACGAAGCGGTAAAGTCATCGATGATGCTCTTATCAATGCGCACTGGCTGGTCGATAATCAAGCATGGCCAACAGAACTCGCGAAGCAAATAAATAACATTGAAAATGTTCTTACAACTTGCGCCGAAGTCCCCTAAAGTGAGATGTTGCAGCGACGGTTGCTACCGAACTCTTCGCCCGTAAAGGTGGGTTTCATTCTTTGACGTTGGCTCAATACCAAGGGTCAACTAGAGTCGTCATGTGGTTTTTTTAATGTAGTTTCTGGAGCGATCTAGGTTATTAAACTGACACAAAACAATAGAAAACACTACAATAAAAAGCGTGCGCAAGCCTGGGCGTCACTTCGAGCGCTCGAAAACAAAAACCATGGCAGATGGGGTGGACGGATATGGATGGATTTGGCTGGCTTCATAGCAAAACGCAAGTGGTTTTCAACGTTGCCAGGCGTTAAAATAAACTCGGCTGACGTCGACCCTAGCGTTGGACGTCTGTTCTGTTCTGTGCACTCAACGTAGTCAACGCATGACATATAGAAAACGCCACCTATCTAATAAACAAACGCGGCATAATGGGCTGGTATTGCGCAAAATGTGTGCCTAGGGACGGAAACACTCAGTGCGTAACTTGCGCGCGATGTTCGAAGTGCATGGCACGCTGAATTTGGTACTTCGGCATAAACCGTAATCATACGGTTGTAGCGGTACTAAATTCTTCCGAGTCTTCATTCCTATCATCATCAATCCAAGCTCTTTTTTCTCACTCCCCTTACCACACACAGATTAGCTCGGCAGAGCTGATATCATCAGGCCGACTTCTATGTGTTTTTTTTTTTCTAAAGCAAATTAACCTCTTCAACATTCAAAGCTTCTTGTATGATCACGATTCTCTTCGTTTAATGAAACGTCGTTTGAACGTGAATTGTAAATATCTTCCTCTTTGGCCAATTCCCCTGCGCGGGAATGGGCTACATGACCGCGTGAGTCATTATCGTCTGAACCGAAAATGAAGATGGCGAGGCCTTTGTGGCCCTGTGACTTGCGGTTCCTTCGTATTCGCGACATTGTCTGAAGACGTTTGAAACGTGAGCAAGGCTTTGCACATGTCAGGCCGCGCCTATGTGTCAGCAAAGGGAAGCATGACTATCGCACAAGCGTCAGTGGTAAGCGGACGGTTTCCTCGACTTTCGTGGCGAAAATTGGAAATAATAATAGCAATAAATAAATGTTAATAGCAATAAATAAATGTTGTCGCAAACATGTTTAGCAAACAGGGATTAACGCAATGCGAAAACTTTATTTTCTTTTTATCACCGGTAATCTAGCTGGATTTTAAAGGAGGGTGGTGTACAGTGGAAACACGCGTCACGTTACCCGATTTTACGAATATACAGATTTGGTAAATGTACCACTAATGACCGATACGCTTCTTGTTTTCTCTAGGCACTGAAACCCTCTATGCGACAAAAGAGGTTACGGCTCCGGTAGCTTCGTCAGATAGTGTTACATCCTGCACAATTTAAATTCTGATCATGGCGGAGACAGCCAATTCAGCACTGCCCCTTATATTCAAATGAGATGCAGCTATGAGCAGCCTCAAGCACAAGATGGGTTATTCAGGAAGCTTACACGGGACCACGGTGGAAGATAGGTCTCTATCTTGGAAGATGAATATCTAGAACTTTTGGAATTCACCATGAACCTGGCCATGGCTTCGTGTTCAAGTGTACAAAAATGCTTAAAAGTTTATCAATGCTAGGTCATGTATACAATCATTTTGAGTATTAAATAGTTTGGCTCACACCAACATGCTTTTCCATACCCCAACTTGCCAATAGCAAAAAGTTTATGGTTTATTTTGTCTAGAGGGAAATCTAAACGGGGAAACGTTTTGCTCACATTCTAGATAGAAGCTTAGGGAACAGATGACCCTTGATTTTACGAAGCTGACGAAGACCGCGAAAGGCTTTATAAAAACGGAGATCCTGTAAAGTCGAAGAATAAAGTAAAACAAACGGCGTACGTTCGAGGAATCAAAAACTGTTCGCAGAATTGAGACATTTTGCTAGACCAAGTCTTCAACTTTTTTTAGCTTGTACTCGGAAATCGGAATGCAAATTTACTCGTAATGTGCTCGTAATGCACGTGCTGTCAGCAATGCTCATGTACGAATGAATGGGCCTTAATCAAGCAGAGTCCATCTATGTTTAGCTTACTCACCCGGGACCTTGTCTGAATGAATTAATAAATTAATGAAGGAACGAACGAACGAACGAACGAATGAATGAATGAATGAACGAATGAATGAATGAATGAATGAATGAATGAATGAATGAATGAATGAATGAATGAATGAATGAATGAATGAATGAATGAAGCCTGATGACTCCAGCTGCTTTGCGCCAACATCTCCATGTGATAAAAGGGTGTAGTTAGCTGAAAAGCTGCATAATTATGCTAATGTGTGATCTTCTGTGCTCCTCGCAGATATCTTTTTATTTTCATATGGATTTTTTTTTTCTCAACATGTGTCCTTGCAAACTCGTGGCTCCGAAGAAATGCTTCTGGTGCCTGGAATTCTGGTTTTGCTGGCCACCTGCGCAAAGTCCAAGGACGATGTCGACAAGCTACCGCTAGGGTTTAAGGCAAGTGCTCACTTTGTAGTCGATATATTGCCTAAATTAAGTTTAATGATCGAAGAGGGATAGCGAACACAAAAGGTAAAAGTTGCTCTCTCCGCGATGAGCTCAGCGAAAGCTGTCGATCAACCACCATGCATTCATTAAATGTTTATGCAATGCACAGTAGGTCGTGATGCAATGTCAGTGTACTGCACCTGTGGGGTTACTTATGGGGTCATGGTATAGTTTTGGAAATTACTTCAGCGTCGTTACTCTTAGGTCAGAACGCCTTATTGTTCTGTCATACGCAATCATACCGCCGCGCAGCTTGCCCTTTCACTGTGGCCTTTATGTGCGTTCGCTGCTCGTTCGCTCCTCTTTTCAGCCCAATGGTTCACTATATAGTTCCAATCGTCCTGCCTCGCTGCACTGTGCTGACGTCAGGAGTGGTGACGCCAGCACAGCTTCCAGCATGCAGCTACGCATGCTGCGCGTGGTAAAGGCCCTTCGGTGCCTCTTGTATTGGTACTACGATGCTCATCAGTGAGAAAATCGATGAGAAAGTCCAGACTTCTCACCGGTTCTTCACCAAGATCAGACGACCGTTCGTTCGACTATAATTACATGTCGTTATTCCCCCGGACCCTGCAGAGCGACGGTCGCTGCCGCGCGCAACCGATTCAAACGAGGGCTGCACAGGGAATATAATTTCGCACCTGGGACGAGGGTGAAGAGACGGAGGGGTTGGAAGGGGGGGGGGGGGGTAGTCACAAATTTTATAAATTTCCTGCTGCGGGCCATACGGATAATACACGGACGCAAAACAATAGTATTTCTCATCCTACGTATATTTTTGTCGCTTTAATTCTACCAAGACATAAGCTAGACTGGATATGAGCTTGTCCCCATTTTAAATATCCCTCCCCCGACCCCCTTCTTTAACAATGAAAGGCACAAACTATTGAAGATGTCTTCACCATAACTGTTTCTGAACGTTTGATCTTTGCAAGTACAGTACTGAGTGCTTAAGGACTGAGCCTTGGGGGTTGAGCGGAATTAAGAAACCGAGCAGAGTTTTAAAATAGAAGCCAAGATAGTCTAAAGCAGGCTGCGCTATTTGAGGACAAAGACAGGCTCCGAGACATACCTGGCCCAGTGGTCGTTCGGACGTAGCTCACATATGAGAGGAACCGAAGCATCGTCGAATAGCGTCGGCTTGTGGTTGATACTGCCAAGTCTGGTCACTGGTGGCTGTGCTCCATATTTTAACTATACAAAGATAAACGCAGGGCGCCCTTGTCGGGGCAAGTGAGGACGCCTCGCGATAATCATATCGGTGGGGACGGGCGATGTGGCTTCGCAGCGTGGTAGCCGCTTATTCCTGTTAGCTAGCAGATCGGATGCTGGCTTAAAGCTGTGTTAACGTAGATGCGCAAGCAGCGTCTCCTCGCTCTCGTTTTTTTAAAGACGATAGTCTTTCTTGGGCTCCTTAAACCCAGAAATTTTGGTCTGTCTGTATGTCTGTATGTCTGTCCGTCTGTCTGTCTGTGACTCGATTCAACCACCCGGCCAAAGCAAAACAATGCCTGCCCATTAGTCTTATATAGTCACAGCTAAATCTACCCGTCTATGTCCGGTGTAAGGTTCATACTTGTCAACATTGTTGAAGAAGAACAAGACATTACGCAAATATGAGACAGCAAATCAATACAGAAGTGATATTTGCAGTGTTCCTTTATAAAAAAATCAAACATGCTTGCTTTTGCGAAATTAAATACTTCATCAACTGCAGAAAAAGAATTCACTTAGCTGTCGCCTACTGTCGCCCGCGCCACTATAGCTTCTTGCGCCATTTTAAGAAATCAACCGGCAACAGTTACGCAAGGTTCCACTAGATAGGCTCCACGTTCTGCTTGCAACGCACGTGGAGTAGGGAAACGCGGTTCTATAAACGTTGAAGTAGGGCGCCTCGATTAACGCGCGTCTCCGCCGTACAGCAGCGTTCGCATCGAGACACCCGGTTTGGAGCAGTGGAACGCGGGAAATTTAAAATGATTTAAGCAAACCTTTGGCGTCTTTACCTTGGGAGGAGCGCGACGCAAGAGGAACAACATGAGAGGTGAGCGGCAAAGCGAAGGGAGGCATTTACTTCGAAATAGCCGATAAAGACTATCGTCTTTTGACGACATTTGCAACGAAAGGAGCAGATACGCGGCCAATTTTTTTTTTAAAGGACTATGTACACGTTGCGCTGATGTTTGCAGCACAATCAGCAGCGCCAGTTTCCATGTCCTGGTGGTTCAGGGCGTCATTTCTATTGTGAAAGATGCCATACTCATCACGACCTCTGTTCGTAACATTCAATTTGCGCAAGCGTCGCCGCCCTGAACGGTATACCAATTCAGCCATGATTATCACGAGTGAAGCCACGGGCGCCAACACACACAAGGCTCTGAATAATGTCATAACAAAAGCCAAGGCGAACGAGCAAGAGACAAGACGTCAGTCGCTGGCATTGTAGCCGACAAATCAGGTTGTAGGAAA